>NC_056663.1:2277500-2605833 GCF_018350195.1 Panthera tigris | reverse complement strand
GAGAGAGAGAGAGAGAGAGAGAGAGAGAGAGAGAGAGAGAGAGAGAGAGAGAGAGAGGCGAGGCAGAGAGAAAGGGAGAAAGAGAGAATCCCAAGCAGACTCTGTGCTGTCAGCATAGAGCCTCATGTGGGGCTCGATCTCAGAACATGACCTGAGCTGAAATTAAGAGTTGGATGCTTAACTGGCTGAGCCACCCAGGTGCCCCTGATCATAATTTTAAATAATTTACATATGCTTCTGTTTCTCGATTATTTTTTTCCTGTATATTTTTAATGAAAGATGAGCTATTTGGCAAACATTCTTTGCCTCTTGCTTCTTCCTCCACTCTCACATTTCCAACAAATCCTAATTAATGTTCCATTCCTGCATTCCAGTCCCCGGACTTCAGCTATGTAAGAAGGAAATGGGGTATTTGTCACAATTCTGAGTTACACTCCAGGGGCTGATATGAAAAGTCATGGCATGAGTGTGAACATCAGCCAAGGAAAGACCCATCAGAGGCATCTTGCTTTCAGGTAAGGGCCGGGGTACATCCCCAGTGTTCTACCTCTGGCTTTTTCAACTTACAAGCTTCACATCACAAAGTGGTCCACACTGGTGCTTGTACCCGATAAGATTTCCACGTGCCAGAGATTGGCAACCGATTTCCATAAAAATTCAAGAGGCTGCCATCTGAGTGAAATTTCTAGGGTCTGTGACATGTTTCAACATGGTTCCTAAGGCAAAATACAAGTTGCTGCGTTTGGACTCTCGTATGAGCAGGAAAGAAGCATAATGCCTAACAGAAATATTTGACTGCTAGAGACAAAAAAAAACACACTCATATGGGTGTCCTGTTTCAAACCAATAAAAAGGTAGCACTATTTTAAGTTTATTTATTTATTTTATTTTCAGAGAGAGAAAGTAAAAGAGAGCAGGGGAGGGGCAGAGAGAGAGGAAGAGAGAGAATCCCAAGCAGGCTCCAGCAGGTTCTATGCTGTCAGCCTGGAGCCCCATGAGCTGAAATCAGGAGTTGGTTGCTTAACCAACTGACCCACCCACGTGCCCCAAAAGGCTAGCATTTTTGAGTGAGGTTCAGCACAGGAGATTATACCCATTCCTGGGAATAATCTGGACCCCGTTTAAGGATAATCTGGACTCCTGGGTATAAAGCTGGACCCCCTTTAAGGACATGCAGTCTCATATTGTACTTGGCACAGTAGATCCAATGGCTATTGAAGTGTCTGTTGCTGATGGGAAAGCTTATGCTATAGGTGAATCATGGTGCAGACCTTTATAATTTTTGAGCAAAGTCGTGCCATTCTATGCAGAAAACCATTCTCTTTTTAATAAACAGCATCTGTCTTGTCTCGGGCTCCTAACAGACACTGAGTGCTTGACCATGGGCCACCAAGTCGCCATGCAACCTAAGCTGCCCATCATGAATTAGATCTTGCCTGACCCACTGTGGTAGACAGTGTAACGCCCCACCCCCAAAGATGCCCATGTTCTAATGTCCCAGTCTGTGAAAATATTAACTTCCATCCCAAAGGAGACACTGCAGATAAGGCTAAGATGAGGATTTAAAGATGAGAAGATTATCCTAGATTCTCTAAGTAAAACCTAAATAATCACAAGCGTACCTATAAAAAAAAGAGCCAGCAGTGACAATCAAGGAAGGAGCTGTAGAGTGAAAGCAGCTTAGAGAGTACAGGCGGGCTTGAAGGTGATGAGCCTCTGGCTTTGAAGATGGGGAAAGTGGCCTCAAGCTGCCATATTGCATATTGCAATTGGCCAGTAGTCTCTCTCCCTCCCCACCTCCCCCAGCACCGTGTGAAATAATTTCCTTTTAGGTCCAGTTATACATATGATGCACATTAAACCCCTTTTACTTTCCCAGGCTATCCAAATTCTCCCTTTAAAATAATAGCTGCCACTAAACTGCGTTAACAAAATGGATGACTAAATCGAAGGAAGAGTTCAATATTTATTCAGATTGTTAGGGATGAAGAGTTGAAAAAGTGGCACTTGCCCCGGTCCATGGTCCATCAAATTTGGGCATTAAATGGTTTGGGAACTTGTGTACTTACCTAATTTTTCAAAACGAGTATACTTCTTTAAGTCCATCAGAAAAGTTATTGCAGAACACAAATGTAGACAACTTTTTTTTTTTAATTTTTGTAATGTTTATTTGTTTTTGAGAGACAGAGAGACAGTATGCAAGGAGGGGAGGGGCAGAGAGAGAGAGAGAGACACAGAATCGGAACAAGGCTCCAGGCTCTGAGCTGTCAGCACAGAGCCCGATGCAGGGCTCGAACCCATGAACCACGAGATCACGACCTGAGCCAAAGTCAGACACTTAACCGACTGAGCCACCCAGGCGTCCCAAATGTAGACAATTTTCAACTTGAAAAGAATGTAATATAGCATCAACAGATAGGAAGAGGGTGTTTTCCAGGGAAAAGAAAATGATCTATGATGATTCAATCCTGTACCAAACAGCATTTTCACGATTTCTGTCTTAAAGTTGAGTGTCATTTATCAGAGCAGTGCTGGTAATGACTAGTTTTCTCTTGTTGGTGAGATAACCCTCACCATCATGGTCCCTGTAGTGTAGTGTGGGTACCAAGCGACTCACCATGGATTACCATTGTTGGCTCACATAGAACCACCTTTCCCAGAGGGCATACTCTTTAATATCCATGAAATTGTAGTTAGCTCCAATTTTCTTCAGATCCCAGCACTTAAAGGCACCTGGTTTTGGCAGTCGGTATAATTTCCAACATCAAGAGAGTCCTGATGGCTTCCTGGAATTCTGTGTGATCAAAATGCCCTTGAGCTATTTTCCCCCCATTACGGTAATTGTAATACAATTCAAGTTAAAAGTTAATAGATCATTTTCTCCACTTAGACTCCTTAAGAATTCAGGATTCTCAGGTAGGTATTTTATGATGAGACAGCATCCAAAGATTTTAAGATAGCCCTGAGATACAAAAGTTTCACTTTAATGCATTTATATAACCATGACCTAAACCCCAGAAGTGGGAATAACTGTCTTCGTTTTGCACACAAGGAAACTGAATCCCAGGGAGAATGCTGGAAGGATCATAGCTAGGGAGTGGGAGAGCTCCATCAAATCAGGTAATTCTGACTACGTACGTGTTCTTTCATAAAATAATGGATTCTGCAGTTGCTGTGGTTAGCCTTCAAAGTGCACAATTCCTTTCTCTTGTGTTTTTATCTGCTATCACTTCACTTTTTAGTGCAAGTTCAACTTTACCTCTGCGCCAAGACCTTGCTGGTTTTGTGTACTCAGAATAGGGAGGAATGACGTCACGGGATCAAATGTTAGAAAAACTGGTTGGTATAATATACTTATCTGGCAAAACACTTGGAACTGTAATTCCAACTGGCAGTAAAAGAAATATTATTTAAAATTTTAAATCATCGACGCTGTGAATATATTGAATATATTGTGAATATATTGTTGTATCTATTTCCCTCATTTTGGACCTTTGAACACCTCATTCTAGGTTATTTTGCATGTTAGGCAATAAAATTTAAATGAAGAAGGTGCTTGGATTCCAGAGAAACTGAGATGAGGTACATAAAAATGCAATTGATTAGTACCTATGATATTGCTTAATGCCAGGGTGGGGGGGGTGTTTCATCAATATTTGCTGGATGGTTTAAGGAGTATGCAGAAGAAACTATAAATGCATCCAGAAAATTAAGAGTAAATGTAATGATGTGATGAAAGATAATCCCGGTGGAAAATTTCAGAGATCCTATCATAATATTTCTTATTATCAAAGTCACTTATTTGTCATTGATTTTCTCCCCAAATTCCTTTTTGGAAAGTTACTTTTAGGCTCTATTTCTCTTTTCAGCACGTTCTAGGGCCCAATGCAAAAACTAAGGCTCGATCCGGCACTCCGCCACTGAAATGCTTTGCTTCTGAAGGCAAACAATGGGCTCTTTGCCAGGTAAGATGTGTGCACCAGTTGAGTCTATCCCTGAACGAATCGATGGAAAGTTACATTTCTTAGCAATATTTGTTCTATCGACTCTTACCCTGTAGCGATAATGCAATTACTGAGAAAGGAGGTGGTTTTATTTTGGAGTCGTGTCAGTGTTACGCAAGACAAATTAAGGGGTCTTCACTCTGAAGGTAATATAAATATATTTTAGAGCGAAAGCTTCAAAGCAGCTTTGTCGTATTTCAATTAGATGAAAACGTCTGGGGGATAATTTGTTGCGGTCCGTATCTGCCCGTCTTGCTTCCCGGGCTGGTAGACACAGACGGCTGCTGTGTGTGTGCTGTGGGCTTTCCCGAAGCTTACAGTTGCCCAATAACCCATTGCACAGGCATTCTGGGATGTCTAAATGGACCCGGTAGCCGGGAATCTGCATGAAGAGTGGCAATCCCACCCTTGCAGAAAAGCTGGACCCCCTTTAAGGACATGCCCGTTCACGTGGAAAAAAATTAGAGAAGGACAAAATATCTTGCCGAATGACATCCGCCTGGGAGATGCCGGCCCACCGTCATAGTTTACTTGACCTCCTCTTGGTGAACACCGAGCCCGTTGATATATACTCATGATTTCTTTTTTTTTTTTTTAAATGTTTATTTAGTTTTGAGACAGAGAGAGACAGAGCATGAACGAGGGAGGGGCAGAGAGAGAGGAAGACACAGAATCTGAAGCAGGCTCCAGGCTCTGAGCCATCAGCCCAGAGCCCGACGTGGGGCTCAAACCCACGGACCGTGAGATCATGACCTGAGCTGAAGTCAGACGCTTAACCGACTGAGCCACCCAGGCGCCCCAACTCGTGATTTCTTCTTAGGGTCCAGAAAGGAATGGGATTCTTGGCAAAACATTCTAAAATACAGACTTCCTAAAATTTCATAGTGGAGGTCTCTGTTGTAGCTACTCAAATATTGTATCCTACGAACTCATTTGAATAACTGCTCGTTCCAAACAGCCGGGTGCAATAATCATGACAGAACCACTACAGACAGGCGAGCTGACCGTTTCTTTTTGTAAAGTCGGTTTTCAGCGCACACAGAGGCTGGACCTGATGACTGTGTTCCTTGAGAGCTGACCAGCCCCGTCCCCCTGGGGGTGTGCAGGGGCACAGGGCTGCCGTCTGGACGACCACTAGATGGCACTCCGTACATGTCTGGGAGATAAACTGCACCCCAGGGCCTCACTCAAGCCCAAGAGGCATGAGCTCCATGATTTCCTTGTCCAAAGTAGAGGCAAGATGGACAGACAGAATGCTGTGTAAGTAAAATGGTTAATGCTGTATCAGTCCCTAGGTAATCACAATGTTTTATACAAATGCCTTATTTATTTAACTTATGAATAAGCCTTAGCATATTCAAGCAGGCACAGGGACACTGTTTTCTTTGCCTCTTACCTCTTCATAGGCTCTGCTCCAAACCGTGCCCGCCCGTGGTGAGTGCACCTGCTGGGCCTCTTTGCCAGCTCATACAGTCCTGGGAGGATCAAAGCCATTTCTCTCTATTCTGGCATGTTTCTTGGCATTTTAATAATCTCTCTTTGAGAAATCAGCAAGCACAGTATTTTCGCTAACTGACTTGAATGTGTTTCAGGGAAATGAACCTATCGTTTCTGTGATTCTTAGGACGCAGTTGGGATCTCGGCTCCTTGGGAGGCTCCCTTCTAGGCTGATCCCTGGGTTCTCAGCCAACCGCAGGCCCTGATTATTGCCCTCATGGTGGACTCCCCCTGCCTTGGGAGGCACTTCCAATGTGAAAGATCTAACATAGGCCACGGGGACTGTCATCACTGGGAAATCAAAGTTTCCGGCCATTCGTATTTTTAGTTGAATTCCTTACCTATCAGGAACCTTACCAACAAATTGGCAGATGTGCTAATTTTCCAGATGAAGGACAGTACGTTCCAGAGTAAGCTACTTAATTAAAAATATATACTGGAAAATGGCCTTTTGAAGATGAATTCTACATGGAGAAATCTTTCTCTTTATTATCTTCACAGGGCCTTGTCTTATTGGGAATCTATTAAATATTTTATGAGACAGTTAATTAAAAAAATCAATAGCCAAATATGTATATATGTAAAGTATACACACACACACACACACACACACACACACATATATCTACATGTATATATTTTAAGTACCTCTCTCTATATATGTAACATATATACATAGATATAGAAAGTATATATACATGTAGATATATAAAGTATGTAGTCTTCACTTAGGATCAGGAACGATTATTTTAAATTACTTAATTTCACATTTCCCCAATAAGAAAAGTACAAACAGTTTTCTCTTTGAAAATGTCACTTCAATTTTCGTACGAAATTGAACTGTATATCTCACGACAGGACGAGTCGCAAATGTTGACTTGGCTACTAAATTCCTGGCCTATCACAATGAATATGCTACGGACGTATAAAAGTATTGCCATACAGCCTTTAAATGCATATGCCAAAAGAATAAAAGAGCTTTACAGGTGTGTACGTGTCTCTGGGTTCCTAAAATACATGAGCCAACAGCAACGTGCGAGGTTTAAAATGACTTATTCCAGAGCAATAACTTAATATTTTTTGTTCTTCCTTCATCAAGGCATATTTTGTACTTTCTTGCATAAAGTGCCTTAATGTTGAAGCTACCGTGGTAAGTGTGTTCATCACGGGAACACACAATGGGCTGACAAGACCCTGGGACAATGCAGGCAGAATTGAAGTGAGACTAATCAACACAAAATTGAGAAATCAAAATCACATTTGAACCCTAAATTACACGCCCTTTTCATCGCACAATTATTCCGCTTTTCTCGCATCCGGAGACGGACGCGGACGGCAAAGTAGTCTTGAGGAATTTGGGATCTGTTAGAGTGCTACTTTAAAACGCCTTTATTACCACGAGCAAAGCACATTTGGAGAATTTCACTGCTTCTAATAGCTATTTTTATATGACAGAATTTACCTGTTTAATTTGTACTTGTACATCTATTGCCTATTTTAAAATGCCACAAAGGAAAAATAAATGAGATTTGTGAGGGTTTAAAAGAAAGATCAATTAAGATTCATCGTAAACATATTTTTAAAAGTTGAAGGTTTCAGGATTTCTGAGTAACACATTGACTCAGACTCCAAATTTCCTCTATCGACACAGAGAATATTATTGAGAGAGCAAGACATTCTCTCGACAGAGAATAGAAGGCAAGAACATCTGGCCGGGACCTTGTTTGCTCAGTGATTCCCCTGTGAGCCTGTACCTACCTACTCTAGGCCTGGCTTTTGGAAAAATCCGTGCGTTTGCATTAAAATAGAGGGAATTAGAACACTGAAGATTCAGCTCTCACATTAAAGCTTCCTGTATCAAATATACGAGTGTAAAAATAAAGTGTGTTACATTTTCAACTGCTTTCTTGGCTGGTCTGGGAAAAGTGGGAGTGGGTTCTCTAAAATTAATGGCAGCAGAAATTGTTACTTTGGTGTTTTTCTTAGAACTCAATCAACTTGATTTATTTGTTTGTTTTTGAGGAAGATACGACCACCAGTACGTATCAACAAAATGAAGTTCAAAGGCCCTAGATGACATCTGAGTCAAATTCTGTGTCCTAAGGACACAAGGACAACAGCAACAAACAGCAGTGTCTGTGTGCCCGGTTCCCCAGGGAGGCACCCTGGTGCCCTCCGTGCATCCATTTCAGGTGCCCTCCGTGCATCCATTTATCTGGGTGGAGGCCCAGAAAGGGGGCCAGAGGGTCTGGAGAAGGATTCCTATTTTTGGGCGCAAGATGCCTGAGACCCTCATCACGAGATCTAAGACTGAGGAAGTCCAGGCTGGGTGATAACAGGGCTGGAGGGAGAGGGTGAGATTCAAGCCCCACAAAGGGACGGGCTGAAAGTCACGGCATCACCTTCCGTGGAATAGTGTTTAAAGGAATCCTGATGCAAACCATCTGCTTGGTTTTCCTCAGCCACACCTCTCTTTCCACCTTGTCACTTGTGATTTCAGTTCAAATGACTGTGATCTACAAATGATGACCGTCACCGATCTCTCTGCCAGCTTCCAAATCAGGGCGTAGGGGGGTGATTTGGGAACACAGCTCGATCAAGTAGCCATTCTGTAATGTAAACATAATTGAATAGCTTATACTTTCATGGTCGTTCATGCTTCCACATCCTGGGTCTTCCCAAACGTATGACAGGTAAACACTTACACCTTCCTTGGGCGTCATTCTTCACGAAGTCACGAACACAGGTGGAGACATAATATTATCTCCCACCTCTCCTGAATGAAATATAGTCGGTGGTGTTAAATGGTTCTGCAACCTTCACATGTACACCTGCCAAAACATATAAAATGTATTAACACGTGTGCGATAGTGACTAATGAATTAGTGAAAGAGAATTTGATCAGTGCTCTACGTTTGACTTTGCCTTTGGAAATTTTACTGGCAAATATCAGGCGAACCGTCCTCTAATAACACCCCGAGGGTCCGGCACACTGACAAAATAGAAAATGTACAGTATTTTGCTGTTAAAATCGACACAACGAATGCGTGAAGCTTCCTTTAACATGAGGGCCTTAACTTGAAAGTTGAGACTCAAATCACTTTCCCCGAAAGCACGTACTTTGCCCGTGCTAAGTTCTGTAGAGCTGGTTTTCAATTTAGTTGGGGGAACTGAGTCTCCAAGGCACCGTTTACAACTCTGCTTTCAATTTCCCGCAGAGCTAGGACCACTTCAGAGGGCACAATGCCTTCATCTTTCATGCAAAATTTTAAATATCATATAGGACTATACTTAGGGAGAGGATGTCCGTGCCAGAATGAATAAAATGATTTTGTTGGGGCAAACTCACCTGAACGACTCTGTTTGTGGTTTGCTTATGTTTGCGTGTAGCTGTTTTCCTTTCCTATGCTATGTCATAAGCATATAGGACATCGATGAATACAAACGTGAAGATTAATGAATTATAAAATATGATCGGTTTAATGAATTGCAAAATAAATACCTATACCCCTCAGGTAAAGACAGACCAAGAACTTCATCACGGAAACCTCCCAAATGCCTCATCTCCCAACGTAAGTTACCATTACCTTGACTTTAATGTTATCCCATTTCTTGATTTTTTCCTTCTTTGGTTTATGCCTAATTAAGCATCCCTAATAATAAAAGTCATTTTAAAATAGATCTTAGGGGTGCCTGGTTGGGTCAGTCGGTTCAGCATCTGGACTCTTGATTTTGGCTCGGGTCAGGATCTCCCAGTTCATGAGATCAAGCCCCACATTGGGCTCTGTGCTGGCAGGGCAGACCCTGCTTGGGATTCTCTGTCTATCTCTTTGCTCCCCCCTCACTCTCTCTCTCTCTGTTTCAAAACTAAACATTTAAAAAACAAAATAGACTTTATCTTGTAAAGCAATTTTAGATGCACAGCAGAATTGAGCAGAAAATAGAGAGATTACCCATGGGCTCTCTGTGCCCACACACGCACAGCCTCCCCAACCACCCTTTACCCAGATGCATTCATCACAGTCAACGACCCTACATTCATGCATCGTTATCACCACGGTTTACGTTAGGTTCACTTTTGATGCTGCTCGGGCTATGGTCTTGACACACGTATCATGACATACATTCGCCATCACAGGAAAACACAGAGGTTCAGCTGCCTGAAAAGTCCCCTGAGCTCTTTCCATCTCTTCTCCTTACCCCTGAAACCCTGCAAGCATTGATCCCTTTGCTGTCTCTGTAGTTGTATTTCTTCCAGAAGGTCATACACTTGGAGCCATATGGCACGTAGCCTTGTCAGACTGGCTTCTTTCACATAGTCACATCCATTTAAGGTTCCTCCGTGTCCTCTCATGGCTTTGATGGCTCATTTTTTTTTCCAGTGCTGAATAATATTCCATCCTTACGGATGTGGGGGAGTCCCAGTTTACTTACCCAACCTGCTGAAGGACTCCATGGTTGCTTCCAAATTTGGGCAACTCCGAGTAAAACTGCTTACAAAAACCTATGTGCACATTTTCGTGTGAACGTAACTTTTAAACTCGCTTGGTTAAACACCAAGGAACTTGATGGCGGAATTTTCTGCTAAGACCATGTTTAAATTTGTAAGAAACTATTAAACTGTCTTCCAAAAGGGCTGCACCAGTTGGCAGTCCCACCAGCAACAGATGAGGGTTCCTCTTGCTTGCATCCTTGTTAGCACCTGGTGTTGGTGCTACAGATTTTGGCCACTGTCATAGGTGCGTGGTGACATCTCTCTAATTTGTGCATTATACTTTTATTCAGTATTTTATAGAAGCGTTACGTATTCTGTAATGCTTGGTATCCTTTGTTCAGTATTAAATCTTTAAAATTCATTCACGTGTGTCTCCTCTGTTCAATTTTCACCTCTATCTAGGACACATGATATAAATGTCATAGGATGTGTTTATCGAGTCCACTGATAGACATTTGGTTCATTTTCATTCGGAGGCATCACTCACCGTGCAACTGTGAGTAGCCTTGTACAAGTTCAGGAGCACACAAGCACACACGATGGGAGTTACGTTCCTTGGAGTTGATGTGGGTTTTCAGCTTTACCAGAAATATTTTTTCTTAAACTAATTATGTTGTGTAATTTATTCTGCCACCAACAGCGAATCAGAGTCCCACTGTTCCATATAATCGCCCACACTCAGTGTCATTAGCTTTGATGTATTTGCCAGGCTGGTGGTTATGTCGTGCTATCTTACTGAGGTAAATTTTTCCACTTAGAATTTGTCATTTGGATTTGCCCTTTGCACAGCGCCTGGGCACGGCTCTTTTCCATTTTTCTAATAGATTGTTCTTTTAATTTAGGCACTTTTCTAAAAATGAGCTCTTCGCTAATTAATAGATGGCAGGTATCTTCTCCCGTGAGGTGGCTTGCCTTTTCTGGATCACAGTCCTCTAGGTTACTATTTAAAGTTTTATTGATTTGTTTACTTCTGTGCGTGCGTGTGTGTTTTTTTTTCCCCCTTGGCAAATATTCCCTGCACGTCCGCATATGTGTTTTCATTTTGGAGCAACTTTCTGTTATAGATTTTCTGTTTTACTTTTCGTACTTACCAGTCTTTGCTTTTCTGCTTCCCTGTTCTTGTCTTTCTTATATTCTTGAGTATGCACTCAGCTGTCTATTGCGTTACTGTCTCGATATTGCGTTATTTAATGATCTGTTATGGAATCTGCACTCCCCACCAACTCTTTTTCCTTCTCAGGACTGTTTTTAATGCTTTTCTGCTTTAATTTCCCACCTGCATTTCAGCATCAATTTGTCCTAATGGGATGTTGATTAAAATGTCGGTGAGCTTTTAGTTACTTCCAGGAGAATACAGAAAACCTGTGATACTAAGTGTTCTCATCAACAGAACCAAATTCTGTGTCATATTTTCAGATTTTTCTGTAAAATGGTTTTGCTTATATTGTTAGTAACCACGCTCTGCATTACCAGAGTTGAGGAAGACCTACTTTTTTTTTTTTTTTTTTTTTAAATCTATCTGTTGTCAGTGAGTCCCATTCCCAGCCTCGGTTCTTAAGTTTGGCCAAGAACGAAATCAGAACCAAAATCGTAAGCAAGCAAGTAAATGTTTAATAGTGTTCACAGCGAAAATACACCCCCAAGGTGGGGGAGTGGGAGGCCCGGCGGTGGCGACCGCACGGGGGAGGGGGTAAGGGGTGTCTTGTTTCTTATGCTTTCATGGGTTAAAGGTCTTGGCTATGGGGGTCTGTGACTGAGGTTGTCTCTAGTCATGGAAGGGAGTCTTCTTACCCACTGGGAGGGCAAGTTTGGGGCCCCATATGGTCCTTGTAGGAACAGTCATGGCCGCCTCCCCGACAAGGGGGTTAAAACCACAATGGAAATGTATTGTAATGAAGCTATAGGTTGCCTCAGGGCAGTGGTTAACACTGGAGGTGGTTGGCAGTTTCTGTCTCTCTCCAAGGTTGGACGGTCCCCCTCTCTCCTCGTATCTAGCTAACTGTCTATCATTTCCTCCAACGTTTTTTTTTAATGCCAATGTGTGAAAGTACGATTTTTTGGCATGCCGATTCTATACAAAATGTTTACTTATTCTTGCCACAAACTTTGTTAAAAAATTTCTTTCCTTCTTGAAAGACGTCAAAACAGATTATCGGATGTCCTGTCTAGCACATGCTTTGGCTATCTGTGTCTTTCCTTGTCTTGGAGCTATTTTACAACTTACTCTATTGTAAGAATACAATGAATGAATACATATGACATACAAAATATGCGTTGTTTTTGTCATCAGCAAGGCTTCTGATCAACAGTAGCCTGTTAGTAATTAAGATTTTGGGAACCAAATGTTATAGGGGAAATTCCCACTGCATGGAGGGGTCAGCACACCTAATCTTCATGTGGTTCAAGGTCAACCGTATTTCCTTGCACTTTGTATAGATACACTTCAGAGCTATGCTTGGAGGCCATTTTAAAGCGTGAAACCACCAGCAAAAAGTACAAAAAAAGTGAGGAACATGATAGGACAATTCAGGGAAGACGCTTCTGGACCCTTCATCTATGAGCCGAAACAAGAAAATGGAGTGTTGCCCTTACCGGAAACATGCACGTAGGGAGACTCCAATTCGTTGCCTGAGCACGTCCACAAGTGAGGGCGAAAGCACCCTGAGTGTTGACTTGGAGCCACAGGTACATTTTAGCCAGTAGGCCAAGTCACCGACACGGAACCCACGCAAAATCAAAGTGGAGGCACACCTCCCATCCCCGAGGACGTCGCTGTCTTGGTCCTGAGGACGGGCACCCACTTGGTTCTCCTTGTTTTTCTCTGAGTCTAATGCCAATGACTTACAGTTGTACTGTGCCCACCAGAACACAGTCTTCAGCACGTTGTCTGAGCTCACATCTATTCCTAGTTCATTCATCCTGAAGAAATGTTCATTTTTGAAAAACGTTTTGCATCAACTCAGCACAGCCTGTTGTCTTCCTCTTTATCCTTTGAATGTAGTGACACGTTAGCTTTCCGCGACCTGAACCATTCTTCCACTTTTAGAATAAATCTTAACTTATTCATATATATGCATACATTTTGCTAGATCCTACACCTGGCGTTTTAACCACGTCGTATGTGTATATTCGTAACTGAGTTTGCTTATATTTCCTTTTCTTCTCTCGGAAGTGCAGTTCTGCTAGCAACGTTCGCCACAAAAAACACCCCCTGAGATTCGATTTGGGAGGTTTTCCCAAATTTCTATATTTGCAACTGTTTAGGAAAACAACTGTCCCGGAAGTGTTTGCCACCACCTGTTTATAAGAATGTTTAGTAGGTTTATTTGGGGAGCCAGTAAGTATAACACACTGGGTTCACTGTTCAACTTCCTTTCGCTTTTTGAATTTAGGTTTTTCGATTTCATCTGTTTAATTTTCAGTAATGAACATTAACCTAGAAAATCTATTTGTGTGTGTTTTCTATTTATAGGAATAAAGTTGTTATTCTCACTCTAAGGCTCTACTGTATCTATAGTTTGCCTCGTTTCCTTTTAACCTGGTTTATTTTAGTATTTTTGCCTGATATTCTAAAAGAATATTTCACAGGTGTTTCAAAGAAGGTAGTTTTAAAAATCTTACTGTTTGTTCTTGTTTTGTTCACTTCCACTCATATGCGTGTTAGTTTCCTTACTCAACTCCTGTGTTACTCTATTTTTTCCCCGGCATTTTTAAGAGAACACTTGACTTATTTTACCTTTTTCCTTGATATAAAGGACCTATTTTAGGTTCTATTTCCTTCTACTCAACTCTATTTCACTTGACATATAATTGTTTCCTCGACGCTTTGTGTCACTTCTTTCGTCAATTCTGAAGTGTTTTCCTTTTTAATAACTGTTTTGACTATTCTGAAGAAGCAAAGTGGGTCCCCACCCAGGACTGGCTTTTATGTCAAGAAGCCACACAACCACCAAGGAATGAAAAAAGTATATCATTAAAATGATGAGGCTTTTGGGGAAAAGCAAGGTAGGCTTCTCAAGAGGGTCCAAAAACGGTTTGAGAGGGCAAAGAAAGAAGATATTTGGGTTTTGGTTTTTTGGGGTTTTTTTGGCTGATGGACTGACTCTCCCGCAGTGTCAAAGGAGGGGGCTTCGAGGCTCATTACCAACTTGCTCAGCAGTGGGACCAAGGGTGACAGGGAAACCGGTCTGCGGGCAAAACAAGCACAATGACCCGTGGCTTGTGTAGAAGTCTCTTTTTAGTTTATGAAAGTAATGTGGCTTCCAACTGTATATTAATGGCTCATTTAAATTTAATTGCATTATAATCAGGAAATTTTATCCATATTACATTATCTGGAATACATTGAGACTTCCCATGTGGCCTTTACACGATCAACTTTCATCAACGTTCCAAGAGCGCTTTAAAAATAAGATATCCATTTATCTTCATTCAGTGATCATCTGCAAATTTCCAGCATAAATATTTAATCTAGATATCTCCCCAAATATAGGAAATTAAGAATGCATTAATTTTTTATCTCCCCACTGCCATCAACCATGATACGTTTTTAGTATTGTAAGTTTAACTTGTTTTAAGTACCTCCTTTTACCACCTTTGAAAAAAGTCTACGCTTAAATGTAATAAACATTTGTACCCGTTTCTTTATTTCTCTGCTCAGAAATACTTCTGGTATACTAGTTCATCTGGCTTTGATTGTCTTGAATCATTCAGTAGATCTTTCCGCTGGCATTTGCACACAGAATCTCTTAGTTCTTATGCATCTAGAATGGAAAGAAATGCATTCTTCCTAAAGAGATGGTCCCCAGAAAGAGGGCCAGCAGATATGCTGAACCGTGGAGTCTGTCACTTTATTCCTCTGTGTTGTTACTGATGCTTTGATGAGAAGTCTGGTGGGGTTGGGCATTGTCTCCTGGTTTAGATGCCTGATTTTGTGTGTGCATGGGTGTACGTATCTGTCAACATTTTTCCTTTGTCTCTGACATTCAGTAATGCCATTATAATGTCTCTAAAAGTAGATTTTTGTTGTTGTTCTTTACCTGTTTGGGGCTTTGTATAACTTTCGATATGAAGACTTACTTTTTCTCTTCATTTTCGACGACTGCCACGAAGTGTCTCTTACAATATTACTTTTCTCCCTGATCTTCCTAGAATTGTTATAAAATCCATGTTGGATTTCCTTGTTCTCTCCTTTCTGTAACTTTATATGCTTTCGTATTTTTCTTTTTTTTCCCCTCATCTACCTTTATTAATTTTTTCTGGTCTGTCTTACAAATTGCTAATGCTTTCCAACAACAATATTGGTCCGCACTTTAAGCTGTTCACTGAGTTAATAATGTCTATGATTTATTTTTCCATTCCAAAAGTTTGTATAACTTTTAATAACCCTTAAATTATTTTGATCTTGCCCTGTTTATTTTTTAAGATCTATTTGAACACTGGAGATGCCTATTTTGACTTTTCATTCCTATATATTTTGAGGGGGGGGGGCGATGGTATTTTAGACTACTTCATGGTGGTTTATGACTTGGGTAGTTGGCATTCTGTGACAGGCACACCTTTGCACGAGCCCCCTGTGGCACCTGAGAGATTGGGGTATGCGGGCATTCCTCCAAAGCAATGTCCACTTGTCTTCTCAGGCTGTTAGCAGTACATGGAGGGAACATGGAGCCCCCGATGGGTCAATGATGACTTCTTTTTCCACTTGCGACCCTGGGCATTTGGCAAGATGTCCTTACATTTCTAAGACTCACTAGGAGCAATTATTTTCTAGTCCATATTTCCTACTCACTTCATAGATAATAGAGAACTGTATCATTCTTGTCTTCATGTAAATAACAGCTTATGAAGAGAACAAACCAGACTACTCCTTAGAGAGGATCTCAGAACTGCAGCATGAAACCAACAGGAAACTCCAGTTCTGGAAACCCAGGAGGCATTTTTAGGCTTGGATATTCCCTCCAGCTTTGACGTTAGAATACTTTTGTTTGTTTGTTTCTAGTCGTGAATATATCCACATTTTGAGGTCAAGGTCTTGTCTTAAAAACCAGCATAATACATTTTTATTATGTAAAATAAATACATTTTTATTTAAAAATGTATTTAATTAAAAAGGTATTTAATTAAAATTTATTAAAAATAAATACATTTTTATTTTGTATTACCCAGCATTGGCAATTGTCAGATGCCTGTGAGAGAAAAGTAGAGAAATTCTTTATTAAGCGTTAGTCTGTCATTTCAGGAAGATACTCTCTTCCTTTTTTTTTTTCTTAATTTTTTTTAACGTTTATTTATTTTTGAGACAGGGAGAGACGGCATGAACGGGGGAGGGGCAGAGAGAGAGGGAGACACAGAATCTGAAACAGGCTCCAGGCTCTGAGCTGTCAGCACAGAGCCTGACATGGGGCTCGAACCCACGGACCGAGAGATCATGACCTGAGCCAAAGTCGGACGCTTAACCGACTGAGCCACCCAGGCACCCCAAGATACTCTCTTCTTGATCTGATATCTTACTAATTTGTTCTTGTGCCGATTCTAAATCTAAGCCCATGGCACTACCACATGTTACCCCATGTACGTTACAAATGCAGAGATAACTCTTATTTTACTTTGGACCCCTCGTAATCCTGAAAAAAAGTGTCTGTTCCAATATTTTCTTTGACCATTCTTCTGTCATCGTTTTAGCCCTTTAAGTATCAGTTGGTTGACTTAATGTGGCCCTGCTTGTCCGCATGTTACATTGATTTGACTTTATTTAGCATAAGTAAGTCATACAATTACACCGAAACCCAGTTGATATAGAGGAAATAGTATTGCAGATAAAATGAAACTCTCTCAGCGTCTCCCGATATAACTGGAAGTTGGGTTAATAAGTAATTAGCGTGCCTTGAAGTTACCTCATAAAATGAATCCTCTTAAAGTAAGATTTCTCTGTGTTAACACAAGAAATAGACTATTTGAAAGTTCCATCTGAAAAAAGTCCATCTTTTGGTTTGATAGAAATTGAATTTGATTTCCTGCTTCAAATCCATGTAGCACAATGAAAATGATGAACTTTCTGTCAATTTCAAACAATTTCAAATGTGATTCATTTCAAAGAAAAATATCATCTCCTGTCCAGAAGACATAATAAACACCCAATAAAATTTAGTGAAATACATTATTTCCTATCACCATGTGATAATTGCCAAATTAACTGGCATTACCACTAAAATCATTTTCTTCATTTTCTTTTTACATGTTTTTATGGCTGATACTTGTAGGGACTTGACAATTTGTCGTTCAGATTCCAATCACAGGAATTAGTTGACAGAAATTCAATTTTAGTTTAAAATAGTTCAAACTGAGCTTGTATATTACCAGAGCGGTAGAGATTATAAAGTTAGGTCTCAAACTTTTTTGACCTACAAAATGATTTATGCCAACATGTGAATTATAAATAATAGTGTTTGGGGAAAAGCCTTTATAAATCAAATGCTGGAAGAGGTTTATTAAATCGCGTTCACATGTACAGTTAGTGTGAGAAAAAAGGTAATGTTTTTCACCAAGACGAATATATATCTGAGCAAATAATTTGAAGAGTTAGTCTGCCTAATAGTTCACAGAGAGATATAAGCTGGAGCCGAATGGACAGAGGTTGAGAGAGCATGAGTTTAAGTTCATCTGACTTCCACCTAAGAAGTGCACGTAGATCTCAGCTAAGCTTCTGGGCCCTTTGCAATTCAAGGATTCTCTTCACCCACTCGCCCTGGTTCTTCTAAGCCCGAGGCTCCACGCTTCCTGTGAGACTTGTTAGACTGAATGCCAGCCTCAGCATTTGCTAGAGCAAGATCTCTTACAAGCAGATGAATAGCTGTGTCTTCGTTTCATTTTTGGCTTGTATGTTTCCACGTCTGCTCCTTTAGGTCTAAGAAAAAATCTTGTCCTCTCTCAATCTCAGATAACTATTTTTTTCTTTCCTTTTTTTTTTTTTTTTTTGTTTTTAATCCTCAAATTTTATTTTTCAGCCTTTGGCTTCTAGCCCTTCCAACATGATGTCAGCCAGAACCTAGATTAAAAATCCTCTCACTGACATCTAGCGTGGTCTTGCTTTATCTTGACTGGACCCTTTCTGATGTAGAAATCTGTAATGGAAGTGGTTTCAGGAACAGGACCTTCAGAACAGGATTCTGGTCTGGGCTCGCTTATTGTTTGAAACTGCTTGGCATTGGACAGAGGGGAACCTGGTCAGTGCTGGCCGGCAGTGGCCTCACGGTGGCATAAAATATTGCCTGTCGTTGCTTAGTTGGAGTGGTCTATTGAGGGCTTTGGGAGGCCAGGGGTATGGGGTTTACAACTGTCAGGGCTGTGGGGGTGATTTGTATCCAAAGGCGCTAAAGCAACTATAGACGCCCATGAGAAACACTAGCACGATCTGAACCAGAGAGAGTTTCTTTGGAGGGGCTAAAAGAAATCGTTTATTTCTTTCAACTGTGGGGTTGATAAGCATGAAAACAAGACCCCAGATCTAACTGTGTGTTTTGCACAATTACAATGACATTGAATTTGCCGTGTCTCAAGTATGTCCTCTAACAATTCTGATACTATTTGAGAAGGGACCACCTAGCTTCGGGATGAGCTGTTGGGTGATGTGTCCCCAAATTCTTCCCCGGGTCTCCCTCAGCTGCAGTAACCACTCTTCCCCTCTGTTTCAGAAGACAATCCCCACCCCCCACTGCTGGAAGACACCTGGTCACCTACCTGAAGTAGTTTGTCATGATGGTTGCTGAGTCAGAAACACCAGCCGTGTAGAATTCATTCCCAAGGTTCTGTGGGCAGGAAGGTGGACAGACCTCTTGGACTGTGGGCTCATGTCCCAGGTGAGTGTTCCCCATAGTCCCCACAGAAGAGGAAGTAAACGGGTGTGTCTGCTATTTCATATGCCAGGGGAGCTGGACGAGTCCTTAGCTTTTTATGCCAGCAAAACCCTCCTACCCAAAACAAGGTAAAATAACTAAAAAGCAAAACAAACTAAACTTGAAGGGGTGGACTGACACCCACAATAAGACGGCCTTTTAGACATTTCTCCTGATCTGCATTTTTTAATCATCCCATGAGCTTTTATTACCAATATACTATATGCTCACTTATGTGCTGTGTGTATATCTGTGCTTTGTACTTTCCACCCTTCGTAGGAGGTAGAAAATCACCATAGTCACTAGCCTTCAGAATCCAGTGGTTGAACGTTCAAGGATTTTGCAGTTCCTGCACCAAAACATCTGGGCAAGAGGGACCACTGGGTGGTCCTTAAGGTATCTTCAGAAGTGCAAGGTGGGAGTTGCCCATGATAATCCATCCCAGTGTTCCTATCTATTTATATTTTGGGGGCACCAGGGTGGTTCAGTCGGTTAAGCGTGTGACTTCAGCTCAGGTCATGATCTCGCTGATCACGAGTTTGAGCCTCTCGTCGGGCTCTGGTGCTGACAGCTCAGAGTCTGGAGCCTGCTTCGGATTCTGTGTCTCCTCTCTCTGCCCCTCCTCCACTCGGGCTCTGTCTCTCTCTCTCTCAAAATTAAAAAAAAAAAAAATTTAAAAAAATAAAAAAACACATTTGTATCTTTAAATTTCATTCTTGATCTTATGTCAAGGATGTTCAAGAGTCTCAAATGTATTTGATATAAGTCACCAGTTAGACCTGAATTCATTCATTCAGTAGACACCTTACTGGACCACCTTTCAGCTATTGAAGCTAACGTACTTGATTGAGAATTTTTGATAAATATATTCATTTTTTTATATATTTTTTTTATTTTAGAGAGAGACATGAGCTGGGCATAGGAGCAGAGGGAGAGAGAGACAATCTTAAGCAGGCATCATGCTCAGCACAGAGCTTGACATGTGACTCGATCCCGCAACTCTGGGATCATGACCTGAGCCAAAATCAAGAAATCAAGAATCGGACCCTCAACTGACTGAGCCACTCAGGCGCCCCTCTGATCAATCCATTTAAATTGATAAATTGTATCCAGTTAAATATGACCTTCTTTTGCCTTATATGGCACCCATACAATCTACATGTATTTCTAGTTTCCTACCCCTTTTCCAGCATCGTGTCTCAGCACAGTGTCCCCTGTGAAGTAAGTTGCATCCACAATCCAGCTGACAAGGAATTTGGTGGAATGGAATTCCATACATCAAACTAATCCAACAGAGAGGGCCACATGGAAAGCGGTGCACAGGGCAGAGTGCCACGGAAACGTTCACCACAGGTATGACTTCCATAGCTTAGAACTTCAGACGGGATGTCGTCTCTAGGACAATTGTGACAGCTCTAATAAATCTCACAGCTCAAGGAATGGGTCGGGTGCTGTACCTGACATCTTACAAGTAACAAAAATAATGTCTTAGCTATATGTTATCTAAAAAGTCTCAGGACACACTCTGTATGCTCACTTCATGTTCTTTGATCATCATGTGGACAAAGTAAATTCATCTTCCGTCACGTGTTTGTCGTTATTGGCACAGAACGTTTCTCAGGCTCTGAGTTAGGTATGTGGAATGCAGTGACTTACAGGGCAGATTTGGGCACTAGCCTCATGGTGATCCCATTCTAGAGGGATCTGACAGGCAAATAAGTAAACAGTAGGCTCAGCATGATGTGTATTATCACGTGTGGAATGCAGTGCATTATGAAGGAGATCCCGGGGCTTGTGATTTAGATGTTGGGGAACGTTAGGACTAATTTGAAATGTGAAGGATGTAAAACCTGAAAGCAACATAATTTTCTGCTCCCGAGTTAAACAGTTATGAGACTTGGAATAATTTCCTGTCTCTATAAATGTAATTTCTTGAGTCTGTGTTAAAACAAAACAAAACGAAAAGCCCCACTGAGGCCAATCAAAATGAGCTGAGCTGCTTTCTCTGTAAAATATTTCATCCAGGAGGATAAGACGGCAGGAAAAAATGAAAGCAGCTTATATAAAGAGCTTGTTCATCTGGTCCGATCTTGGAGGAGGAGGGATTGAGAGAAGGACTGAGAATCAAAACCTCCTCAGGCAGTTTTGCTGTGGGACTTGATGTCTGATTGTATGTTTGGGGCGAGGACAGCAGGCTTGTTTGTATTTGACCCACCACCTGGCATACAGGCCAATCTCTCACAGTGAAGTATTTGGGGGACACTCTCAGGAACCCCATGAGCAACCCCTTCCTCACAGATTCGCCCCTGATGACGCCAGTGCCGATCTCACCTTGCGTTTTCCCCAGATTTGCAGCTCATGCAAGTTCTCTCTGTCGTCGGACTTTTATATATCTGCAGAGTAACAGTGGCTCCTTCTTTTAATCAAAGATCGTGAATTCAGCAAAGAACACCTTGCACAGCTTCGGAGAAAAACAAAAGCGATGAATACTATTCCCGAGTTCAATTTCTTACCGAACGGCTGTATTTCTCTGCAAGGTTAAGGTGTGCAATTTAAAAATCACTTTAAACCACTTTAAACATGTTATCTCATTAAACTCTCCCACAACTGATTCACATGCTCAAACCCACTCCACTACCGTTATACCTGATGTGGTCATCAAGCCAGAATTTCTCAGGATTTTTATCACTAATGCAATCAGCTGGAGTTGCCTCATGACGGCTTCTCATTTTATCTGCTAAGTTGGGCTAGGATACTTGAGAACAATCTCTGTACAATTTGATGATGAGGTTTCCTTTTTGTAAGGTACACACTGTGCATTACGTGAACATGTGTTGTCTGGAGAGCGTAAACCTTGGGCACGTTTGTATAGTTTGCTACTAATTACATTTAGCGCTTGCCTGAAATAAAGATGGAATTCACTGGCATCATTCCCACAGACTTTGCATCTCTGCCTGGATTTCAAAATGGCAACCCAGGGAATTCCAACAGAAGGTAATGACGTTCTGTAAGAATATTCAGGTCAGCTTGTACAGGCGTCTGGTATAAGTAATGGAAACAGATGAGAGATTCTTGCTTTGTCTATTAAAAATTGTAATTACAGTAAAACCTCGGATTGCGAGTAACTTGTTCTGCCAGGGTTCCACAAGACGAGGAAACATTTCTAGTAAATTTTAACTTGATAAACGAGCGATGTCTTGCAATACGAGTTGTGCACGATGCTGAACATCGCACGATCACAACTGAGCCAATGGTTCTTGAAGTTCGCTTTGATATACGAGTGCTTTGGATGACAAGTGTGTTTCCAGAAGGAATCGTGCTTGCAAACCAAGGTGTTAGTGTATTTTAAAATACAGACACGGACAACCAATTGTCCTTTCTAAGAGATAAATCGCCTGAAAGTAGTTTCTATGATAGTAACTGTGCGTGGCACGTGTATTTTCTACTAAGAGCTTTTTAACATTTTGCATTTAAATGAAGATGAAATGTGATATATGCATACCTGTGTTCTGGTGCCAGCACATTTTAAGTACTTGCTTAATGTTTGAGGTTTTGATGCATATAATGGATGAAACCATTTAATCTCATGAGAAGTCTATGAAAGAAGACTTTGAATGCCTCTGTTTTACAGCTGGAAGGGACGGGGCTGAGCATTCCCAGGGGTGACCTGGGGACGGTGCGGGAGCAAGTTGAGAGGACGAACCCCCGGTGGCTCGCTGTAGGGGCTACTCTTGTCCTCTATTCCAGAGGGAGAAACAGGGAGAAGGGCCGGAATGTTGTCACTCTCTCTGTCTCTCACCTCTTCTCTCCCTTCCTGCTTTCTCTGTCTGGAGTGGATGCCCTGTGATGGAGACCATCAAGGCACAGGACATCTTGCTGCAAGCACATGCTTCTCTCTACTTGGTGCCATTCGCTAAGACTGCTCTCCTTTTCTTTGTTTTCTGTGTCTTATTTTTTTTTGTCTCCTTCCTCCTCTTCCTCCACCAACCCCTTCATTTTTAAGTTCCCAAAGGTCAGTACATAGTAAGGATTCACTTTTTTAAATTAACTAAATTAGGGGCGCCTGGGTGGCTCAGTCAGTTGAATGTCTGACTTTGGCTCAGGTCATGATCTCATGGTTTGTGGGTTCGAGCCCCACATCAGGCTCTGTGCTGGCAGCTTGGAGCCTGGAGCCTGCTTCGGATTTTGTGTCTCCTTCTCTCTCTGCCCTTCCCTGCTCTCTCTCTCTCTCTCTCTCTCTCTCTCTCAAACATAAATAAATATTTAAAAAATAAAAAATAATAAAATAAAATGAACTAAATTAGTTTTACCAAGAATTTGTACAGAGGCTTGCAATTCTCAGTTCTATTGTCCCCAAGGACTGCATAGACACATGCCTTCTGGAATCTTAAATTTTTTAACGTTTATTCATTTTTGAGAGGTGGAGAGAGACAGAGTACGAAGAGGTAAGGGCAAGAGAGAGAGGGAGACACAGAATCTGAAATAGGCTCCAGGCTCTGAGCTGTCAGCACAGAGCCCGATGTGGGGCTCAAATTCACGGACCTCGAGATCATGACCTGAGTTGAAGTTGGACGCTTAACTGACTGAGCCACACAGGCGCCCCTTTTCTTTCTGGAATATTGCCACAGGTCATGGAGTATTGGAGCTGGGCACTGAAATATAATTCAGGAAGGAGAAGTGTGCGTATAACATGGCAAGTATTCTGGCCAAAATGACCCACCTGGTCTTTAGATTCAATAAGCTTCCATAAGATAACAGGAACATCAGTATTTCAGAAAATCAGAGAGAGGAGTGGAATGGGATTTAAAAACAACAACAAAAAACAAACAACTCTTTACAGAAAAATACCAGCACATAAATATACCAGGAATAAAATAACGAGAAATATTGCCATTTTGCAGTCATTACCATATTTGAGTCTTTTGAAGATCATCGATTAAGTCTAAAGCTATTAAGCAAAAGAGAGTTTGCTTGAGAATGAACCATCTCTCCAATATCAAAATACCACCCAGCAGAGTACTTGTTACCTGCAAATGGAAAAGCTAACTTCGGAATAGATAAATGTGGCAGAGCACATGTTAACCAAGCCATCAAAGGGACAAACTGACGTTATGTGTCTCCCGATATGATGCACTGAGGAAGCGATAATATTATACCTGTGCAGTTTTATTGATAGAATGTTTATGAGAAGATAATCAGATAAATGCAAATGTGTACACATTATAAAAGACAGACTTGCCTGGTCTGCTTAGAAACACCAATTCACAAAAGACAAGGAGGGAGAGGGATGATCTGTAGACAAAAGTTTAGGAGAAGCAATAACACAGCTAAGATGAGATGCTTCATTTAAAGAAAACAAAAAGCACATGCAACCGGGGCAATTCCATGATAAATTTTATATTTTGTAATATTAATATTAAATTTGTAATTAATATTTGTGTTATAGAAAATAAATCAATTAATATTCATGTTGGCATTAATGTTACTACATTTGATAATAATGTTGAGACTACATAGAATGTTTGACCTTAGAAAATACAAGCTACAATGTTTGGGAATAGAATGTCGTGATATTTGTACATATTTTCAAATGGTTGAGCAAAAGTTGCAAAATGATAACTGTTGACCCAGGTGAGACTAGATGCATGTTCACCACACCATTATTTCAGTATGGACGTAGGCTGGAAATTTTAATCATAAAATGATGCAAGCATTTACTAAGGAATTTTGCGAGAAAATTTATAAGAAACGTTACAAGAACATGTTCTTGGTAAAGAGAAAAAAATTAAAGTAGAATTCAGTAAACATTATCTTGATAAATTTCAAAATGAAAAAGTAAAGAGGAGCGCGTGGGTGGCTCAGTTGGTTAAACCTCCGACTTCAGCTCAGGTCATGATCCACAGTTCATGGGTTCGAGCCCTGCGTCGGTCTCTGTGCTGACAGCTTGGAGCCTGGATCCTGCTTCGGATTCTGTCTCCTTCTCTCTCTGTCCCTCCCTGGCTCACACTCTGTCTCTCTCTCTCTCTCAATAATAAATAAACATTTAAAAAAAAAGTAAAGAAAAAGTTCTGTATCTATCCTATATCTATATCTATATCTATATCAAGTGTGCAAAAATATTCAAGATATATGTTAAAGTAAACAGCGAAAAAAGAATGGTGTAGTCAATATGCTTATATTTATTTTAATAAAAATAAACAATATATGCAAAGTTAACAAAGGAGTGACAGAAGGAAAGCAGGTGTGTGAGCAAGACTGTCTTCGAAGTGTATAGGGAAGATATGGAAAAACAAGAGTTTTATAACTAAACTACTTTTCAAGAAAGAAGATAACATGCCGACATTTGTAGACCAATGGAGACTTTAAATAAGACACGCCCACTCCGGTAAAAAGAATGTCTTGTGGCACCAAGAAGAGATGTAAACCTGAAATATGCGGGTACAAAATCGAAGGAAGTGCCTAAATCTGGACCAGAAAAGCTTGTCAATGTAACTAACATCGACCATAAAAATGACGAAAGAGGTCGTAGAACTAAAAAAGGACACGATGGGAAACACACAGAACCAGATAAATTATACATTTCAATAAATAAAGCAAGCAAACCAGCCCTTGCACTTGTCCTGATATAAATGCTTAATACCCGTATATGTGTGAAGATAACGTGCGAAAAAGTTTTTTCTTTGTTGAAAAATTAAATGGAATCAAAGTAGTGTTACGTGATCTATGGGTACACTTGTTCAGTACAACGGCCAGTAGCCACCAATGATCATATGAGTACTTAGAATGTGGCCTGCCCAAATCAAGAGGTGCCTTAAATATAAAATACACACAGATTTCAAAAACTTAGCAACATGAAAATAGCAAACTGGGAGATGCATATTATAAGATGAATTTGTCTTTTCTTTCTTGGAATAGATCAAATATTCTTTCCTTCACGTGGAGAACATAGCTACTCATAGATTGAAGCAACGTGTCTTAAATTGTTTGAATTCAAGACCTCTTTTCAATTTTAAAAATTATTGAGGACTTCAAAGAGTTTTGATTATGTTGCTAATCTCTTTCAACATTTACTCTATGGGAAATTAAGAACATTTGAAAAAACTTGTTTATGCATTATGTATTTATATATAAATGCTACATATTAGCGCCACTATCCCAGCTTTGTAAAAACCATTTCATAAAATCCATCTTTCCAAAATAAAGAAAATGGTGTTGGTTGACAATTTGGAAATTCTCTTGAACTCCCGGTTTAAGAGAAGGCAGCGGAATCCCCGTTATCAGCTCTGCCTTCTGTGTGCACTACATGCCAGGCAAGCTCTGGAAAGCTCTGCTGTACCTTGTGAAAACGTGAGGTGAAAAGAGCAAATCATATCTTAGTTTTGTCATGGAAACTGTTTGACTTCACTACCCCCTGGAAGGAGTAGAGTGACCCCCGAGAATCTCTGAGCCAGTTGGAGGATCACTGACCGTTAAAGTTAAAATTTATATGTATTTGGAAGCCCTTTGGTGAGAAGCCAGTCCTTGTGCAGAACAACCATAAAAAACGACAGGTTGCCTTTATCGATGTTTATCATATTTCCTTCGTTCTTATAGGGATTTGACAGATAAAATTGCCACCAAAGATTGGTTTCTTCTACTATTGAAATATGATTGGTTATCATATATCAACAGATAATTGGTCGACTTATTCCTGTGAGAAATTCTCAGAAGATTTGAAGGTGAGTATTTTTTGAAAATTCCTATGGAAGGGAGGCAAACCGTAAGAGCCTCTTGGATACGGAGAACAAACTGAGGGTTGATGGGGGGTGGGAGGGAGGGGAGGGTGGGTGGTGGGTATTGAGGAGGGCACCTGTTGGGATGAGCACTGGGTATTGTATGGAAACCAATTTGACAATAAATTATATTTAATATAAAAAAATCAGAGAAAATTCCTATGGAAAGACTGCCTATCAAGAGGAGGAATTAATTTTATTAGGAGATACAATAATGAGACATAATAACATAATATATTATTATTATTATATATTATTACATAATATTATAATATAATAGTGTAATATTATTAGAGCATTATAGGAAAAGAAGACAGGAAGTTAACTTTTAATATGAAATAGACCACTTATCAAAAAGAGTTCCTTTCTACATGTTATGTTCCCTAAAATTTAAAAGGCATTTTTCTTCATATTATGCATTTCTAAGAAACCAATAGTAAGTTTGTATAAACTGCATATTGTTGAACACAGGCGAGCGCACAATTAAAAGTGAAGAAAATCATTGAGGAGAACTTACAAGACATTTGTAACTCATAGTTCCAATTTATGTTTCTTTTTTTCTTTTCTTTTTTTTTAATTTGAAAACGTATTAAGGAGGAGGTGCCGGGAGCTCAGTCAGTGAAGCATTGGATTCTTGGTTTTAGCTCAGGTCGGGATCTCACAGTCCTGAGATCAAGCCCCACATCGCGCTCTGCACTGACAGCACAGAGCCTGCTTGGGATTCTCTCTCTCCCTCTTTCTCCTCCCCTCCCCTGCTTGTTCTCTCCCCTCCCCTCTCTCTCGAAATAAATAAATAAACTTCCGAAAATCATATTGGAGAAGAAAGAAAGGAACACTGTAAGATCTTCGAGTCTGACACGGGAGCTAACCTGCTCTTAGCCCTTCGCTAAGCACGAGGACGGCACAAAGAATAGTTCATCCGTGTTAAAAATGAAACGCGTTTCCTAGTCCATTGGATCTTAATCAAGTCACTACCAACACCTAGCGGTACATAACCATCTTCATTCAAAACAAGAGCCTCCTTTTCCAGCCTTCCTTTGCGTCAAATTTCCACAAGGTCGCGGAATTTCTGTCGTAGAAATATCTTGACTTGCTGATAATACGGCTTAAGAAACCACAGACAGTGGAGTAATGGTTTGAACAAAGAATAAAGGCTGTGTGCCGCTAGCTGTTTCTAGTTCAGTGGCTTCTCCACAAAGATTTATGCGTGTGTCTTCAAACAGCGCACAGCTCTTAGAATATTTAAACCATGATTCCTTTCATTAACACCCTGTTTAAAATTGCTTTTGTGCTGTATTAAATTTCAAATAATACTGTATGGCCCCATGAAAATATTAGTAGAGACTCCTTTTTACAAGTGATGGAGCCTAGGTAACTCGAATGCTTTCCAAATGAAGTTTTCTTTTTTTTATTATTTTTTAAATTTTATTATTTTTTTTCATTTGCATCCCAATAAGCCAGCATATAGTGCAACAATGATTTCAGGAGTGGATTCCTTACTGCCCCTTACCCATTGAGCCCATCCCCCCTCCCACGACCCCTCCCGTAACCCTCTGTTCTCTATATTTAGGAGTCTCTCAAATGAAGTTGTGTTTTGTTTTTGTTTTTGTTTTTTTTTGTCTCTTCTTCTGTTCTATTCGGAGTTTACCAGAATATTCGCTGCGTATTTTTGAAAGAGGCATCTAAATGTATTATGTGAAAAAAGGTCACATTGGAGTGAAAATGATTGATACATATTGCTGACAGAGCTGGAGTGCTGCTCTGAACGAGCGTGGTTTCTGTGACAAGGTAATCCCGAGTTTGAATCCCAACTGGCGACACTGGAGTGCCTGGTGTGCACACGTAGCTTCCGATGCCTCACGAGTGAAGGACAGATCATTGTAATAATCTCCTAGGAGGGATGGAACTAAATGAGGAGGTCACGTCAGGGGTCCAGGATACACTCAGCAGTGAATAAAAATTGCCCCCCCCCTCTTTTTTTTCTCCGGAGTTGATTCACACGCAGCTGAGTAAGGATGGAGAAGTAGTGGGTATAGACCGTCTCTTTTTGCTAATTAGCACGATTGCAAGGAAAGGGTTTTTGGCTTGCATAGGATTACTCAGAATTCAACTTAAGCTGTACTTCTGAAATGCCTGAACTTGCTCTAGCCTGAAAACAGATTTTCC
Organism: Panthera tigris; assembly: GCF_018350195.1. Lineage (NCBI taxonomy): Eukaryota > Metazoa > Chordata > Mammalia > Carnivora > Felidae > Panthera > Panthera tigris. Next base: position 2,577,005 of record NC_056663.1, on the reverse strand, counting down.
TCGGGAACTGGGGGAATTCCACAGCCCCTGGACCTCACAGGAGATTGGCATCTCTGCCTTCGATTCTGGAAGCACGCTGCTGCCCTGTCATCGCTGCTGAGGGACGGGGGGGCCCGGGGTCCCGGTGGCCGACAGGGCTGAGGGACATCCACGTGGGCCAAGTAGCATCGGGATGAGCACTGGGGTCTCTCTGAGAAATCTGGTCCCCTTGGGACAAAAGAGAAAGTGCCACAGAGAGAACACAGGGACAAGAATGAAGGGTTAGGTGAAAGTTCATTTCCAAGGATTCACAGACATCTTGGTTGCATGATCACTTTGTCCTGCTCGAACTCATAGTCTTGAGCCAATAAAGTGTGTAAGTATGAGTGTGTACATGTGCCTGAGTGCATGAAAGTGTGAGTGCGTGAGAGTAGGTGTCTGGATGTGAAATTGTGAGCAAGGGCACAACTGTGAGTGTGTGTGTGTGTGTGTGTGTGTGTGTGTGTGTGTGGCTTAGGGTGTCTGCGGTGGTTCCATGTTGGGCACCAGGCAAAGAGCCATCTCTGTGTGATGGATGACCCTCTTTGTCACCTGGCTGCCACCTGGCCAGTCCCACGTCCTGCCCCCTCTCTTCATTCTTCAGGACCCACTAATGGTTGTGTCTGTCCACACCGTTCCCCTCTAAACTCACGAGCCCGGTTCACACCTCATGTCCAGCAGCTGGCCCCGGTCTCCAGGTTAGGTTTTTGTTTTTATTTGTTAACCACTTTGTGCACACTGATCGTATCAGAGCTGTGACTTCAGTCGACCCATACTTCTCATGGGACTGTCATTTCTTTAAGGGTGGAGGGGCATAGATTGCTTCATTTCTGTGTCTTCAGTCATATGGTAGGCGCTCAGGTTTTGTCAAAGAATCAATCTCATTGAACTGAAAAGGTAAGTATCAAAACAAGAAACACACTCTGTTTCCTTTGACTGTCCCTCAGGTTGAGAAAATTGAATTTGTGTAAGTTTGAGGGCCCATGGAGGGACTGGTAATGAGCAAACGTAGAGCCCAGTGCTCTACAAACCATACATCAAGGTCATCACAGACGGCTGAGGAAGTGGGCATGTCTGCCTTCAATTTACACACACACACACACACACACACACACACACACACACACAGGCAGGATCTGAGGCAGAGACAAGGAAACTTGTCAAAAGTTCTATAATCTGTAAAATGGCTGAAATCACATGAACACCCAGATCTGCAAGCCTCTAATGCCTTTGCTCAGACCAATTAGTCCCTAGTGCATGAGTGTCGCCATTTTGAAAGCCTCTGTTTTACTCCTAAATCTGCACGGTCACTGCCTTTGTAGCACCGAGTTCCATTAAAAAATTAGGAAGACTGAGAAAATGCCCACAGCATTGAGTCCTTCCTTCCTTCCCTTGGTTGTAAATTTGTTTTTGCTGTAACTACAAAGTCTCTTCCAGCTGTGAACTGTCTTGAAAGGGGCTTTCAAAGATGTGCTCACTGTGCTGTTAAGGGCTGAGGAACAGCTGTCCTACTGAGAAATCTCAGTGCTCACATCCGCTCCTGAAATTCACTGGGACACCCGTGTGTAAAGGTCTCAAAGACAAAGCCGTACTAAAAGTGATTAGGGTAATGGAATGCATCTTGTTTATGTACGTACTCCTCACTCAGCACAAAAGACAAATCCTCATCGTCACAAACATTACCAAAAAGAGAAAGTATACACAAACGATACATTCATCTGTGAGGGAGGACATCTTAAGGTATATAACGTTATCAAAGATTTTTGTCAGACCATTTCTACCCTGCTTAAAATAGTACTTGTGAGATTAATTCTGAGTGAAAAAAAAAGTCTCACAAAAATAGTTTCTTAGCACTGCCATGCTTCGCATACTTGGATGCTAGGTGTTTTTGTACATTATAGAAAGCCAAGAATAATTTACCATATCATTCTTGCTTACTTTTCCCTATATTGTGGTTTTTCATTTTTGTGGGATTAGACGTTGCCAAAGAATACAAAGAAGAATATATTTCATGTGAAAGTATTTATTTTTAGTTCCTGGATCTGTCTTTTGAAGACGAGCTAATCTGTTTTTCTGTTTCTACTAGCCAAGGAGACATGGAGGAAGAAGGAAACATTCAACCTGGCAAGGGCAGCGATGAATTCCGAGACCTTCCCATTTGCAACTCCTACCCGACTACTTTTGATATATCATCGCAATTAACCCACGTGGCAACACCATTAAATAAACAAAATTAACTATTCTTTCAAGAAATAGGGCAGATTCAAAAAAGCCAATAAAATTTGCTCAGGTGCTGTATTAGCCTGAAAACCAACGCTCATGCTCTTAACCACTACTTAATGTTAACGTCAGTTCTGCCTCATGAGTTCTACTGAAGAAACTGAACATGTCCGGTTAGGTTTCTGTGAGGGAAAAAATAGAAGTAAACAGACCAGCCAGATGACTTGTAAAATGTGTATTGGTTCCAGTTAGGACAGTAGTCTTTTCTATAGTTTAGTCAGATTTAACTCTTTCCCAAATTTCGTCAAATTTGCGATAGTTTAGTTAAATTAGACTGGTAAAATAATACCTGATGGGTTCTGATTGTCCAACTTTGCTACACCACTTTTGAATGGATTCATTGCTTGTCCTGAAACCCTTCCAGTTCTCAGGCACACACTCTTGGATCACGCTGACCCAACTCTCTTGCCTGATGCAGGTCCCTCCAGCCGAGTGCCATGACGCTCTCTGTTAACTCTCTGAAATCCTCCCAGGCTGCCTTCAGGAAGCTGGGTCTTTGCCCCCTTGGACCTCAGGCTGTAGCATCTTGCATGGCCCACCGTGGTACCCACCTGCTGAGACTGGAATCATTGGCGTCTTCCCCCCTTTGTGGCCAATCGTGGATGTTTGACTTTGAGTTCTCCGTGCCCATTGGGTGGTTAGACCAAAGGATCTCACCAAAAACATTTCTTTCACGGAACTATTCAAAGGAACATTCATTTGGAGATTTCTGGGGATCTGGAGAAATGGGTTCTATCTCCAAATTTTCCACACTCTTTATGTGAATTTAAATGAGCCAATTTATTTAAACAGCATAAGTTCTTGTTTTAATGTTTATCGAACGAATACATGCCTAATGTTAAGAACTCAATTAGTAGTAAAATTGATTTATCACTTAAAAAATACAGCTGTATTTTTCCTACTATTTCTTGCCCCTTCTGCTCTCAAGATGCAACTGTGTTTAACACTTTCCCCTGAATGCTGTAGTGGTTACCTCCATATTTATTAGGGAAAAAGAAAACTACTTCTATTCATTATAGATTTATCAAGTTTGGGACCTACTGAATCTCTTTTCACAGAGTGTTACCCTTTATTCTCACACATGCCCTTGACTTTCCTCCCCCTCCTCAGAGAATGGTCTCACTGCACTGGTTCGATGAAAGCCAGCATTACTGGCTTTACTTTCCCCTGCAGAGCCCAGTAGTATACTATAATTGCATTCACTCTCCTGCAGCTGTTTTCCTTGCATTAACAACTACCTTATTTTACTTGGCAATTTGTTTTCTGGGGATTCTACTTCATCCACCACAGTTTCTGTTCTATCAGAACTATGCAGTCTTTCTCCTGACTCCCCATCTCCCCTTTTTTGTCCTGAATGGTTATGCCATAGACCCTCTAGCACACCCAGCACTGCTCGGCTGGATCCAAATCTCCTGGAGCCAGTGTCCTCATCTTCCTTGGATTATATCTTTGTCTTGAGAAAGCACAGCCTCCAGGGGTTTGCAAATTGCCCATACTCAGTCCAGAATTTTACTGGAAAATCCTATTCATTTCTATTTTTATGGATCCGAACAGATCACAATATACATCTCTGGGAAAATGAAGATTTATCCACCTTTCTCCACAGGATCATCACTTTTGGACCCAGTTGACGATACCTACCTCAAAAGTGTGACAAGGATCACATGACAGTAATATAGTGTATTATATTCAGCACTTGCTACCTGCCAGGAACATGCAGGAAGCCTGTGCATTGCTGTTAGTTCATTAGAATGGAAGTCAATGAAGACAGGTGCTCTTTGTGTCCTTAATTACTCTTATCTCCAGCACCAAAAAACATTGTTCAGATTATGCATTTTATTTTTTGTCAAATGAATGAATTCTTTTCACTCTCCTCAGCTTTTTTAATCTGTAAAAGATTACATTAGAATATCTCTAATGGCAATCTTTCAGGTTTTCCAAGGCAGAACTTTCTTTACACTCCTGGGATAATTATTTTAGAATATTGTTTCTTTCATTGGGTTTTCATGGAATTATTTAAATTTAAATGCCATGCAATTTTAAATCAGTTAGCTCTTGGAATAACTAGGACAACTGCTATGATTGTTAAAACAAAACAAAAAAATAATCAATGAACCAGGGTCATGGGCCAGCAAAAAGAAATTATTCTTCACAGACTGTCAACGATGACAAAAACAAAACCCATGCCCTTGCTCTCAACATATTTGGAACTCATTCAGGAAGTCAGGCGTTTCTCTGCTGTTGGGAAATAATTGTGGAGTTGTGATAGAAAATGAGAATACACACAAATTTCTAACAGAAGCTGGGTAAGCTTGAGCATTGCTGTGGCGATAGGCTTTCCTCGTCACTTGTTGAGTGCCTAAACATCCTTTTCTAAATTATTCTGTCACTTTCAGTTCTGTGGTGGTTACAGTAGGGAACAATGACTCTTCACTCCGTGAGGTTGGAGATTAACCATGGATCTCTGTGGTTCGTAACCCTTCAGGCCCACCAGTGACTAATAGTAAGCCTTCTAGCCCCTGCTAACAGTTATGAGGAATATTAAAAAAGTTCATAAGAAAAGGAATTGTGGGGTGCCTGGGTGGCTCAGTCTGTTAAGTGTCCCACTTTGGCTCTGGTCATGATCTCACAGTTCATGAGTTCGAGCCCCGTGTAGGGATCTCTGCAGACAGCTCGGAGCCCAGAGCCTGCTTTGGATTCTGTGTCGCCCTCTCTCTCTATTCCTCCCCTGCTCACACTCTGTCTGTCCCTCTCTCAAAAATAAATAAAAAGATTTGGGGCACCTGGGTAACTCAGTTGGTTGAGCGTCCAACTTCAGCGCAGGTCATGATTTCGCAGTTGATGAGTTCGAGCCCCATGTCGGGCTCTGTGCTTACAGCTCAGAGCCTGGAGCCTGCTTCTGATTCTGTGTCTCCCTCTTTCTCTACTCTCCCCTGCTCATGCTCTGTCTCTCTCTGTCTCAAAAATAAAGATAAACATTTAAAAAAATAAAAAATAAATAAATAAAAAAGATGTTTAAAAATTTTAAAAAAAGAGAGAGAAAGAAAGAAAAGGAATCACAGTGCAAAGCTCTGGTGTTCAGCACAAGCCAGATATAGCCACTCTCTTGGGACACAAGCCACAGAAGAATGTCAGAAACCCAGTGCTCAGAAGCAGGAAGTGTGAGTCAGGGGCCTACTGAACTCTGGGAGAAAGGAGAGAAACTTTCAGGGTAAAATAACTGAAGGGACTCCGGAGGGAATGCATTGAGAAAGGTCAACCCGCAGGGGTCTGGTAGAAACATCTGTAAAGACCACTGGTCACCTAGGAGGTTCTGCATGATGCCTGCCGCATCTGGTTTAAAATCTTCCGGAACTAAAGTGGATTAGCCTTTCCCAAGGCAGCCCCACGTGTGAAACATGCAGACTGTGTGTGCGAGCCCTGTGTGCTTCTGACTGCAGGACTGAGCCGAAGGCCACCCCAGCCACGGGCAAGCGCTCAGATGAGGCAGGGGCTGTGAGGCAGGCGTCTTCTGTGAGTGTGTTATGTTGGAACTTGGAACACTTAGATGCACCATTTCAGGGTCTATGCTATTGTTTGTCCTGTTTTGCTTCCAAAACGCTGCTTGCCACCCCCACAGTTGTTTGGAAAGCAGTGCTGTAAAAACTGGCATCCAAACACCCTCCCCGAGGGGTGCCAAGGGATTGAACACAGTCCTACTTGGCTTAGGGGAGAAGACCTAAAAAAGTTCCCATCAGGCTCTGGATATCAGCTTTCGATGTGGCCAACTTCTGACTTAGAGCTATTTCTTTTTCTCAAATCCTCTCAAATATCTTGTCAGGTATCAGCGAGGACAAACAGTAAATATTTTTGTCAGGATTCAACAATCTCTTGGATGCGCGATGCGTCCCCAAAGAGGGTACAAAAGACACTACCTTTCCAAGATCCAGAGCCGCTCCCAAAGAGCACCAAAGACAGACTCAAGGTAAGTCCCTTGAGGGCTGACCTTTGGTAGGACCCTAGGGAGCGCAACCCGAAATTCTGGCCAGCCGCATCTAGCAGCAAGTGGCCTGCAACCCACAATTTTGCTCAGTCATATTTTGGGGACCCCCGATCTGACTGTTACGAAGCCTCAGGACACAAAACAGGAGAAACAAAACACAATAGCTGTCCCTGGGAGAGAAAGGACTCACAACCAGTGGGCATCTAAAAGCAAACTCACATGTCACAACTCAAAGATCTAACTCTTACAAATGCTTTTTGTTTGTTTGTTTGTTTGTTTGTTTCATTGTTTTTGTTGTTTTTTTCCAGAGATCTGAATTTGGAAAGGGACAACATAAAAATTTCCCTCCCTCTCTTGACCAGGTACCACAGATCCAGTACCGGGAGAGCTGACTTTGGTAAAATCCTCACCATTTTCTGGTTTCTGCCAGTTTTCCCAGGATCCCATCCACTGGCTCTGGAGCAAGTGTCCTACCAGGTCTCATCCTGGTCCCCAGAAACTGTAGAGGAGGAAAAGTAACTTTTCCTCTCCCCTTTATGGCGATGCTTGGCTCAGACCCTTTTTCCTCTGGGGTACTTCCTGAGTGAATATGAGTCCCTAGGTGAGTTCTCCACTGTGGCCACTGTAATTCAAGATTATCTTTGGTAAGATTCATCTCCTTGTTCAGCTTAAACAAAACAAAACAAAACAAAAAAACCACAACTCTTATTCATTGGAAGCCTCACCCTGGACCCAGTGCAGCTTAAGTGAGACCCAGTTTGACCCAAGAGCCAGTTGAGTTTCTAGATCAGGAGCAGTCCAGCCAGGACGTAGTCCACTTTCTAAGTTTAGCTCAGCGTGGTTGGACCTGGTCCAGAAAAACAAATGCTCAGTTGAAGTCTGAAAGCCTTAATGCCAAAGCTGCAGAATTAGGATGTGAGGGAGCACCACTCAGCTCCTCTAGAGGTGGTGGGAGAAATCAACTCATGGGGCTCACAGGTGCCTTCACCTGGTTGCTCCTCAGTCCTTCTGTTCTCTCTGGCACCAGAACTGTTAAAAGACAAACTAGGGCCTATTAACATTTTTTATGAGTTTATTTGAGCAAAAAATGATTCAAATCCGGCAGCATCGACTCTAGAAGGTAGGAGGGCGCCCCAAGGAGTTGCAGAAAATGAAAGGCTTTTATAGGGACAAGGGAATGGGGACAAGGAAGTGATCTTAGGCAAAAAATGAGTTGGTTCTTACAAGATCACTTTCCTTGAGGGGATGGTTGGAGCCCATCAGGCAGATAACTTGGCTCATGCTCATCCTGAGATCCTGATCGGCTGGTTTCTGGTTCCATTTTGGGGACAGCCAAAGTATCATGAAGTTAAGTCTTGGTTTGGTAACAGGGCTTAGCGTAAGTGACTCCATTTTGGGCCTGTTGTCTTGATTTTAACACTACCTTATGGATGGAGATATATATATATATATATATATATATATATATATATATATATATATATCATATGTATGATTTTCATAATGAGGACCCTCTTCTAGATAATCATAAGCACAACTGTGTTAGTTTTGTAGGGCTACCAAAACAAACTTCTGCAAAGCGGGTGGCTTGGGATAGAAGTGTATTGTCTCACACTTCTGGGGCTGGAAGTCTGGAGTGTTGACGGGGCCAAGATCCCCTGAAATTTCCGGAGGAAGGAAGGCTTCCTCCTGCCCCTTCTAGCTACCGATATCCCAGACGTCCCTCGACGGCTCGTGGCCGCATCACCCAGTGCCACATGGCCTTCTCCATGTGTCCATTCACAGTCTCCCTATGGTTGATGCCTGAGTCCACATTCCTCTCTTAAAAAGGATTTCAGCCCTATTGAGTTACGGCCCACCTAGTGATCCCATGTGTAACTTGATTATCTTTGTAAAGACCCTATTCCCGAAAAGGTCACGTCCTCGGGTGCTGGGGGTTAGGATTCCAACAAATCGCTTTTTGGTGGGACGCCCCTGAACCCAAAGAGCAAGGATTCTTAATTCTGAAAACAGGAACTTAAAGGTTAAGTTGCACAGCTTTTGCCTGAGACATCTCTGCAAGTGAAAAATAAACGTCTCCTACAAACATTTTAATTTAATGAACACTTTTCTAACCTTTGTTTGTGTTAAATGGCCGGAAGCAAGAATTATCACTTCTTTCCTAAGATGTACCTGATAACAATTATCCAATTGCTAAATGTTTCTAGCTATCCCCGTTTTCTCTCCCTGCTTTCATTTAACATGAAACAGTTAGCCAACACATTTGCCTCACTGATGTGCCAGGACTTTTATAATTCGTGGCATAAAATTATCCTACTAAATTACCGAAAGTTAAATATGACAGCTTAAACAAAGATGCATAATTGGCTAAGAAAAGGCCCACCAAAGCATTTTGTCATCCCGTTAATTAAAAGCATGTTTCTGTTCTCTTCGACGCTGCTCTTCTGCCTTCGAGCTACCTAAACTCTTTCTTAGGCTTTTCCACCAGGGCCATATTTCAAAACCTATTATCTGAAAATTACAGTTGAAATGGCCTGTTCCGCCCGCACCCGTTCCCTTCTCCTTGTCTGTATTTAACTCTCTCTCCAGTCTGATTATCCAATTCTGTCAAGCTCTGTGCCTCACAAAACTATATTTATACCTTCAAGGTTATTAAGGCTTATTTTATGTGTCCTCATTTAAACTGACTTTCCCCGACATCCTAGAGGCAAATGTTCTCGGGAGAATGACTCACTTCCAGACACCTGTCTGGCACCCAGATGGGGACAGAGGCACGCTCCGGCGACGGTGCCTCTGGACGGGAGGGACAGGGAGAAGGTGTCTGTTGCCTGGCAACGCTGTCCTCGGGACCACGGGAGGAACGCTTCGGTGCGCGAGGGCGGTTTTAGTCATTCTGCAATCCCAGGGACACAGGAAGCAAAGTCGATTCTAGAGGCCTGAGGCAAATCCCAGAAACGCGGGTGTGTTTGTAGCTGCAGTGGCTTCGACGGTCGTGTGCCTTGTAAAAGTGGTGTTGGGCTTGTAGATTGAAAGAACCTGCAAATGGTCAATTGAGTAACGATGGAAACGATCAGACCTGTCTCCCCCTAGCTCTGCAACGTCAAGCCATTTCGCGAGATACTAACGCACCCTGAGTAGCTGAGGGAGGAGTAGTGAAATAGAAGTGTATTTCTCTTATTGAAAGATGGTCTGCAAAGAAAACTAACAGGATCCCCAGTGCTGAGACCGGCTGAGGATTTGCATGGTCCCTGGGTGTGATTCAGCTGTCACCGGCAGCTGGCGCTTCTCACAATGCCTCAAGATGGCTAAACAGATGAGACGTGGGCCACCACGCCCATTGCCCCGTTCACACTTGACTCAAGAACGTGAGTTGAAAGCGAGCACATCAAAATTCTAGAAAGGAATGTAATCACATCAGCCGGTACAGACATACATAAGCCTTGAAACCCACTGGCTATAAAACTTTTGGTTAATTGTTACGTGTCTACGTGTGTGTATACATATGTGCATACGTGTGTATACATATGTGTGTATATATTTGTGTGTATGTGTGCATACATATGTATGTGTACATGCATACGTGTGTGTGTGTTCCATAAAAGAGTTCATTTATGCAAAGTTTGTTTTCACACCTCAAGAATGGCTTCAGCACGAAAGTGGAGTTTACTTCAAAACGGTTCACGAATATTTTTCAGATAAACAAATGTCGCTGAATTTGCCTAATTTTTTCCAAGAATGATGGAGTCTGTTTCGCCTTTCCTTTGTAGTGTGCGATGAAATTAAGTGACGCGTTAGGATTTGAATAAATTGAACTTATTCAACTGTCCCCAGTACAGATGGGTTACCTCCTCTCTTTTTCGTAAGAAGCTAATTTAGCAGTGACAAGAGTGACCTGGCCTTCCCATCCGTTTCAAAGAAAGTTAGAGTTCTCCGCAGCCGGTCACGTCCAGTGGCAGGGAGGGCCTTCATCCAGGAGCGCCATTTCACCCTTCGGCGGTCAAAACGCTACACAGGTGGCTCAGCCGTGTAATCCCCACCTTATAAGCTCGCAGCAACCCCTTAATTCTCTTTGGGGCCCAATGGAGGAAGGGAGGCAGGAGAGCGTCCCTGTGACGAGGACGGCAGCCAGAGCTAACCGGGAAGAAGAGGGCAAAAGGGTAAACTGAGGCTGTGGACCAAACCGCACCCTACCCATCAGGTCCTCTGGTTCTGAGGGTCCATGTACCTTAGCAGGGATCTCAACTCTTCCCTTTTTTCTTCCTGGCCTGTATCTTCTTCTCTTTGGCTTCAGGAGATCCTGGTACAATAAGATGATGTGGACACCGGAGGCATCTCTGGGCTTTTCAGATCTTTCCACGGCTTTCCTTTCCTTTCCCAAGAAGACAATCTTCTGCTTTTCCTCCCGATTCCCTCTCTAATGGTAGCTAACTAAGGATCCCTTGGGCATGAGGCCATCTGATGTAGAAAATTTAGAAGGCTCCTTTTTTCTCTATTAGGGACCTTCACCTACACATGCACTTCTGAAACAGGCTTTTTTTAAATATACATATAGGCAGAAAACATTCATCGGAAATATGGTTTACCAAAGTTGGCCTATTTTACTGTACAGTATTTTCTTACAATAAAGTGGGAAAAAAAAATGCCTGTGGTCACCTGAAATTCTTCCCAAGCACTAAAATAAAGCGTCCGCTATCCTTCTACCGTAAACGGTATTTTCATAAAATTGTACAACACGTCCAACCTCAAGGATAGGTACAAATTAAAAACAGGGGCCTAATTCTCCAGGTTGAAAATAAGGGAAAAGATTTCCGACCTCTACCTTTTCCTCGGGGCTTTATTTTAGAAACCGTGCAGTTGTCGCCACTTTCTACTGCCTTTGAAATCTGGCTAAGTGCTTTTGATAGGTCTCTTCTCCGCTGTAAGAGCCCGGAATGTCTTTCTCAAGGGCCTGAACCATCTCTGAAAAGTAACCGGGTGGGGAGATGCCCGCTTCTGGGCGAGACCAGAGCAGGACGTCTGTGGGCCCCTGGCTGTTCATCATACAGATGAACGAGGATCTCCTTCTCTTTTGGGTAGGGCCAGTTAACTACATAGCTGGTCACCCCAGTTACTAGGGTGATCACTAGGTGATTGTAAAATGAACCACATGTAGTACACGGTGCTGTCCTCCTCCTGGAAGGCCTGTTGGTGTTCATCTTGGGAAGGCAGACTCGGCGTGTTTATCTTGAGAACACGCTGTGTCCATCTGCCAAATAAAAGCATGAGATTTCCTTCTGTCTTTGAAATCTCTTAGCGAGTTGCCTACGATGCGCAGGGCATCCTGGTTGAATGCTCACTCGATAAGACGGTTTCGTTTTTCCTCTTTGTGGAGATTGCTGGGCTGGGAGGAAATCTCGTGTTGAACTATATTTCCCCAACAAACCTCAAATCCTTTGTGGAACAGGTGAAATACAGAAACCTAGCTACTCTATGTACATATTGACTGTATCTACATATGCTCAGATGCTCGGTGAGTCAAAACTGCATTTCGTATTGTTAACTTCGTTTTTTACCTATTGCCATAAAAATACACTAAAATTTTATGGCATATACTCTTTCATAAATTTCCACTGGCTGTATCAACTACTCTCTGGGCTCCAAAAGGAATTCTGTGGTAATTTATCGACAAATAAACGATGTGGAGCAAATGTATCATGTATTTGAAACGAACAGGCCCTTTGCACCATACAGTTGTGTCTCTTAGGAAATTGACCATCTGAATTTGAGGGCAACCAGAAGCAGAGCCTGGTGAATTACATTTACCAATCGTGCGTTTAACATACATTTAGAAGAGGTAGCTCTGTTTTAAATCTCCGAAACTTGGCTTTTTATTTTCTTCGCATGAAATGCTGTGTGTGGCAAAAGAGAAGTGCCTTCAGAATGACAGAGTTAATCCATCTGTTTGTCGATTTCGCGTAAAATATGTGCAAAGTTTACTAGGTATTAGGGATAAAGAGAGGAAAAGGATCCTGTCCTCAGGGTGACCACAGTTTCTTAGGGGCAAGAAGCAGCCTCTAAAGTGTCCCTTAAAATTGACGTGAGGGTCGCCTGGGGGGCTCAGTCGTTCAAGCATCCAACTTCGGCTCAGGTCATGATCTCCCGGTTCGTGGGTTCAAGCATCGGACTCTGTGCTGACAGCTCGGAGCCTGGAACCTGCTTCGGATTCTGTGTCTCCCTCTCTCTCTGCCCCTCCCCCACTCATGCTCTATCTCTCTCTCTCTTTCTCTCTCAAAAATAAATAAACATTACAAAAATTTTAAACGATATGAGAAGTGAGGAAGAAACTCATCCTCGTTAAGTGTGAGGGGAGTGTGCAGAATTGCACACAGAATAATTTTGAGATGACCTATTTATAGTACGAAGTGGTTTTATGCAACAAAAGAGAGGGATGATCCTCTCCACTGAAACTCTGATCTTTTAAAAATACGGTAGAAATAAAACTGTGGCATGAGTAGGGTGTGCTCTGCAAAATAACCTTCATCTGAGTTTTCCACGTGGACTTGCACCTCATGGGGGGCTCTCAAGGGACCCAGGGATGCATCCAGGGGCAGAATCATCTTCCCACATTGCCATCTTGCTCGGGAAAGATTGGCTTCCTCCTCAGAAGCCCACCTTGTTCAGAGACGTTGAGTTCCTTCATTTCTTATTCTTGTTCCATTCTATTAATGGAAAACAGTTTCACTTAATTATTATTCTGAAAGCCCAATTAAGAGTTTTATCATTTCTAATCAAATCATTGAAATACTAATGGGAATAAAAAGTGGTCTAGCACTTAGGCATTATGTGATCTCTCTAGGCAGGAATGTTCTTTAGTCAAAATTGGGCAGTTCTTTCTCTCAACCTGCTTTCTCTTAAACAATAATGGGCTTAAAATTCTGATTTTATTAGGTAGTTTACCATTGTGGATGGCGTTACAACAGCCGCTTTCTAAATTCAGCGTCTGAGGTCTTCTCCACACTTCTCAACTCTGAGACTCAGAGTTAGGGCTTGTAGGTATGCGTCAGATTGTGCTCTGAGCATTTCATTTTATTTTATTTTATTTTTTTAAATGTTTTATTTATTTTTGGGAGAGAGAGAAAGACCATGAGGGAGGGAGGGGCAGAGAGAGAGGGAGACACAGAATTCAAAGCGGGCTCCGGGCTCCGAGCTGTCGGCACAGAGCCCCATGTGGGGCTCGAACTCACGAACAGTGAGATCGTGACCTGAGATCATGACCCGAAGTCTGACGCTCAACCAACTGAGCCCCCCAGGTGCCCCGTGTTCTGAGTATTTTAGAGAGACAGCTGTCCAGTTCATCAGATTTTTATCAGAGTGAAGTATCCCTGTTTCTTTTGACAACTGGAACTGCCCTGGCTCTACTTGTGACAAGGACCACATCTTATTAATTGTATGTTTTCTTCAATTTCCTCCTATAAAGAATGTTAGTTGGGAGATCAGAAAGTTGCTCCCCATTTAGGGAAAGGAAATATTCTAATCCTATTCAGCACACTCTGACATGTCCTAAATTTTTAAATGTCTTTATCTATTTGCCTTTCTACCTATCTACCCATTTATCTGTCTTTAATTCTCCTCCCTCCTCCTTCTCCTCTCTCCCTCCCTCCCTCTCTGTCTGTCTGTCTGTCTCTCAATCTCTGTGTGTCTCTGTCTCTCTGTCTCCCTCTCTCTCTCACACATACACAGCTCACGTATGTGTCAGAAGATGTTGATGAGATTGCTATTCTATATTATATCATCCCTAAATCTCTGGAGACATCAATCTCGCAAAGATGTGAGATTTAAATCCTTAAATTGCTCTCTTTTTTGAGAGCTTGTAACCCTTCTGGGAAGGCAAGTTGCTTGCTGTTTGGCAGGAATGAGATGTCCCAGGAGCTACTAAAACATAACCACTGTTTTTTCTTGAGAAATTTAATCATCAACAAATTGGTTGGTTCAAACCCAGCCACTTGTAGTTCACGTTACAAAATGTTCAAAACCAATAAATTAAAGTCACAAATGCTCCAGTCTAGGAGTTATTACATAGTGTCACGTCTCCTGGGTGTTTCTGCATCCACTATACCAAGTTCTTGCTTGCCTTCCTGGGAATTGAGGGCAAAATTGTGTGGATTGATGGGCTTGGATTGATGTGTCTGTGTCATTTAGCTGATAGAAAACCAATCCTGTCTTTAAAATTCTAGTATCTGTCATTACGTGTTTCCCAAATGTGATACAACAAATGGGACAAACCTCATAGGTTCGTACTTCCGGTTTCCTGAGATGGAGTCACAGTATTAAAAAGAAGACTAGGAAATGAGCCCAATAATTTAGACTTCTGTAGTATCTCGTCTCTTAGTTCTAAGCTTATTCCTATATATCATTTCGTTTTGTCCTCACAATGAACTTAGGGGATTTAAATCACAGGGAAGGGGACAAAACTGACCGAGAGATTCTGATCGACACAAGATCACCAAAATGCAGCTTGAATTTAAGTTTTCTGTATCTGAGTCTGTTGCTATTTCAACTGTGCTGCCCCATGGTGTTTTGCTTAAAACTATGTTCATTTCAGTGGCTGCTTTAATGATCTAAAATGTTTTAATAGTAGGAACCTTTCTAGTACATGCCAGACATTGTTCTAAATCCTTAAATATATTATTGGTTCTGTTGACCATCACAGATTTCCTATACACTAGGAGCTGTCGTTTTCCTGTTTTTATTGAGGTGTAATTGACAGGTAACATTAGATTAGCTTCAGGTATACAAGGTGATGGGCTCGATATTGGTATATGCTGCAAGTTATCACCACAATAAGTCTAGTTAACATCTGTTCCCAACCGTTTTTGTTCTTGGATGAGAACTTTTGAGATCTACTCTCTTGGCAACTGTCCGACGTGCGACGCAGTGTTATTAATTATAGCTGCCACGCTGTGCCTCACGTCTCCGTGACTTACTCACTTTATAAACTACAAGTCTGCAGCTTTTGACTTCCTGCACACCTTTCGCCCACCCAAAAAGCCCTGCCTCCGGCAGCCACCAATCCATCCTCGTACCCGTGAACTTGGTTTTTTGTTTTGCAGACTCCACATAGAAGTGAGATCATACGGCTTTTGTCTTTCTGTGCCAGACTTATCCCACTCACCGCGACACTCCCAAGGTCCAGCTATGTTGTTGTAAATGGCAGAATACTTTTTTTTGATGCCTGTAGTGTTTCCACACTTCATCTCTATGGGGTTCCTCTTCTGTAGCGAGATCTTCTTCTGTCCTCCAAGGACCCTTGTGATTACGGTTGGTCCACCTGAATAATCCAGGACACTCGGCTGGTTCATGATCCTTAACTTAGTTAATCTGCAAATTCCCTTGTACCAGGTAACGCCATGTATTCACAGGTTCCAGAGACTTGGGCGTCGGTGTCTTTGGGGGCCATTATTCAGTCTACCACGTGGTGAGTAGCATATCAAAACTAACTGCTTCCTAATATCATTACACTACACTAATAAAGAAGTTGTAATCTAATATGCTAAAGTTAGTGTCACATACACTCCAATGAACAAGACGGCAATGGTGTTTTACCTTGGAAGACCCAGTGAGAAGAAAACACTCTAGTTTCTCATAATAATTAAAATGTTTTCATTGGAGACTAAATTGGAACTGCCCGTTGTTCGAGTGGGCTACCACAAGGATCTTTTAATTTCACAATGACTTAAAATTACATGGTGCACAAATGAGGGCTTACAAACCCTGAGTCTGGTTAGTCACTTTGATACCTGTTGTGAAATCTCTGTGGTCTGGTTCATGCTTCCCTGAGGGTATTGACGAAATGGCCACTCTCTGTGCACAGTCCCTCCTCTAATAGGGGGTGTATTTGGGAAGCATGGCTTGGAATTCATGTTGGAGGTATTTCTTGGGTATGCTAAATACTCTGCACCCACTTTCCTTTGAATTATGAGCCAATTCTTCCCTCTTCGAAGTTAGGGTGCTGGTGAGTCTATCAAACTCTGTCTTCTCCCTAAGAGTCACAAAAAGAAAGATCTCTGCTTAGGTTGGGGAACAACTTTTGGGGAATTTCACTAAGATATAAGTGGTGAAGGAGACTACAAAGGGTGGGAGGGCTGGCCATCTGTCAACTGGAAAAATGAGTTAGTCCTTAAGACCTTAATGCTTTCAAAAGATAACCATTAGCTACCTGTAACTATAAGAGTTCGAGACCAATTTCAGGGAACCTCATATGTGCTCCCTTCCTTTCTGCACTCTGGGGCTCCTGTGTGGTTCAGTGGATAAAGTGTCTGAGTCTTAATTTCTGCGTGGGTCATGATACCAGGGCCATGAGATCGAGCCCCACATCAGGCTCCATGCTAAGTCTAGAGACTGCTTGGAATTCTCTCTCTCTCTCTCTCTCTCTCTGTCTCTCCCCCAACTTTGCCCGTCTCCCTTCCCTAAAATAAATAATAAAAAAAACACCTTTTAAAAAATCTGCACTCTGATCTGCACTCCCTAGGACCACAGAATGAAGTTGACACTTGTTGGTTTTCATCCAAGGTCCTTTCCAACTAGTTCTTTTTTTATTGTATTTTTTTATTAAATTTTTTTTTAAGTTTTTTTCATTTTTGAGTGACAGAGACAGATCATGAGTGGGGAAGGGACAGAGAGAGAGGGAGAGAATCTGAAGCAGGCTCCAGGCTCCGAGCCGTCAGCACAGAGCCTGACGCAGGGCTCAAACCCACGAACCATGAGATCATGACCTGAGCCGAAGTCGGACGCTCAACCGGCTGAGCCACCTAGGCACCCCTCTAACTAGTTCTTAAACAAGTATCAGATTAAGAACCAAATCGTTTACCTTCTATTGATCCTCCCTTTGCCCCCACCCCCTGCTCTATGGTCTCCTGGAAGCCTTCATGATATTCCAAGCTCATCCTTTCTCTTCATGTTTAGGAAAATTCTAGATTAGTTCTAGTGCCCAGATTTTTAAACTAAGATTTCTTCTGTCTATCTCACTCCCAAGTACTCAAATATTCTCCACACAGAGTTGATATACAAACAAATATCCATGGTCAACTTTTTTAGAGTATTAAGTGGTAAAGTAAACATCAGATAACTCTCTATAAGTTTTCTTTCATGTCTATGATCCTGGGACCTTGCCCTTGATCACAAGTCATCTGGCCTCCCACGCCTCGTACTGACTTCACCTCTGCCCTCCAGAAAGAACTATTCACATTAGCTGTCAAAAGTGATTTAGCTCTAAGAGATAACCAGGGTGATCAGTGCTGATAGATACATTCTTTTCTCGAACATTCCAAGTCTCATTCTGAAAAGGTGCAGTAAATAATTCGGGTCACAGAGTTAATGTTGAGAGGCAACAAATAACAAGGAATGTTAATGTTGAGAGGCAACCAATATCTGGAGGCTTTAAGTTGGGTGAATAATGCTTGAAGAGAAATACAATTTCGTTAGCATAATTATGTAGTGATTATTTATCTGAAGATCTATTTGCAGCTAAACATGACAAGACCCTCTGGTTAGTGTCCACAGGAAGGTACATGTAGAATCACAAAATCTGTTCTGAAGTGCTCATCCCTAACTGCGTGCAACCAGTTGGCAGCAGCAGAAATAGGATGTGTGTTCCTTTCCTGTTCTTTCCTGTGTTTGAGGTGCCTTTCATGGCAAGTAATCTACAGACGTCTAATGTCTTCCCGGGCTCCGTCCTTTGTTCTCGTAACAAAGTACGTGATTCTAGTAAATTGTGTTGCACAGCTGATGTTCGTCACTGGTGGCGGTCATGTTGTGTGAAGTCACTGCAAAAGTTAGATTAGCAAAGCCTGGACTCCTGGGGTCGATCAAGGCTCCTTTCCTGCAACCTTCTGGCCACATATTTTCATCGGTGGATTAGTCCACACCCTTGTCTTATGTGTGTTTCTGTTTAAGGACAACTTCCTTAAGGTATATCATTGATGCCTTAACACTGAACTGTATAGCTACCAGACTGTAGCTAGTGCCTGATAAAACTTACCTCGCTCAATTATTTTCCCCTTGAGCCACACTGCAGGCTCCTTGAACTTCAGGAAAGTAGAGCTACGGCGCTCTGCTTGGAGGACATTTTAAGCAAAGAATGAAAAAAAAACCAATGTAAGACCACATAGACCACGAAAACACACTTGTTTGCAGTAGGACAGCTGAAACAAGAAAACAAAGCACTGTCACCTTTTCAACCTTGGCTGGAAACACTTACATCTTGTGACTCAAATCTGTCCTCTCTTGACACGTGTCGAGGGATGGCTACAAAGCCATGGCAGTATTGGTTTTAGGGTTACGAATCCATTGCAGATCAGGTGAATTCACAAAGAGGCAACCTATGAATAACGAGCATCAGCTGTAACTAGGGAACGTCTGTGACCAGATTTTCTATTTGCCCTTGTTCATGCTTCTATATCCATTTTGATCGGGGTTGTCATTGACCATTAGGACAAAATAACGGTGCTGAAACTGTGAATACAGCAGAGTAAGGAGGGAAACTTGGAAGGCGTCCATATAACACAGAATTAGCAAGAAGTCATTCAGATGAACAGTTAGGATAGTGACTGGGGTCTCAGCAAGCTGGTGAGGAATGAGTTGGAAAACTGCACTTTCCGCAAAGTATGGCTACAAGTTGTCTATCAGACTTTAAAGTCAAGATGCCTAGCTGGTGCATTTAGAGCTTCTTAAATACACAAAGTCTGGAGATTAAACGACGATTTTTTTTTCCAGTACAATTTTGTGGGCTACCAGTCTGGGCAGCTCTCAGCCAGGCACTTCTGCGCCACTTGGCATTGAATGAGGTCTCACAATGGTATTCAGATGGCAAGAAAGGGTCTGCAGGGTAAATTCTGGTGCCATGGTAAGAATGGATGGGCATCTGGGTTCAGCCAGAAGGGCTTCCCAGAGAGAATTCCTAGAGGCGCACAGACAAATGATACAGATTTCTTATCGTGTAGCCTTGGAAGACCCGGAATGTACTGGACTTAGTCAAGTAGCTCAGAGCAGAAAATAAGAACGAGTTTCTAAGGGAGGAGGGACAATTCAAATCTATCTCTCAAATGCAGGAGTAGCAAAAGTACAACACCTTATTTGGTTGCCCTTTCTACCTACGATTTAAAATACCTGTAGTTAGCATATCGTGCTTCTGTTGACTTATACACCTGAAGCTAATTGTTGGGCAATACATTTATTTTAATGTTTTTAAATTAGCTCACATTTGTTTGCTGACTTGTGTTTATTCACTTAATCTAGTCACCTAGTATAAAATAGAAACTATAAAAAGAAGGGAAATACACTTTGTGATATGCAAATACATTACCATTTCCTTAGAAAAGCCTAGAAAGAATACATAACATAACAGCCTTGGCACCAATTAGAGAAGATTTTTAATTCACACATGTTATTTTTCACTATTGTAATTGATAGTTGATTGAATTTCAATATTTTATTTATTGATATAAAGGTGAAAGTCAGATCAAAACATTTAGACCACATTTTGTTTTTTTGTTTTGTTTTGTTTTTGTTTTTAACTCCTACTACCAATTCAAGTTGTGAATACTAAAAAAAAAAAATCAATGTTTTAAATGGAATGGGTTACTCTAGACACTAACTTCTTTAAAAATGTTTGGTGTCATATATTTTTTATAAACTATATTGTGTTAACAACTCAATATCTGGAGGCTTTAATAATTAGATCTGATATATTCAGCTGAATTTTAAATTATTGTCAATATTAGATCACTACATGTTGTAGTAACAATGAATTAACTGGGAGGAATTCTTGAATCTTCTAAAGGGTTTTCAGGCATGGAGGGAAAAGTAATAAATTAACTGCATGAGAAAAGATTAAGTTAACCGAAAGAGAAGTAAGCAAGCAAGACCAATTTTTACTGCAAAACAGTGTGTTTGCTGCAATCCGGGAGCATCCGCAAGTAGCAACCAGATCCATGAGTTGTTGTTGTTTTTTTCTTCATCATTCAACTTTCTCCCATCGATAGATGCCAGGTATGGAGGATACTTCAGTTTGAAACCCTAGGAATACACTTCAATAAAGGATTCATAAAACATTAATAGAAAGATAGTCAAAACAGTAGAGAATAACTATTTGGTTTCTATCATGACTATCTCTCTCACCACCACAAGTTTTCCTATCTTGTCTTTCTAGTTTTGGATGTTTGGAAAAGCAATCTACTCTTACTGAAAATGCAAACCTTATAGAATTACGGAATATGCAAAGTATATGATACCTGTCCTTCTCTGATTGACTTGTTTCACTCAGCATGTTACCCTCCAGTTCCATCCACATTGTTGCAAATGGCAAGATTTCATTCTTTCTCATTGCCAAGTAATATTCAATTTATACATAAACCACATCTTTATGCATTCAACAGTTGATGGACATTTGGGCTCTTTCCATAACTTGGCTATTGTTGAAAGTGCTGCTGTAAACACTGGAGTTGACAACTCAAGAAACAACAGGTACTGGCGAGGATGTGGAGAAATGGGAACCCTCTTGCACTGTTTGGCAGGAATGCAAACGGGTGCAGCCGCTCTGGAAGAGTGGGGAGGTTCCTGAAAAGATCAAAAATAGAATTACCCTACGACCCAGCAATAGCCCTGCTAGGAATTTACCCAAAGGATACAGGAGTGCTGATGCATAGGGGCACATGTATCCCCAAATTGCTTTTTAAAGCTCATTTTGTTATTTTTGGACAAAGAGTCAATGGAGGAGGGGCAGAGAGAGAGGAAGAGAGAGACAATCCCGACAGGCTCCATGCTCACAGCACAGAGCCCGACACGGGGCTTGAACTCACGAACCATGAGATCATGACCTGAGCCGAAGTCAGACAGTTAACCGGCCGAGCCACCCACGCGTCCCCAAATTTTTCAGGAAAAACTGTTGTGTCATACTTCTTACAGCCTTAACTTTACATGAAGGTCTAAAATAGACATAACCTAAGCTCCGTGTTTTAAGGATAAACGTAGCGGTGATAAAAGTATCTTTATTAAAAAGCAAAGAACAGACTTAAAAGTCAGGATATCAGTCACTTTTAAGGGGAGAGAAATGAGAGATCAGAATGGAGACCGATGTAGGGTATTCATACTTTTTATGAATACGTAAGTGCTTGTAATTATTCATTATGCTCTATAGGTATGCACTCTTCTGCATGTGGGTTGCATGTCGTACCTTCTTAAATTCCATGTTCCCCATCAGGTTACAAGCTTCTAGGTTTTTTTCTACTTTTAGCCCTTGGCTCAAGCATCTTAAACTATTGCCTGATTTTCACATCTAAACAACACACTGTATCAGAATCACTGAAGCCTTGGTCGTCTGGAAAGGGAAAAAGATGCTCCTGACCCTCTAGGTAAAAACCCAAAGAAACGAAAACACACACACCAAGGGTGTATGTGTCGGGTTGAAGCCTAAGCAGTTAGTAGACAATAGCTACTCAGACTGAATACAGACGGACGGAAGCTTCCATTTCTTTCCATTTCTAAAGTTCCCTTTTACATTGAACGTCAATAGTATTTGTCTTCTGTTAGGAGAGATTTACTTTGGAACTCCCATTTGTAAAACGCTTTGCACAGAAATTTCCGTTACCTCCGCAACGCACAGTCTGGCTTTCCGAGAGGCAATGAAGAATCTCAGAAGACACAGTCAAATCAACGACACGACTTTATCGATCTTTTATCCTTTACCCGAAAAGATCCAGCTGAAATATTTTGACAGATGGGGGAGCTCTGCACAGCAGTCTCTGTGCTGCACCAGGTGCCGACTCAGGGAACACACTAGCACATTTTAAACAGAGCACATGAACGCTGATGGGGCGCCGGGGGGGGGGGGGCCAGTCGGTTAAGCGTCTCACTCTTGGTTCCAGCTCAGGTCATGATCTCACGGTGTGTGAGTTCGAGCCCGGTGGAGGGCTCTGCGCTGACCTTAGGAAGCCTGCTTGGGATTCTCTCTTTCGCTCTCTGTCTGCCTCTCCTCTGCTCTCTCTCTCTCTTTCTCTCTCAAAAAGAAATAAAAACTTAAAAAATTTGAGAAAAAGAGCACACTGACGTTGATTATTTAAGTACACGTTACCTTTCGATGCCCACCCCAGGGTGTGATATGCTCAAAAGAGAAGAGGAACGGAGTGAGCGTGTATTTTTGCCTCAGGTGGGCCTAAGCCACCCCACGTGCCAGGAACATAATCCTGAAGAAGCCACGTAGTCCCTCTTTTTCTCTCTGTTAAAGTGACATATTGCCACTTGATTTACAACATTGTCGCCAACTTTCACGCAAGCATGCCTATAAAGTACACAGTGCTTTGGACACGTGTGAAGTGACGAAGGACAGGGGGACACGCGTAAGCTCATATTCCTTCCGTATTGGGTCCCATTGGCAAGGCAGGTGCGATGCAACCCGTGTTTTCCCGTAAGTGAAGTTCTTGGGCGTACCCGAGCCTTCTAGTTGCTTCACAAAACCGTGACCAAATTCAACCGTGCCTCGTTAGGCTACAAGTAGATTATCAACCCAGGGCCTGAGAGGATGTAATTATTTCAGAAACGCAATATGCTATTTTACTAAAGCATCCTAAAAGGTGTTCCAGACATGGAGGAAACGGCACATAAAATGGATTCTTGTCCTTGTTATTTAATGCACTGGTGTTGACAGGTGGGCTTTGGGAGTTAGATGTTTAAGTGGGTCACTGATTCACCCCATGGTAATAAAAAAATAAAGTAGACCTTCTTAGTTTCATACTGAGAATAATGACTCCCTTATCTTACCAGCTAGATTAAACATATCCTGCCGTCAGCTTGTCAATTATAATGTGTGTATTGGAGAATGAGAGATCCTTCAGGGCATTGTTTTTTATGGTACAAAAATTGAACTTGATTTTACTTGCTAATTATCTGCCTCTCTGACTAGTATGTAAGATCCATGAGTCCATGACCCTCGTCTGTTTTGTTTACTTAAACGGTGCTTGGTACATAATAAATATGCAATCAATTTATTTTAAAACATCTGAATGAATGAAGGCTTTCACCTGGAAAGTGAATGGGATATTTGATCTTTGAGAGTGCATATCCCCGAGGCATGCATTGGAAAGAAAATGTATTGAATCCTTTCTCTTCCAGATAGATTAAATTTTTTCTGTGAATATAGAACAGTTTTCTTTTCCAGTTATTCATTGCTGTTGGTAGTTTAAAGGAGACCCTTCTGCAGAGAGCTTTTCAATTATAACCTACGCAGGAAACTCCTTTTATACTAGGGATTAAAATAGATGAAACAAGGGATAGAATAAAGCATAACTGAGAGTTTTCTCTAGGTTGGATAGTCGGAGAATATTCAGAGGTTCCTGGGTGATGAGGAGAAGGTGCTAGATGAGGGGAAATGAGGTGAGGGAGGGGCTGGTGTAAATGTATGACCTTACGTTCACAGAAGAAAACCCACTTACTCGTCTGGGAGTGCAGTCAGTAAAAGAGGAGAGTGTTTTACAAGGGGTCAAATTTTATTTATTTTTTTTGTTTTTGCTTTGGCAATCGAGGCCCAGAAATGTTATCCTTCATCTTAAGTCTTTGGAGTATTTTAAACAGGGTACTGCCACTATCACTTTTAAATACTTTTAAAGAGATCGCTCTGGCCCCTTGTGTGGAGAACGGATTTCAAAGAGGATATAGTGGGTATAAGATGAGGATTTCGGGGTGTGTTGGATCAGTTCAGGGATTATAAGGATCTGAAGCAGTGTGGAGTTCAAGAAAGTAAACATATCGGGATGCGTTTTGTAGGTGGAATGGACAGGAATCAGTGGGTTGAATGAGGAAATACAAAACTCAGAGCTGACTCTGTAATTTTTAGCTTAAGCCATTGAATTGCTTCTCTGGCTGGAGAAGCATGGAGACAACACGGGATTCAAGAGTGGTGGGAATTAAGTCTGTGTTGAGACCTCCTAGGCCACTGGAGGAGCGTGAGGTGACAGCACATCTGGACGTAAGGAGTCACCGGCATGGGTGGCATCTAAGTGATTCCACCACGCAGGTCGCACTGCGGGCAACATGCAAGTTAGAGTGAGAAAGCGCCCTGAAGGCCCCAGGGACTCTAGCATTTCATTGTTGAGCTGCCAGGCAGGGGCTCGGAAGGCAGGCGGAGAAGGAAAAAGGAAAGCCAAGAAAAGCAGAGCATTAAAAAAGCAGAGTCGTTACCCGGTGGGGTGCCACTCTGCCTCCTGG
The DNA here is from genome assembly GCF_018350195.1 of Panthera tigris. Taxonomy (NCBI): domain Eukaryota; kingdom Metazoa; phylum Chordata; class Mammalia; order Carnivora; family Felidae; genus Panthera; species Panthera tigris. The sequence continues at coordinate 2,552,491 of NC_056663.1, read as the reverse complement.
GTAGAAGCAGCCACCCATCGTCTGATCTGAAGATGAGAAGGGAGTCCGGGACCTGAGAGGTTTGGTCTTACCAGGGTGGTGAGAGGCGAAGCCAGATTTGGATGGTTTGAGGGGAAAATATGGAGTAAGGAAGGAAAACAGACCAAAGATAACTCTTCTAATACGCTTTGATTGGAGGAGAACAAAAGATGAGACCCCTCTCGGCAGCAAGATGAGGTGGCAAAGGGGGCGCCTGGGGGGCTCGGTCGGTGAAGTGTCCCACTTCAGCTCAGGCCATGATCTCACGGTCTGTGGGTTCGAGCCCCGTATCGGGCTCTGTGCTGACAGCTCAGGGCCTGGGACCTGCTTCGGATTCTGTGTCTCCCTCTCTCTCTGCCCCTCCCCCGCTCACACTCTGCCTCTCCCTGTCTCTCAAAAGTAAATGAACATTAAAACATTTTTTTTAAAAGACAGGGTGGTAAGGGTCTGGTTGCACAAGGTAGCTGGTGATGGGGCTGCAGCACCTCGGGTTTTGCCGCGCCATTAAAACGGGCAGAGCTCATCCAGAAACGTACCTAGAAACAAGGTGCAATCTGGGCACCCCGCGGCCAGCCCAGCTGGCGGGTAGACATCACGGATCTCCTCCTTCCTCTTTCACCGCTTGCTTTACCGAGCCATCCGTTGAATCTGCCTCATCCGACACTCCACCTTCCCCTCGCAGCATGGTGTCCCAACGGTGATTCAACTTGAAATCTGCCAGAGACATGGGATGCGGTACCTCCGGGAGCAAGCGAGGCCGCCCTCGATGTGACTGCCATCAAGTTCTTACTATGAAGCTCAAGTCACCCTCAGGACCTTTCATTTCTGCACCGGACTGAGTGACTCAGAACACAGGGAATCCCTGTCCGACATGACCGCCCTTCAGATATTAGGACGCTGCCATTTTATCTTCTGGAGGTTACTTTTCTTCCAGTTTGTGTATTCCATCTTACAAATACACACTCCTGCACAGCGTGACTCCTCTCGGCTCTTCTGTCAGGGTGCTGGCCTCGCTCCTGCCGGCCTCCTCAGCGGGTGTGACGCTCATGGCAAACTTCAGAAACCTCAAGGGACCAACCAGTGTGCTTCGGATGTCCCCCTACAAACCCTACACACAACAGAAGCCGTAGAAACGGAGGGAACGCAGCTTTTTAAAATATTTATAAGCAATAGATGCATTAATTTCTAGAAAGGTCTGGCAGGTCTTTCAAGGTTTAGAAGCTAATAGAAAAAGTATACAACTCTGCCCTCAATAAATTAAAAACAGAATTGCCATGTGACCTAGTAATTCTCGTATTGAGTATCCACACGAAGAACACAAAAACACTTTTTTGAACAGATATACGCAGTCCTCTGTTTGCTGTGGCATTATTTACCACAGGTAAATAACAGGTGTCCATCCACAGATAAAGGGATGATGAAGACATGGTATACTTAAGGAGTATTACTCAACCATAAAAGAGAAAAAGAAAAAGATCTTGCCATTTGCAACAACAAGGAAGGACCCTGGGGGTATAACACTAAGTGAAATTAACCAGGCAGAGAAAGACAGATACCGTATGATTTCACTCCCGTGTAGAATATAAGAAACAAAGCAAATGAACAAACAAGGAAAAGAAGAGCCAACCCCCCTCCCTTAACTCTAGAGAACAAACTGATGGTTGCCAGAGGGGAGGTGCATCCGGGCCAGTGAAACAGGTAAAAGGGATCAAGAATCCGCTTACCGTGATGAGCACTGGGGAATGTATGGAATTGTTGAACCACTAAATTGTATACCTGGAACTAATATAGTACTGTATATGAATTATACTGCAATAAATACAATAAAAGTCATTTTAAATCTGTATAACTGCTAGACAGCAGAAACTTTTAATCTTAAAATGTTAAAATAACAATCCGCAACTGTGCTGGATTCCCTGGCCGACAATGTTTGCATCCTGCAGTGTCTCCAGAGTGTGGCCCAATCCTTAAGCATGGGCCAGACACGAGGAGGCAGTTGCTGGGCCCCTGGACTGGGGAACTGATGGGTAAGGGATAACATGTGTGATGGCGTGTTGGGACTCTCTGTTGACAAGTATTCAGTTGCTATACTTTGGTACATAATGTAAGAGAATCAATTTATTAAAGATCATTTTTTTTCTGTGTCAAACACACATTTTGAGAACAGTGATAATATGTCAGAGAAGCATGCCAAGAAAGAGCAGACCTGTCCCGTAATACAAGGATGGCCTAGAAGGAAATCACCCTGGGGACAAGAGCTGTTCCAGACTTTGTGCTTAGGGAGTATTTTTCTCCGGTGTGAGATTGAGAATTACGCTAGGTAATATGCAACGCTGACTCGATTTCGGGACAATTTGTAGATTGTAAGAACACAATTGTGTGGCATTTTGCAAACTCCAGGCAGTTGTATCAGGTGAAACCAATGGCGAGTAGGCACACGTCATGGGCCAGAGTGCGTCTATGTATACCAGTAGTCTACGCTGGGAGGCATTGTAAATGGAGAACAGTTTTAGCAGGGCAAACGAGTCCCAATAAATGGGAATACGTAGTGGCGAAATTGTCATAGTTAATGCTTTTTAAAAAATATGGTGAATAGAAGGAAATTAGAAGGAACATTAGAAAAATATTTATGTTCCATTACTATGAAATCTACCAACAATTAGTGAATGTGGTTTTTGTAGGTCACACTGTATGTATGTATTTTGGGGACACATAGAAAATTCATTCTACTGCCCATGGAATCCTCATAAATTGCGTGTACAATTTTGGCAGGACTATTCAAACATTGCTAAAGATACAAAAGGACAATTAATTGAAAAGGAATTGACCTAATTAACATAATGTCTGTTCAACCTTAGTAAAATTTGCATAACTGATAATTAAGCAATAATAAAATATCATCTCTGGACTATTAATTTTTTTAATATGAAAAGATAATGTCCTTTCTGGAAAGTTGTGGAGAAATGCTCACTCTCCTACCATCTTAATGGAAGTATAAAACGATACTGCATTTATACTGGCATTTTGGTGATGGCTAGTGAAATAGTAAAATTATCTTACATTTGTTTCCGACAATTTATCTTGTACAAATATTTCCTCAGGCCTAAATACACACACACACACACACACAAAAGGAGGCAACATTTTTCTATTAGTGGCATGATAAGAATAAATCAAACAATGTGGTACAGACACAAAAACAGATAAGTGGATCAATAGAACAGAACAGGAAATCCAGAAATGGACCCCATATGTGTGGGCAATTAATTTTTGACAAAGCAGGAAAGAATAATCAATGGAAAAAAGACAGTCTCTTCAGCAAACGGTGCTGGGAAAACTGGACAGCGATGCGCAGAAAAATGAACCTGGACAGCTTTCTAACACCATACACAAAAATAAACTCAAAATGGATAAAAAACATAAATGTGAGACAGGAAACCATCAAAATCCTAGAGGAGAAAACAGGAAGCAAGCTCTTTGACCTCAGCCACAGCAACTTCTTACTCAACATGTCTCTGGAGGCAAGGGAAACAAAAGTAAAAATGAACTAGTGGGACCTCATCAAGATAAAAAGCGTCTGCACAACAAAGGAAACAATCAACAAAACTAAAAGGCAACCAAGGCAATGGGAGAAGATATTTGCAAATGACATATCGGAGGAAGGGTTAGTATCCAAAAATCTATAAAGAACTTACCAAATTCAACATCCAAAAGACACCCAGTGAAGAAATGGGCAGAAGACATGAACAGACACTTCTCCAAAGAAGACATCCAGATGGCCAGCTGACACATGAAAAAATGCTCAACATCTCTCATCATCAGGGAAATACAAATCAAAACCACACTGAGATACTACCTCACACCAGTCAGAGTGGCTAAAATTAACCATTCAGGAAACAACAGGTGTTGGTGAGGATGAGGAGAAAGGGGAACCTGCTGGCACTGCTGGTGAGAATGAAATTTGGTGCAGCCACTCTGGAAAACAGTATGGAGATTATTCAAAAAAATTAAAATAGAACTACCCTATGACCCAGCAACTGCACTACTAGGTATTTATCCAGAGGATACAAGAATGTTGATTCAAAGGAGCACGTGTACCCCAATGTTTATAGCAACACTCTCAACAATATCCAAATTATGGTAAGAGCCCAGATTTCCATCAGCTGATGAACGGATAAAGAAGATGTGGTATATATCCACCATGGAATATTACTCAGTGATGAAAAAGAATGAAATCTTGCCATTTGCAACAACATGGAAGGAACTAGAGGGAATTATGCTAAGTGAAATTCGTCAGTCAAAGACAGATATCATATGACTTCACTCATATGTGGAATTTAAGAAACAAAACAGATGAACATACAACACACTGTGCTCATCCCAACAAGTGCCCTCCTCCATGCCCATCACTTACACAATTCTTGTTTGGATTTTGTAATGTTTGAATTTGGATGGTTCTCTACATTCTATTCTGGAAAAATATAAGAATATTATCAAACTCTAGGGATTACTGGAAGACTAAATTAGTATGTTGCTATTTCTATTGAAGGTACGTGTGAGACAAGGTGCGCGCACCCCTGACCGGCTTGGTTTTCTCCTTTGTCGCTCTCATCTCTCACTTCTCCCATCCAGAAACCTGGGAATTTGGCCCGGCTGCTCTGCCCTGCTCCTGGTTCATAAAATCTGACTTGTGCGAGCTCTCCTCCTTATCTGCAGGGGGGCCCTGCTTCCCTTAGCGTGCAGTGCTGTCTGCAGGGCCACGGGCGGCAGAGCATCGTGGACACCTCTCCACAGGGGCACCTTAGCATTTCATGTCACTGACATCAATTCTCACACCTCCTTCAGAACAAGCAATGACAGCCAAGCCTGATTCAGAGGCCAGTGTCTGCTCAGAGCTACATCTGCTTTGCTGCAAAGTCAAAACGCTGTTGAATTTCTCTGCTGCCCCAGCCAGGGAAACCACAAAGGTTCAATTGCGTATGTTTTTTTGAATGTTTATTTGTTTTTGAGAGAGAGTGGGGCGGGGAAAGGGCAGAGAGAGAAGGAGACCCAGAATCCGAAGCAGGCTCCAGGCTCCGAGCTGTCAGCACAGAGCCCGGCGTGGGACTTGAACCCAAAGACTGTGAGATCATGACCTGAGCTGAAGTCAGACATTCAACCTACTGAGCTACCCAGGCGCCCCTCATTTCTTGTCTAATTTCCATAGCACGATCCTTGGTTCACGCTTGATGAACATGCAATAGATTTTTGGTAGAAGTTCCTGTGGTAGAGGTCCCAAATCTAAAAGAGGTCCCAAACATAGGAAGAAGTTACTATTTCTCATTTCATAATTTAATAAAACATGAAAATCAGTTTTTACTTTTACTTTTTGCAAGGCTTTGTGAATAACCACTCTCTGCTTAGACTATTGGCCAAGTAGGTCTGGTCTCTCCCTAGACTTCCCCATAGCTGCACCAAACAATACTGCTTGGAAAGATGATATCTACCTCAAACTTGGTCCTTCTTTTTGTCTTTGAATGCATGCGTTCATGGTTTGATAACTCCAACACATACTCTTTCTCTTTCTGTGGATTATTATTATTTTATTGCTATTTTTCTGACATGTCACTTTCCTATCTAGATTTTTCTCGGTGAAGGGAAGCGTGTCTATGCTGTGGAACACTCCCACGAACACATACACATACTTTTCAAGTGCACCTGGAAAATTCCCTAAGGTAGATCATATTTTAAGCCACACCATACCTGGGCCAAAAGAAACCACAAGACAAATTAAAGGTCACTAGAGAAGATCAATAATGCCAACATCTGATTTTCTGAAAAGATCAACAAAAATGATAAACTTCCAATCAGAATAAGAGAGAAGACACAAAGTACCAATAACGCGAACGAAAGATACCATATCACTCATGATTCTACAGATGTTTAAAAGACAGGAGGAAAAGTGTTTAATTTAGATTATAAACAGGTGACATAGAAAATTAATCTTGAAAAATGATCCCAGTTGAGCAAGAAAAAGGAGAGATGGCGCGAATAACTCTTTGTCTGTTGATGATTTTTTTTGCAGTGACACAGCTTCCCACGAAGACTGTGCCAGTCACAGTTACAGTACGGAATTCGATCTAACACTTCAAGAATGGAGTGATACCAAGTCTCTACAAACTCTTCCAGAAAAGTAGAAGGCGACTTGAACAGTCACAACCCAAGGGGACTGCAGAAGCAGAATGTGGGGGCTGGGTGTAATGTGCAGTTAGCCTTTTGCAAACCAATGTAGAATGGTATGTGTGTGTGTGTATGTGTGTGTGTGTGTGTGTCCTTAAAGCACATGCTGGCCTCTCTGTGTCCTTTACGAACCCCAGCCTCTGGGCGTGGAGATAAGTGATGGACACTTTTGGTAGGAATCACTGGACAGGTACAGCTTAGCCTTATCCTCCCTCCATGGGGAACTGACTTGTCCACAGCAAGTGACTGCTCTCATCTGTGCCCCCAAGCTGTACACTGCAAAGCGGTGTGTTCCTTCTGGGGGAAGCTTGTCCTGATCTAGCACGGCTCTAAGTGGTCATCAATTTGCATACTTTGGGGGTTCCGTATTCGTGTGCCCACCTTTCGTACAGAAGTAACTAAGCCACAATTAGTACTGAAGATGGATCATGTGCTTCTATATTTACTTGTGGTTTTTTCTTGAAATGTTTATTTCTTTTTAAAAGAGAGAGAGACAGAGTCAGACAGCCGGCCAGACAGAATCTGAAGCAGGCTTCAGGCTCTGAGCTGTCAGCACAGAGCCTGACAAGGGACTTGAGCTCAGAAACTGAACCATGAGACCATGACTTGAGCCAAACAAAGTCAGATGCTTACCCGACTGTGCCACCCAGGAGACCCAAGCTGTTTGGGACTTGGGTACATCTGACCGCAGGAGTGATGTGGGACTGAGGACACGTATGCAGGTAGGTGGAGTGTTCAGAAGGAGTGCTTCTTTGAGAACAAGGACAAGGAGCAACGCTGACATGCACAAAACAAAGGATACCCAGATATCAGCATCCTGGGGAGGACGCGCTAAGAAGAACAAGGGAGATTCTACTGCAAACAGGGGTGGTGAGGAACTGAAAAGCATGACCTTGGAGCTGAGGTTTGAGAACAAAGGACTCCAAATCAAATGTTAATAAACAAGAGATCAAGGTCCCTCAATAGAGTTCTCTCACAGAACATAGTAAAATAATGTCAATAGGTGAGTGAAGTTTTATGTCCATTCCAAAATGGAATTATCTCCCTGGGACCTTGGCATTAACCTTTCGAATAAAAATATGCTGTTGCTGTTGGCAGCTCGGCTTTCCTGGATACTTGTTTATCACACAGCTTTGGGAATTCTTTTTTTTTTTTTGGTACCTGGGGAAACGAATTTAACCAATATTTCTACCTTTTTTCTTTTTTTTTTCTCTTTTGAAAACTTGCTGTGTATTTATGGTTTAGCCTTTCAATCTATCATTCCTCTTGTAAAATTTGTACCACGACACTGAGGCCACGTATCAAATCCAGCCGTGTCTAAATTTCCATTGTTCAAACTAGCACTCTTTAACACCGGAGCCATAAATGCTTTATTGCTCTGGTGAATTAAAAAATATCCTTGAGGCTTGGTTGAGCTGGTGACATCCTGCCATCAATTTACGGCGATAGCCAAAACAAAGGGGAAAAATATCTCTGAGGAGGGGCACTTAAAAGTCTTTTCTCTGCCCTGCTCCGTTTTGATAGGCAATAAAAGTATTTTCTGGAAAGCAATAAAACAATGCAAATAAAATGTTTTAATTTCTTACATTTAAAAAGTTTTCGCTTTTAAGTTTTAAGGATACTTCACATGAGACCTACCCTCTTAATAGTTTTTTAAATGTGCGGTTGAGTATTGTTCACTATAGACACATTGCCGTACTGCAGACGTCTGGACTCATTCATCTTGCATAACTAAAAATGTATACCCTTGATTAGCAGCTCACTATTTCCTTTCCCCCCAACCCCTGGCAACCACAATCCTGTTCTTGGCTTCTACCGAGTTTGGCCATGTCAGATACCTCACGCAGATGGAGTCATGCAGTGTTTGACCTTCCGAGACTGGCTCGTTTCACTTAGCATCATGTCTTCTAGCTTCCCCCCATGCTCTTGAATTCTGCAGGCTTTCCCTCTTTTTTAAGAAGGAAGGCTGAAAAATATTCTGGTGTGTGTGTATATGACATTTTCCTGTCCATTTCTTGGTCAATAAGCCATTTAAGTTGTTGCTGTATCTCGGCTATTGTAAATTTGCTGCAATCAACATGGGAGGGCTAGTACCTCTTCAAGATCTTGATGGTAACCTCTTCTGGGTAAGTACCCAGAAGCGGGGCAGTTGGGTCACGTGGCAGTTCTAGTTTTAATTTTTTTGAGGAATCTCCATAGTAACTTCCATAGTGGTTACACCGTTTTGCATCCCCATTAACCGTATACAAGAATTCCAATTAAAATGGACGCAACAGCAAGGATTTAAAGCTCATGGGTCTGCTTATACAAGGATTTGTTTTTCATTTTTTTTGTGTGTTAAAGAGACAGAGCAGGGGGGAAGGGCAGAGAGAGACAGAGAGAGAGAGAGAGAGAGAGAGAGAGAGAGAGAGTTTTAATCAGACGCCACGCTCAGCATGGAGCCCAACGTGGGGCTCGATCCCATGACCCTGGGATCATGACCTGAGCTGTAATCAAGAGTTCGATGCCCAACCGACTGAGCCACCCAGGCGCCCCAACATGGATTCTTTTGGATAAATACAGTACAGTAAAACCTTGGGTTGCGAGTAACTTGTTCTTCGAATGTTGCACAAGACGAGCAAACGTTTCTAATAAATTTTAACTTGATAAACGAGTGATGTTTTGCAATACGAGTAGTACGTGACGCCCAATGTCACATGATTACAGCTGAGTCAATGGTTCTTGAAATTTGCTTTCATATACAATTGTTTGGGATTATAAGCATGTTTTCAGGAAAAAAATTACCCTCGCAAACCAAGGTTTTACTGTATAGTACTGTTAGTGTATTTTCTCTTCCTGAAGGATTTCTTAACATTTTCTTTTCTCTAGTTTACTGTATTGTAAGAATGCAATACATAATCCATATAACACACAAGTATGTGTTAATTGACCACATCATTGGTAAGGTTTCTAGTTAGCAGTAGGCTGTTAGTAATTGAGTTTGGGGAGAATCAAAGGTTATATGCAGATTTTTGACTACACTGGGTTGGGAGTCAGTACCCCTAATCCCCACATTGTTCAAGGGTCAGCTGTATTCACATCCAGGCCAACACTTGTCTCTTTCTTTCCTCCTCTTTTCTTTCTCTCTCTTCCTTCCTTCCTTCCTTCCTTCCTTCCTTCCTCCCTTCCTTCCTTCTTTTATCTTTCTTTCTTTCTTTCTCTCTTTTTCTTTCTTTCTCTTTCTTTCATATCAGCCACCCTAACAGGTGAGAGGTGCTATCATTATAGTTTTGATACGCATTTCCCCAATAATTAGTGACATTGAGCACTTTTTCATACATCTTGTTAGCCATCTGTGTATTATTTGGAAAAACGTTTATTCAAGTCAGTAGTCCATTTTTTAATTGGGTTATGAGTTTTTTTGCTAGAGTTTCAGAAGTGCCTTATGTATTTTCAAATTTAGCTACTTATTAGATACATGGTTTGCAATTTTTTTCCATTCCATTTCACAGCATTGACTTTTCTCCCTTGTTCTTCTGAAGACTTTTAGTTCATGGTCTTCCCATTTTCTTTTTCCTTTTGTTGCTTGTGCTGGCTTCATATCCATGAAATCATTGTCAAGACTGAAGTCACAAGAACTTCTTTTCTAGAAATTTTACAGTTTCTGCTGTTATGCTTTAATTTTCAACCCATTTTGAGTCCATTTTTGTGCATGGTGTAAGTTAAGGGTCCAAATCCATTCTTTTACATGTGGATGTCCAATTTCCCAGCACCATTTACTCAAAGACTTCCCTTTCCCCACTGTGTATTCTTGGCACCCTCTTCACTGAGCACATATATGGGGGTGTTTTTCTGAGCTCTCTATTCTGTTCCGTTGGTCTATGTGTCTGTCTTTATGCCAGTAACACAGGTTTTTTTTTTTCTTTTTAATGTTTATTTATTTTTGAGAGAGAGAGACAGTGTGCAAGTGGGGGAGGGAGAGACAGGGAGGGAGACACAGAATCCAAAGCAGGCTCTAGGCTCCAATCTCTGAGTTGTCAGCACAGAGCCCAATGCCGGGCTCAAACCCACGGCCAGTGAGATCGTGACCTGAGCCAAAGTCCGAAGCTCACTGGACTGAGTCACCCAGGCGCCCCTACCAGTAACACAGGTTTAATTACTGTAGCTTTGTAGTACATTTTGCAAGCAGAAGGTGTGATTCCTCCAGCTTCATTTTTTTTTCTTTCTCAAGATTGTTTTGGCTATTCAGGGCCTTTTGTGACACCATATGAATTTTCTGTTTTTTTTTTTTCTAACTCAGTAAGAAATGCTATTATGATTTTGATAGGAATCAACATTGAATCAGTTGATCACTCAGGGTATTCACATCTTAATAGTAGTAAGTCTTCTACCCCATTCAACAAAGGATATCTTTCCATTTGTTTGTGTCTCGTAGTTTTCAGTGTTCAAATCTTCCCTTTCTTAGTTAAGCCTACATCGAAGTATTTTGTTCTTTTTGGTGCTATTGTAAATGGATTGTTTTCTTTATTTTCTTTTCAGACACTTTCTTCTTAGGACACAGACACGGAACTGATATCTGCACGTAGATTTTGTAACTTATAATTTTACTGCACTGCATATTTGTGCTAACAGTTTTATGTTAGGGTCTTTGGGTTTTCTCTGTATAATGTCATGTCATCTGCAAATAATGACTTCTCCCTTTCTTATTTGAATGCTTTTTATTTCTCTTACGTGTGTAATTGTTCCGGCTACGACTTCCAGTCAAATAGAAATAGCGAGAATGGGCGTCCTTAGCTTTTTCCTGATTTTAGTAGAAAGTTTTCACTTTTTCATTGTGGAATATATTAGCTGTAAGGTTTCCACGTAGGGCCTTTATTATGTCGAGGTAATTTCCCTCTATTCCTACTTTTTAGAGAGTTTTTTATCGTGGAAGTATTGAATTTTATCAAGTGCTTTTTCTGCACCTATTGAGATGGTCCTATGGCTTTTACCTTCTATTGTAGTAATGTATCACATTAATTGATTTGCATTATATTCAAACATCCTTGCAGCCCAGGGACAAAACCCACGTGGTCATGGGGTATGATCCCTTTGATTGTGCTATTGAATTTGCTTTGCTAATATTGTGTTGAAGATTTTTTCATGTATGTTCATCAAGGTTATTGGCCTGTAGTTTTCCTTCCTTGGAGTATTTTTGTCTGGCTTTGGTATCAGGCCAATGCTGGCCTCATCAAATGGTTCAGAAGTGTCTTTTCCTCTCCATATTCTTGAATGGTTGGAGAAGGACTTACAGTCCATATTTTTGAATGGTTGGAGAAGGATTTACAGTAATTCTTTTTTATATATATGGTATATTTTTATACATACAGTATATTATTTTATATGTATGGTAGAATATATATATTTTATACATATATTATATACATTATATATTATATCTATTTTTATACATATATTGTATACATATATATACATACATATATTTTTTATGTATGGTAGAATACATATTTCTAATATTTTGGGAAACTTTGGAATCCTAGTTAAATTTCTAAGGGTTCTTCATAAGATTCTAGCATCATCCAGACTTGGTTGTAAGCAAATTATTCATAATTGAAGACAGAAATGTGTGGGATTAAAAGGAAACTTTCTTGAAATGTATTATCTGAAAGGCATCTGCAATTATCTGAAAGTAGCCCAAAGTCCCACCGTGAGTACGGAGCTGTACTGACCAGGAACAGTGGGTCCAGAGCACTGATAAAGGCAGCACGAATAAGATACCAGCCAACTGCCAGCTGAACAGTGCAAACAAACGAAGGCTGCTGTGCGGACTCGGCAGAGGAAGTCACTAGGTGCTGACCGAGTTCCAGGCTCCCGGGTGTGCTTCCTACTTGACTGTGTGCCGGAGGAGACCGCTAGTCTCCAATACCAGCAAAGTAAGGATAAAAATGAAATCGCGAGTTGGATGCTTAAATGCGTACACATTACCGCATGTCAGGTTTATAAATAGAATCCAAAAGAAAATGTTGTGTGGTCCCCAGAGAAATGACAGTAGAGAACAACGGAAGCAATAGTTGTTCAATCGAGACTTCACTTTGAAGCTGAGAGTCAAAATAAATATATGTGAAAATCAGCCAATCAATACACTTGACATAGTTCCCTCAAAATTGCATATACACACACACACACACACACACACACACACACACGCACACACGTGGATTTTATATGAGGAGAATAACCCAGGTAAGTTTATTACATTTTTAAAAGTTTTAGCAGGCTTTGGCAAAATGTTAAATTTTGATATTCAGCAAATTGTTGTGTAAATAAAATAGAAATAGACACTAAATGCCCTAATTCCCGCTATCATAGCTGCGTGTATGTGTATGGGTGTCTTACCTGTGACTCAACTTCATTGTGAAACACGGGGTGTAACAATCTTTCCGCTTTAGAAAACCGTCAGCAGAAGCAAAGGTGATAATACATGTTCGAGCGCTTGGAAAACTTTGGTGCAATTGTGGGGTATCATTGAAATGACCCCTGACCTTCTATTAAATTACAGTTTTGAAATTTGCCCCCTTTTTTTGCCACCACTAGTTTTAGTGAACGTGTTTGACCCTTCTCAGTACCAAAAGCTTTGTGAGGGAGATTCCCACTCCTTTCTGAAGCGGCACTAGTGAACCAAGTGCCCCAGGGTTCAGTGTTGGGTTTAGGGTGCCTCACTCCATGTAATAACCACATCTCCCCGGATCATTCTGCCAAAGTCGTCACAGGCAATGCTATTTCCCCAGTTTTGCTCAGCTGGAAGGCTGCGGTCGGAGTCACCATCGACCTTTTCCCCACCTTGTGATTACAACCCGTGTTGATTTTAGCTTAGTAGACACACATAAAGCCAAAGGCACATAAGGCTCCTTCTAGATCTCTGAATCTGGCTGCTTCTGCAGCCAGCGCTGCGTCTGTTCTCTGTGGTTAACAAATCTGGGAACCCCGTCCCTCCGATTCCAGTGTGTGCACTAGCTTCTCAGGGCCTGCCCTAATAAAGTACACAAAGTGGATGGCTTGAGGCAATCGATTTATTCTCTGACGGTTTTGGAGGCTAAGTCTGAAATGGAGCCCCGGCAGAGTTGATTCTTTGTGGCGGCTGTGCGGGAGAATCTGTTCTATGCCCCCCTCTTCGATTCTGGTCCTTGAGGATAGTCCTTGGCAGTGCTTGGCTGGTAGCGGCATGACTCCAGTCTGTCTGCATCAACACATCGGGGTCCCTTATGCCTTTGTGTCTTTTCTTCTCAGGCGCCAGTGGTTGGATTCAAGTGTCACCCTCCTCCAGGATGACCTCCTCTGAACTTGAATCCACCTGCAAAGACCCTATTTCCAAATAAGGTCACATCCACACGTACCTGTGGCTCGGACTTCAGCCTGTGTTTTTAGGGGACACAAATCAACCCACAACAGTACGCCTGGATTCTGACAACGTTCGGTTGTAATCTACTTGGTTAGTCTCCCTCCCTGTGTTTTTATGACAGCTGCATGGAAAGTGAGGCTCAAGGTGGGGAATGCTACTTGGGGATCTTAAATTCTATTTCTCTGTAAATGAGTAATCAAAACATTTTATCTTAGGAAACAACCAGCACACGTTTAGAAGAACAATTGACCGTTATGTAGAAACTTGAATTTTTTGTATCGATAACAGAAAATCACACAGGTGATTCATTTATAAACTCAAAAGCTTTCCAGGGTTACTTACACATGTACACACAAATACATAAAGCTGATTATATATATATATATATATACATATATATATTTATATACGTATATATATATATTTATATACATATATATATGGCCAAAATTATTGAAGTGTGCACTGTTAAAATATGTAGCAAATAAACTGTATGCTGCTCTTTTTTTTTTTATTTTTTTTAATGTTTATTTATTTTTGAGACAGAGAGAGACACAGCATGAACGGGGAGGGGCAGAGAGAGAGAGGGAGACACGGAATCCGAAGCAGGCTCCAGGCTCCGAGCGGTCAGCGCAGAGCCCGACGCGGGGCTCGAACCCATGGACCGTGAGATCGTGACCTGAGCCGAAGTCGGCCGCTTAACCGACCGAGCCACCCAGGCGCCCCTAAACTGTATGCTGCTCTTATTAACACTATGATATTATTTTCTTTACAGTTCCGTGTCGGTCTGTCCAAAGAATTGTTCAGTGCAACTCTGCTATTACCCTGCAATGCAATGAGCAATGACTTACGGTCTGTTATATATTGCTTTTCACCGTTTTTCAGGAAGCACATCCTCTTAAAAGAATGGTTCTAAGAATTCCAAGACAGAAAAAACAATGGAATGATAGTGGACTATAAATAATGACACAGTTTTAAAACTATGATCCATAAAATGCTTCAAAAGGATTGAGCTGTAACACATTAAATGGCTTGCCTGAAGTAGAAAGAAAAAAGTATTACTTTTCATTTAGACTTTTGTCCAAAGTACTATTTTTTACTCAGACTTGTGCTTTAAAGCTCTATCCACTGTGGATTCCCTTGAACTTCTGTCAATAACTATAGGAACTATGCATAAAGAAAGTGTATGCTCTGGCTTGAATTTAAGTTATATGCCATTACTTTATGTCTTTACTTTTTAAAAAAAAATTTTAACGTTTATTCATTTTTTGAGAGACAGAGAGAGACAGAGCGTGAGTGGGGGAGAGGCAGAGAGAGAGGGAGACACAGAATCCGATGCAGGCTCCAGGCTCCGAGCTGATAGCACAGAGCCCGACGTGGGGCTCGAACTCACGGACCATGAGATCTTGACCTGAGCTGAAGTCGGATACTTAACCGACTGAGCCACCCAGGCGCCCCACGTCTTTACTTTTTTAACCAACATTTTAAACAACAGTATTTTAGTCCTTTTGTGCAACTGTATTTTAAGATGTCTGGTACGTTGATGTTATTATTTTTTCTACCTAAAGGAACAAAAAGTGTCCCTAGTCTTTACTCTTAGGAATTAAAAATCTAGTACTAACTACAACAAAACATTACTAATGGAAAGGATAATTTATTTAGTGCTTATTATTATGTACCAAGAAGTATAAAGTATATGCTAAGCCCTTAACATAAATTATCTCATCTAATCTTTACGCAAACCCTTTGAAGCAGATACTATAAACTATACTTTACGCCTAACTGCAGAAAACAGCAAACACTTTCTTGTCTTTTGGACCGAAAACCAGAATCTCGCAACTGGTGGGCAAAGCGATAGCCTTGAATAGTGCTTTTAATCTTCACGTGTACTGTTTGTTGACTGTCAAAATGCCAAGCCCTGAGAATTTGCCATGAACAAAGAAAGGGGAAAAGGTTCAGGGAAGAGCTAGACCAGGCCACCTTCATATTAGATTGACCAGAAGAGGGGATCTCCAGAAGGTCAAAAGCACCAAGCCCTCTTGATGAGACTGGAGGTCTCCGAGGGACCCACTGGCAGAAGAGACTCCTTCCCAGGGCATGTTCTGGGAAGCACGGAGCTTAGAAATGGGACAGCAATGGCAGAGTAGCAATAGCTCCCGGGGACGTCTTGGGTGAGAACCCACCATGCTGCCCAAACCTCCTGAGCTACAGAAAGTGCATCAAAGTGGCATCGGGCGCTTCCCACACACTCCTGAGAGGAACATGGGAAGCTGGAGGGAGGGACACCATGATACCGTGCCCCAAGGGCCGTTCAGATCCCATGAAGATTCTCTGGTGATGTCTGCAATGCCCAGGACAAAACGTTTACCAGCAATCATTGGAATGATGTTGTAGAGGGTGCAAAAGTTTCTGGATATTAAAAATGATAGGCAGGGGTGCCTGGGTGGCTCAGCTGGTTAAGCATCTGACTCTTGGTTTCGGCTCAGGTCATGATCTCACCGTTCGTGGGTTTGAGGCCTGAGTCAGGCTCTGAGCTGACAGTGTGGCGCCTACTTGGGATTCTCTCTCTCTCTCTCTCTCTCTCTCTCTGCCCTCTCTGACACTTGCTTTCTCTCTCTCTCACAAAATAAATGCTAAAAAATAAAAATGATATGCTGAAAATCGATAGGATATGTTGATCTCGTTGACTAAGTAGCACCTGCCATCGGCCAGAAATAAATCCTGTAGAAAAAAAAAAGCATAAACAGTTATAGAAAAATGAAGATATATTTTTGCACACTGATGCATGTGGCCTAAAAGTTACATATGCCTGGGGTTTGAAAAGTACTTTAGTCTAGTACATTTTTAACTATTTTAGTTGTGTTGTTGGTATGTTTTTCTGCGACATGGATGCGTCTTTTCCGTTGATGTATTTCTCGTCCCACACTCTCATATTTTTAAGTTTAGAATATATGTTCGATGATTTTGTATTATTTATATCTGTAGAAGTACCTTCTCCATTGAACATTTCCATTTTTAATCTATTGTATCAGTATTTCCCTATGAATGCTTTACCATACTGATTGTAATTTTTTTCCAAGCCCTTCTTTACTGCCTTTAGGATCTGGGTTATTTGTAAGTGTACTCCCGTTGACATGCTAATCTATATCTATAATATACTATTTTTTGCCCCTGTCAATAGCTGTGGGCTTATTTTACATCAGAAATTATGGTTGATATGTTGTAGACTCCCTAGGTCATGTGAGCTCTCTCTAAGGAGCAAGACGTTGTATTGTGGAGGAAATTAAATAAACGGAAAACCCTCTGGATTCTGTTGAGAATCGGTTTGAAGCTGTTTTCAGGACGTGGCAATTTAAGGTTCTGGCTTCATCTATGCATGTGGTGCCTAACCCTTAAATGTGATCTTTCTGGAATCTTGATGGAGTGCCCATCCTCTCCACCAAATGTCTCCTTGCTGCCTGGCCCAGTCTTTCAGAATTGTGGGTTCTGTAAAATGTGCATTCAGGTCTCCATCCTTCGGATGGGAATTTTCGTCTAGAAATTCCGGATTTGTAGGATATGCAGAGGCGGGTGATTGCTTTCCAGATTTGCGGCTCTCTCTCTCTATGCTTTCCCACCTACTGGGTGCGTGTTTTCCAGCAGTCCAGAAGGTCTGGCAACCCCAGACTTCAGTATTTTGCTTCCTCTCCCCTGCAAAATGTCCATGTTCTGTGTGGGATCAGTTTCCCTGCCCTACGGCTTGAAGCACATACACCCGGAGAAGAGGTTAAGGTGAACGTGAAGCTGTGTGCCCGCGCTTCCTCCCCTCCTTCGGATTGCAAAACTGTCGACTGCTGTCCCGTGTCGCCGGAGAGCTGTTTTATGTATCTGTCCACCTTCTCTAGCTGCTTCTGGCGGGATATGGTGTGTTATCAGTTACTCCAACATCACCAGAACGGGAATTCCAAGCAATATGCTTCAAACATACAAGACATCACTTCTCTGCTTAAAACTTCCAAATCGTTTCCCATTACATATATATTTTTTTTTAATTTTTGAGAAAAAAATGTTTGTTTATTTTTGTGGGGAAGAGCAGAGGGAAAGGGGAACAGAAGATCCAAAGCGGGCTCTGTGCCGACAGCAGCAACCCTATGTGGGGCTCAGACTCCGAACCGTGAGCCCATGACCCAAGCCTAAGTCAGACGCTCAACTGGCTAAGCCACCCGGGTGCCCCTCTCACTCCATATTTTAAAAAATTGTTACACGTGACTTTTCCTTGTTATCTGGCGTAGTGTGACCTCTTCCCTCCCCATCTTCCACTCCTGTGACTCCTGCGTCTGCCTGCCACTCACACACACACACACACACACACACACACACGCACACATGCACGCACGCACGCACACACGCACACATGCACACACACACAACTGTGGGTACACCTTCTCTACTTTCTTGAGACAAGCTTACCTGATTTCTATCTTGGGGGCTTTTTAGGCTCTCCCCGAGTGTTTCTTCACCATTCCTTAGGTGCATTTTAATTTTTTTCTTGTTTCCGTCTCCTCTCCAACGCTACCACCAAATAAAACAAACGCACTAAATTTTTGCGTGTTACCCTTTCTTTGCAAAATTGTTAACTTTACTTCTCAATTCCGTATCCATGGATTTGGGGGATTTTCTGCGATTTTCACATTCATGCCTTCTGTGAATAGACTTTTCTGCTTCTTTCCAAAGTACGATTTTATTCATTTCTTTTTCTTCCTTCATTGCAGTGGTTAGGACATAAAATCCAATTGAAACGGTGTTCGTCAGATATCCTTGCCCCCTTCCCAATGTAAGTGGAGAAACTGTCTTTAATATTAAGCATCATTCTACCTATGTTTCTACAGCGATGCCCTTCCTTAAGCACGTGTCCATTCTAGCTTTCTAGAATAATTTTAAAATAAAAATTTAAAACCATTTTAAAATCATTTAAAAATGGAACTGCCATCTTTCGGCAGTTTTATTGCAAAACAATTGGGCAGAAAGTACAGAGCTCCCGTGGGCCTCTGAGTGGTCCCTATTATTAACATCCTGCCTTGTGTGGTACATTTGTTAAAATTGATGAGTCAAGGGGCGCCTGGGGGGCTCAGTCTGTTAAGCGTCCGACTTCGACTCAGGTCATGACCTCGCAGTGTGTGCGTTCGAGCTCCGCATCGGGCTCTGTGCTGACAGCTCGGAGCCTGGAGCCGGCTTCGGATTCTGTGTCTCCCTCTCCCTCTGCCCCTCCCCCGATCACACTCTGTCTCTGTCTCTCAAAAATAAACATTTAAAAAACTTAAAAAAAAAATAAAAGAAAATTGATGAGTCAGTATTGAAACGTTATTAACCAAAGACCATTACTTGTATGAGGGTTTGCTCTGTCTTGTGCATTCTACAGCTTTCGGCAGATTTAGAATTTCACGTATCCACCATTACAGCTACAGACAGAATAGTCTCATTGCCCTAAACATTCTGTCTGCTCTGCTTGTCCGTCACTGCCTTCCCACCACCACCAGCAACCACGGATCTTCATACTGTCTCCGTAGTAGTTTCTTTTCCAGAATGTCTTAGAATTGCGGTAAAGCAGAATGTAGCTTTTCAGATCGGTTTCTTGCATTAGAGCAATGTGCACTGAAGTGTCTTCGAGTCTTTCTGTGCCTTGCTAGTCTATTTCTTTGTATTATGGAAAAAATCCCATCGTCTGGATGGATCACAGTTTGTGTAGCCACTCATCTATTGAAGAACGTCCTCGTCACTTTCAAGTTTCGGTAATCATGAAAAGGCTGCTATAAATATTCACGTGCAGGATTTTCCGCGAGCATAAGTTTTGTTTTTCATCTCATTTGGGTAACCCCAAAAAGTGTGATCGCTAGATTATAGAGTAAGATTGTGTTTAGCTCTGTAAGAAGCTGCCTTCTTTGCAAAGTATCTGGAGCATCTCACCCTCCCATTGGCAACAAAAAACTTTTTGGTACTTGACATTCTCACCAGCATTGGCTGCTGGGAGCGCCTTGCATTTTAACCATTTCAAGAGGCGCGTAGTGGTGTCTCGTTTTTGTTTTCATTTTGCAACTCCCTGATGACGTGATGCTGTGCATCTTTCATAGGCTCCTTTGCTCCCTGTACATCTTTGGTGAGGTGTGTGCTGACATATGGTGCCCACTCTTAGGTAGTTGTTTTCTTTGTGGTGAATTTCAAAAGTTCTGTGGATATTTTGGATATCCTTTATCAAACGTATTTTTTTGCAAAGATTTTCTCCCAGTCTGTTGCTTATCTTTTTTCTTTTCTTAACAATATCATCCACAGAGCAGACAATTTTACTTTTAATGAGGTCCAGCTCGTCAATATTTTATTCATGGATCGTGCCCTTGGTGACCTATCTAAAAAGCCATGACCAAACCCATCACCTAGATATTTTTTCCGCCGTTCTCTTCTGGGAATTTTACGGTTTTGTGTTTTACATATAAGCCTCTGACTCATCTTGACTTAATGTTCTGAAAGTTGGAAGGTCTGTAACTAGTTTGCCTGTGAATGTCCAGCTTTTCAGCACCATTTGTCAAAAAGATGGTCCCCGTTCATTGAAGTGCCTTTTCCACTCACCTGAGATCAGTTAACCATACTGTGCGGGTCTATCTCAGGGCTCTCAATTCTGTTCCATTTATCTATGTGTCTACTCTTCCTCCAGCACCGCACTGTTTTGAGAGCGCAGCATTAAAGAGCTCTTCAAGTTGGGTAGTGTCACTCTTCTCACTTTATTCTTTTGTTTGTTGTTGTTTATTTATTTATTTTTGAGAGAGAGAGAGCACAAGTCTGGGAGGGGCAGAGAGAGAGAGAGAGAGAGAGAGAGAGAGAGAGAGAGAAAGACATCAGGCTCCAGGCTCTGAGCTGTCAGCACAGAGCCCATCGCAGGGCTCAAACTCACAAACTGTGAGATCATGACTCGAGCTGAAGTCAGACGCTTAACCGACCGAGCCACCCAGGCGTCCCTGACTTAATTCTTCTACAGTTCAATACTCTATTAGCTACCCTTTGTCTTTTGTTCTCCCTATAGTTTTAGAATCGGTTTGTCAATATTCACAAAGTAACTTGGCCAGGTTTTCATTGGCAATGCGCTAAGTCTGTAGATGAAGTTGGGAATAATTGACATCTTGACCAGTTAGCCTTTCTTTCCATGTGCGTGGAATATGTCTCCATTTAGTTAGATCTTTGATTCCCTCTTATCAGAATGTTGTAGTTTTCCTCATATAGATCTTACATACCTTCTGTTAGATTCATACCAAAGTATTTCATTTTGGGGGCCAGTGTAAACCATATTATGTTTTTTTTAATTTCAAATTCCAATTTTTCATTACTCTTATGTAAGAAATCAAATAATTTTTGTGTATTAATTTCATATTGTTTTGAACTTCGTATCTTTTAAACTTGCTATAATTGCTTACCAATCCCAAGTGTTTTGTTGGTGGTAGCTCCATGGAAATTTTTACATAGACAATCTTATTATATGGAAACAAAGACACTTTTATTTGTTCCTACACATGTATGTTTATTTTGTTTTTGTCTCATTGCATTAGCTGGGCGTTCCAGTTGGATGTTGCATAAGATTTATGAAAGCAGGTATCCTTGCCTTATTCGTGGTCTTAGCAGGAAAGCATCTAGTTAAGTGTGAGGAGTGAAGTTAGCATCAGCTCTTTGGGGGTGTTCTTTCTCAAGGAATTTTCTCTCCATTCTGAGATGCTGAGAGGTATTTGGTAACATGAATGGGTGTTGTATTTTTTCAAAGATTTTGTTCTGCATTTATTGATATAATCATGTGATTTTTTTTTCTTTAGCCTGTTGATGTGATAGATTGCCTATACTCATTTTCCAGTATTGAAATGACCTTGCTTATTTCAAATAAATCCCACTTGCTTTTGGTGTATAATTATTTTTATACTTCATTTGATTCAATTTGCTAATATTTTGTTGAGATTTTTTTATATCTATGTTCATGTGAGATATTTGTCATTTTCCTTTCTTGTAGCATTTTTGTCTGGTTTCTGTATTAGAGTAATACTGGCCTCATAGAATGAATCTGCAAGTATTCCTTGTGTTTTAGTTTTCAGAGCAGTTTGCACAGAATTAGTATACTTTACTTAAATAGTTGATAGAATCTACCAATAAACCCTTCTTAGCTGCTAAGAGGGGTTTTTTTCTCAATTGTATGTACTCCTTGAATTTTTCAAATTATTTTTATTCCTCTGTTATGATCATGTATTTTAGTCCTTAGTCTGTTGAGTGGTAAATTTCATTGTTTGAATGTCAACTACTATATTGCTGGGATAAACACAGTTGGCCACAGTGCAATATCATTTTCTGATATTGAAGGATCCAATTTGCTAACATTTTGTTAAAGATAGGCAAATTCACTTTCATGAGGATACTGGTCTATTATATAAGCTTTTAGTTTAATATCTTTATATGGATTTTTTAAACAGTGAAATTCTGGTTTTATAAAGAGTTTGTAATTGTTTCCTCTTCTATTTTTTTATTGGTATTACTTGTTAATTGATTAGGAATTAATAAAACCACATGTTACTGCAGGGTTTTATTTTTTAAGTTTTTAATGAGAAGGCTTTTAACTACAAATTATATCATTAAAAATGAAAGTCACTAGGAAGCTTTCCATCTCGTGAAATCCACCCGTGCTCAGCTGTAGTGAGCACAGCTGGAGTGACCCCTTTCCCCCTGGATGTCCGTGGGGGCTGAGTGGACAGCCTGGAAAGCAACACCCAGATCGCAGTAACAAGACAGCGTCAGAGCAGACAGGCTAACACGGAACATGTGGACAAGATTCAAAGTCGCATAGCATGGTGCCCCTCACGTCCAGGTATCTAACGAAAGTCATAGCATCGTGAGCCGAGCAACAGATACTGACAATGGAGAGATGGAGATGTTAGAAAACCTGACAAGGATTTCAAGTCTGCCGTCCTAAAATTTCTTCACCGAACAATGACAAGCACATTGGAACAAAACATCAGAACGTCTCAGTGGAGAAACAGAAAGCCTCCACCAAGCACAAGAAGGTTCACACGAAAAGCAAATGGAACTCCTAAAGGGCACATTTATAATAATCAACACTCAGAGGGACATAAGCAATGGCAGACTAGAGAGCCGACGACAATGAGCCTGAGCTAGAACAATAGAAATTATCCGTGGTGAAGAGCAGAGAGAAAAGGAAGCGAAACAAACAAACAAACAAACAAACAGGGACTTGGGCACCTGTGGGATTGTAGCAAAATATCTCTCATTGGAGTGTCAGAAGGAGAGGGGAAAGAGGGTGAGCTTGAACAAGTATTCAAAGTATGTCTTACTGATATCGTAACCTCATTATCATGCATTAGATTCCTTGTCATTCCTGTTAATTTCCCCTTGTTCTGAAGCATGTGGTCTCTGCTGTTGACATATCTATCTAATTAGATCTAATACACAGCATGGAAACTCTCGCCAGTATCCCGCATGGTATACTTGTAACTGCCTAAGAGAGTAGAATGTGGGTATTCCCAACACACGTCAGAGAAATCGCAACCCTGTGAGGTGATGGGTTGATGTTAGGTAGCCTGATTGTCGGAACCGTGTCTTAATGTGTATCTATATCGGATCATTACGTAGTAACCTGTAAATATATATAATATGTATTTGTCTTAGCCACTTTTAGTTGTGTTAATATTGAACATTTCATTAATACCAAAGATCCAACGTTTTAATATCCATTATTAAAGTAAGAGTAATGACACAATGAAAGACCAGCTCTGGGAACTGATACGTGCACACAGCAGAAACAGCCCCGGGAGACACTTAGATGCTCAAACTAAATTTAGAAAAAAGTTATCTTACCCGTTCGTGGGCAGCGTTCTTAACGTCGTAACTGACAACTCAAAAAAAAGAAAAATGCCTGGTCCAAAGGAAGAAAAGAACTCTCCTCAGGTTAACTAATTGAAATATCTGTCAAACCTGAAGGGAATATTGAGTTTTAGTGTGTATTCTACAAGCTTAACAGTCTAAGCTCCTTACAACTACATTTAATGTTTTAAAGATATTTTTAAAAAATCATGGTGCCATTTTCCTTACTTCCCAAGTAGCGAAGAAAGGAAAACCTTGAAGACCAGCATATTGTCATATTCAAATGAGAGAATGATAAAGTGTAGAAAAATGCGTCCAAATTTTATAGTCAACAGCGGTGGAAACTTAGGGAGATTTGTTGTTCCTTCTTCCCGGCTACCCAAAATGTATTTTCAACCCCGAGAGGCATTTTATTTTGAAAGAGGTTCCTTGGAAATACATCACCTGAACACCCTTCCTGAACCTAAAAACCAGGCTTTATTTACACTGCATGTCACTGACAGGGGGTATGAAACATAACACACCCTCGGGGCCTTTCTGGAGACCTGATTGGATGGGGGTAGGGGGGGAAGGAAACTGTTGGGAAATTCACTTGCACAAGCAAAGATTTGAAGGTACAGACTTAGTGAGCCCAAACTGCAGGAGAAGCCCCATATGTTTAAATCGTAATTGGAAATGTTCCCAGGACAAATCTCCAATCCTTTATCGGGGTGGGAGAAAAAGTCCAACGTTCTGCTGACAATGTGGCAAACGTACCGGAGGCGCTCGGCTTTTACACTCCCATATAGAGGATGTGAGATGCTTCCAGCAAAGGTATTTTTAAAGCTGTTTTTGGAAGGGAGTAAAACCAAACTTTGGAACGTATTAAGTGCTCTGTCTTAAAAGCACGCCAGCGTTTGGAGGGCAGGAGTGAGTGTTACTCTGTGGGACCATCCTGTGCTCATTAAAAAACAATGCATATTCATCACTGTGTGCTTATACAATATGAATTAGGCAAAACAGAAGGTGCGTTTGGAAAAGAAGCCCACAGGCTGGGAAATTCTGCTGCTACTAAATGAATACAAGTTATATTTTTATCTCATTTCGAGGTACTACATATTCGAAACAAGTTTCTTCGAACACTGAATAGGTCTCTTTTTACTATTTGATTAGAATCAGGAATCAGTAGGTTGGGGGCTATAAAGGCAGCTTCCTCTAGAAGCAGATCATTAAAGAATTTTGTTAGTTTATTTTTTTCAAAACGATTACATATTTCTCACAAAGTGTGTTTTTGTGCATGGTACAGTTACAGAAATGGCACATTTGATCCAATAATAGTTATCTAGGAGCTACTGTGCAGTGTTTCATCTAGTAAACAGGAGAACAGATACACAAATTGCTTACTTCCGAGTCTGGACAAGAGAGCAAGAAACCCTCATGGGAACACACATGATTGAATAATTAGTTCTGACAAGGAAACACGTGGATCAATGAATGCTTCATGAAGAGATCAATATTTGAATTCTGACCTTGCAGATGGACGAGGTGATTTAGTAGGTTTGGAATACAGATAGAAATCACCCCGGATATTTCTCAGGGGGGAGGTTATAGGCTGAATGAGTAGTCACGTATTTTGTGTGTGTGTGTCTGATTGGCTAAGTCAAGATGGTATTGGGCAAGAGGCCAATGGCATGTTTTGTCTTCAGTATAGTCTGTAGGGGAAGAGAAAGATAACTTGGAAACAAGAGTTGGAGGAAGACTGGAACTACATCAAGATCAAAAGTTTCTGCAAAGGGAAGAAAACAATCAGCAAAACTAAAAGCCAGCCTACTGAATGGTGGAAGACATTTGCCAAGGACATGTTCGATAAAGGGTCGGTGTCCAAAATATATAAAGAACTGATAAAGCTCAATCCAATTAAAAAACAAGTAATCCAATTAAAAAATGGGCAGAAGACATTAATCGACCTTTTTCCAAAGAAGACATCCAGATGACCAACAGACACATGAAAAAAATCACGCAGCCTCAGGGAAATGCAAACCCAAACCGCACCGAGATACCCCCTCACGCCTGTCAGGATGGCTAAAATCAACAACACAAGCGACAACAAGTGTTGGAGAGGATGTGCAGAAGTCGAAGTCCTTGTGCACAGCTGGTGGGAATGCAAACGGGTGCAGCCACTCTGGGAAACAGCGTGGAGCGTCCTCAAAAAGTTAAAAATGGAACCACCATATTATCCAGCAATTGCATTACTGGGTATTTACTCCCAAAATACAAAAACACTAATTCAAAGAAATACACACTCTCCTATATTTATTGCAGCATTATTTGCAGTTGCCAAACTATGGGAGCAGCCCTGGTGTCCGTCAATTGATGAACGGATAAATGGATAAAGAAGATGTCTCTCTCTCTCTCTCTCACACACACACACACACACACACACACACACACACACTGAATGGAATATTATTCAGCCATGAAAAAGAATGAAATCTTGCCATTTGCAATGATGTGGATGGAGGTAGTAAAATGTGAAGCAAAATAAGTCACAGAAAGACAAATACCATATGATTTCACTCATGAGCAAAGAGGAAGAAAAGAGAGAGACGAACCAAGAAAGAGGCTCATAACTCAGGAGAACGAGATGATGGTTACGAGAGGGGAGGTGAGTGGGGGGATGGGTAAACTAGGAGATAGGATTAAGAAGTACACTTGCCATGATGAGCACCGGCTGTTGTATGGCGTTGTTGAGCCGCTAAATTATACGCTTGAAATTAGCGTAACAGGGTATGTTAACCGTGCTGAAATTAAAACTCAATATAAAAAAATGAATCGGGAGAAGACCATGGGGAACATTCTCATGGCAGAGCTTAGGAGAGAATTGTTCATGGATTCGCCACAGGAGATCCAGCTATAATAAATGTGTTTCCAGAAAACTGACTTGAAAGGAATCTGCTGTGACATAGCAAAGTCCCGAGAGCCCGGAGAAAAGCCGTTCAAAGGCCACTGAGTGCCTCTCAGCCTTCAGTGGTCTTGAACTGGGGTGTGGTAGCAAGAGGGGGAGGGAAGGCTGGATTGGTTCCCACGATGCGGCCTCTGTGGGTGGAGAGGGGGCTGAACGAAGTTACAGGGTGGGTATGAGGGTGGTCGGGCTGCAAAAACACAGAAACTGTGTAGTTAAAGGCGAGAGCAGGTGGGAACAGAGGAATAATGCTTTGCTTATTTATTTTTTGGGGGGCCTCATGCCCTCAGTTATGGTGAAACCTCCAATTTCACAGGTACCTAATGGGGACAATAGCTTCATTTTTCTAAAGAGGAGTTAAATCCTGATAGATCTTACATTCTTACTTTATCTGTTAACATCAGCCTTTCTTTTTTTTTTTTTAATTTTTTTTTTAACGTTTATTTATTTTTGAGACAGAGAGAGACAGAGCATGAACGGGGGAGGGTCACAGAGAGAGGGAGACACAGAATCTGAAACAGGCTCCAGGCTCTGAGCTGTCAGCACAGAGCCCGACGCGGGGCTCAAACCCACGGACCGTGAGATCATGACCTGAGCCGAAGTCGGACGCTTAACCGACCGAGCCACCCAGGCACCCCAACATCAGCCTTTCTTAACATCATTTGAATATGAACTGCAAACCAATCTATCCATTGTAGTACATGTTTATAGAACAGAGAGGCTTACACCCAGATCATTGTAACACGAGAAGGAGCCTCTACGACCTGGATTCTTCTTACCCCACCATGCAGAGAGGACAGGATCCACTGAAAATGACAGGATGCGTCACAAGGGAATAAATCCTGGTCAAAGCAGTGAAGACCAGGGTATGGGAGGGGTATTCTTTGTGTCCCAACCTGAGCCTCAACAGTAGTTTAATTTAGCCCATTTATATTAACCAACATGACAGGTACATCTTTCTTTGAGTTCAGTTATGATTATATGTTGTGCTGTTCATTTTGAGGGTTTCTTTGTAGACCTTCTTCTACATGGTCTCTATTTTATTTGCTTTGTCCCTTGTATTTCTTAAAATAATTTAAGAGATAACCATTGGCTTATAATTACGTTTGCAATTTATTTAGCATATTGAATTATCTTTGTACATCCCACTTTGTGTATCCACATTGGACAGTAACAAGAGTAGTGTACCTCCGACTTCCCTTGCTCACTCTTTCCCTTCCTTCCCCTTCACAAACAAATGTTTAGTTTATTACATATTTTGTTGGCACTCACATTTATACAACTAAAATCATAATCCAGACTTCTTGAGTTTTCAGTCTGTCATGTAGCTTTTCACACCTGGCTTGAGCTCACCTCACCAAATGTTTCAGTTGTTTGTATTTTCCTCTATTGTCAGATGGCAAATATTTATACACAATGGACCGCATTCTTTTTTCTTGTTTTTCTTGATAAATGGATTCCATGCTCATCATGAATCCACCATGCTTATCTGGATTTTTTTTTTTCATTTTTTTGTTATGTTCTTCATTTTTCCAGGAGTCGTCATGGGAGCACTATGGATCGGACCCCAGCATGTTTGCAAAGCTTTGCTTCTTCCTACTTGAAGGGCAGTTGAGCTGAATAGAAGGTTCTTGGGTCACGCTTTTCATGTCTAGGGACTTTTTAGACTTATATTATTTTCCAGTTGTGAATGACAGATCCTTTTCTAACTTACAAGGTCTTCTAAAATGTCTCGGATGTGTGATGATTATTGATGATTCTTCTAAGCACAACACACTTCCTTTCCATCTGCATATGTATATCTTTTTTAGTTTCTGGAAAATTCCCATGCAATATATCATTTTAATATTTGTTATATATGATGCATTCCTATGTTTTCAAATCCAAAAACTATAAAGCTTTTAATGTCATGTAGTGGAGAAATCTGAAAATACTATGTTTAGTGAAAAAAAAAAAAGCTAGTAATTATTCTATTCCCATGAAGTTCAAGAATGACCAAAACAAGTTTATGACGCAGGAAAATCAGAAGAGTGGGTAAGTCCAGGGAGGAAAGTTGTAAGGGACACTGGCAGGAGTGATGAAAATGTTCTACCTTCCGTGGGGATGCTGTGCCCTCGGTTAAGGCATTTATCAAAACTCATTGAACGGTACACTTAATATCTGAGCTTTTATCATTTGTAATTATACCTCAGTTGGGTGCAAGGACCTAGAACTTGTCAACTCTTTTGTGAGTCCAGCATTACCACGGCATCAAAACCTGACAAAGACAAAAGAATGCATTAGGATAGAAATAAAATATAGACCAATTCCCCCCCAAACATACATACAAATATTTTCAGCAAATGATTAGCCAATCAAATTGAGCAATACTTAAAAGGAATACTGCATCATGACCAAGTATAGTCGATGTTGAGAGCGAAAGATTCATGCAATAGTCAGAAATCAAGCAATGTTCTTCACCGCGCCGAGAAAATAAGGAAGAAACCTATGACCATCTCGATAAATGCCAAAAAATTAATAGAATTCACCACTCTGTGTGATAGAAACTCAGGCGGGAGTCATTGCAGAGAAGTGCCATAGAACGCTCTACGTTGAAGGATATCTCGCCATTGAACTCCACATATGAACGGAGATAAACTACGTTCATCTTACCGTATACAAAGTGGACGTCAGCAACACCCAGCAACAGACTGCATAGCCCAACTACCCCTGCTTTCCGGTCATTTGTATTGTAATGTAATCCTGCCATTTCTTCCGTTATGTAAGAGCAAATACTAACATTATTATGGTTATGATATTAATATTGTCATTCCCCATTTTGTATAAAGTGGAACATATTTTACCCAGTGTTAGGTTTTTCCTCTTGGTTTGTCCCATCCCACTGATAAGGATTGGGAGAAATTTCTATATCAAGATATAAAAATAGTTATTGGTCTTTTTATTTACCTCCCCAGATTAGCTGGTACATCCTGCCCTCTTGTTTTAAACAAGAGTTATTGTGTTTTTTTTCCTTAAAACAATTTTAATTTGGAGAAATGTATTTCAATATTTCCTGAGATCTGCAGCCATAGGGCTTTTCTTTCTTCCTCCCTCCCTCCCTCCTTTTTTTTTTCCTCCTTCCCTTCCCTTCTCTTCCCTTCCTTTGTTTCTTTCTTTCTTGTTTTTCGTCCTGGCATTTTCCTTCTCTCCTATTTGAACCCCAAAGATCTGTGAGTCCGTGTATTATATTTCAATTTGGAAATACGGCTGTTTCTAATTTTATTCAAGTTACCATTTTTATTTTTTTCCCATTCTTTAAGCCTGTGCGTGCGGCAAGGTAGATCTCTGAAAGGAAACATGGGTAGGATTATCACCTTTACTATTTTAAACATTCGGAGCATTGATTTCGAATGCGTTTTAAACTGGTAGTTACATTGTGGATGTGCTCCGTGGGAGGTCCTGACTGAGGGGTGTCCCCACATCATCCTCAGGGAAGGGCCAGAGGGCCACCTGTGGTGGGGAACTTAGCAGAAAAGCCCTATTGTCCACTCCTTCAGAGATCACCCGGGGGGTTTCCTCAAAGGTCCTGCCCGGAGCAGCCCCTTCGGGTGGAGGCACCAGGTGGGTAGGTGCCCAGGCATCCCGGCCAGCTGCAAGGCGACACCTGGGCTCCTGTCCTGCAGGGCGGACTCACTTGGCTGTGACAGAACCAGCGGTGGCTCTGCGCAGCCTGCACCCCCGCTTCGCTCAGCAACTGCTGTCCCTGGTGAGCATCCTTCTCCAACCTGCCCCCTGCACGCACGTTTAGCAGAAGCCTGTTTGCCAACATCATACGTTGTAAGAATCATGTAGATATCAATTTTCTTGTTTCTGAAAAGTGGCCGTTCCTTCTCTTTTTAAAATGTTTAGTGATTTTATTTCATTTGATTTGATTTTTTGAGGGTACTCGACACCCAATGTTACATATTAGTATCAGGGGTACAACATAGAGGTTCAACAGGTGTCTACATTTTGCTGTGCTCACCGCACGTGTAGCTACTGTCCGTCGCCACACAAGACCGTTGCATCACTGACTGTGTTCCCTGTGCTGTGCTCTTTATTGCAGCCACTTGTTCGTTACATAACTGGAATCCCGTCTCTCCCTCTTCCCTTCAACTGTTTTGCCCATCCCCCACCTCTTCCACCTCTGGAAACCATCAGCGTGTTCTTTGTATCTACAAGTCTGTTTATTCATTTATTTATTTTTTTGTTTGTCTATTCATTTATTTTTTTTAGATTCCACGTATGATTGCAATCATATGATATGTCTTTTTCTGTCTAGCTTATTTCACTTAGCAGCATACTCTTGAGTTCTAACCATGTTGTCATATACAGCAAGATCTCATTCTCTTTATGGCTGCGTTATATATTTATATATATACATATACCTCGTCCTTATCCATTTGTCTATCAGTGGACACTTAGGTTGTTTCCATCTTATATATTTTGGCTATTGTGAGTAATTCTGCACTAAACATTGGGGGTTAGAATACCTTCGAATTAGTGTTTTCATTTTCTTTGGGTAAATACTCAGTACTGGGATTATAAGATCATATGATATTTCTCTTTGTAATTTTTTTGAGAAAGCTAAGCAAACAAATAAAGGAAGGCAAAAGAAATTAAAGCAAAAATAAACTATTGGTACTACATCAAATAAAAAAAACACCACTTTGCACAGCAAAGGAAACCACCAACAAAATGAAAAGACAACCTACTGAATGGAAGAACATATTTGCAAATGATATATCTGATAAAGGGTTACTATCCAAAATATTTAAAGAACTTACACAACTTAACACCAAAGAAACAATCTGATTAAAACTGGGCAGAGACCCTGAGTAGATATTTCCCCAAAGACGACATCCGGATGGCCAACAGACACACGAAAAGACGATCGACGTCACTGATCCTCAGGAACATGCAAATCAAAACACAAGGCGAGATTAGGTTACACCTGTCAGAATGGCTAAAGTCAACAAGCAAGACACCAGGTGCTGGCGACGTTGAGGAGAAAGGGGACCCCTCTCGCACTGTTGGTGGGAATGCAAACTGGTGCAGCCGCTCTGGAGAGCAGTGTGGAGGTTCCTTCAAAAGTTAAAAATAGAGCTATCCTACGACCCAGCAATTCCACTACTGGGTGTAATTTAATTTAGAATATATTCCAATAAGATATGGTGTAATGCTTTTGTTCTTCCTTGTCTCTGGCTTTCCTCCTTCTGCCTCCTTTTCATGCAGAGAGGGCATAAACCCCGGAACACCGGTGCAGTATGTAATATTTTCCTCGTTGCTTTCAGTCTTATCCAAAACTTGAACCTGTCAGCCACCATTTTTTTGCCAACTGGAAAGGACCTTCCCTGATTTTGCCTTAAGCTTGTGTCTACTGTATTTATCTGCCACTCAGGTAACAGACCTGTTTCTTTCTTCCGCCTCTTTTCCTATAGGCACGTGTGTGACTTGTACTCATTGATAAGAATGCTGTTTGAATATATTCTCGCCATCAGTTTGGCCTACTGGAAATGTAACCAGGCATTTTGGTCCCCCGATGCCAGGAGGTGGACAAATGTCTACTTTCTGTCACCTGCATCTGATTGGCGGCTAGAGTTGAAGGAGCTGCAAACACGACCAGGCGTCAATAGCACCATAGCGAGATCTTCTCAGGTGTCTCGTGTCCACGTGTCCACAGCCAGTAGCCCTCATTGTACAGGCTCCTCTAAGTAGAATTCCTACTCTCCCGCTCAACTGGTATTCTGATTTCTATGTGGCTCTCAACCTATAGCGAACAGACCTATCTTTCTACACACAGATGATTGATAGACTTCTGTTTAGATAAGTAGACACCTGATATAGGTATGTATAAATATACAGAGACAGAAATAGAGGACTGTGTATCTAGATATACGTATATATAGACATATACACACCAATATATGTACATATATCTTTGTAAATCTAGTAAATATATGCATACACATATTTATCTCTAGATATACAGATGCATATCTGTCTCTCTCAAGCTTACTTTGGCGTTAGGAGAGAAAATACTTGATGGTTTGTATTTTAGGGAAAAAAAATTAGTGATTCTGGATTCTACTCCATCATAGCAATGCAGTGAGAGATGTACTAATTTTATTTCTCCTGCTTATTAAATATCTCTAGAAACAGCTCATCGTCTCCTTTTCCGCCAACTAAACTACCTACAGTTAAGAAATACTTATCATAATTCAGGAAAATGAGTTATTTTGTCCTTCCGTGCTCAAAAACCACCAGCTTTTACTACATATGATAGGATGAAATGGATGTTAAAGTTGATGTGCTTTAGTTTCTGTCTCAGGAGACCACCCTGCGCTCTCTGTAAACACCTGAGTTGCTTTTCAACCCACTCCCTCCCCCGTATTGAAGGCACAGCAGTGTCAGGGAGCTGGAAACCATGAGACAGATTATCGCTCCTGCAAAACGACAGCTTCCTCTCCCGACTCAAGGCCTGAACGCGTCTCCGAGATGAAACCTGCAGCCTCTGGAGCTGGAAACCACGTGCTGGAGTCACACCCAAGCCAGTGAGTGACTCTGGCCTTGGCTCTGACGAAGCCCGGAAGATGCTGTGCGATTCACAGAGTGTCCCGATGCCCCACAGTTTCGTGGGGCAGGAAGGAGGGTCAGAGGGGGTGAGCCCTGGAGACTGAGGCATCTGCAACAAGTCTCTGGGGAGAGACGCCCAGTAACGGGAGGGGGCGGAGCCAGCGGTCAGCGATCATCAGCTCTGGCGTATCTTCCGGGTCACTCCGGCCCCAGAGGGCAGGATGGGCCACAGCCCTCAGGTACCTGAGTGACAGCAGCGAGGAAAGAGGAGGTGACCCCAGAGGACACCCGCCAAGACACTTTCCGCTGCACTCACTACAGTCGGGACTCGCTGGAATAGTGCATGACGTCGAATGCTTTCATATTTCTGTGATCATGCTGCCGTGCACAGATTAAAGACCGGCCCAGATAGCTACGATTACATGAAAATGATCAGAACCGTCATGGAACAGGATCTCCCAGAACCATGTTAAAGGGGTAGGAAGAAACAAAAATCAGGTTGCTTTCTGATTTCATCTCCTGGATCTCGCTCAATTACAGCTAAAACTTACTTCGTAATAATTGGACGATGCTTGTATTACTGCACAGCATCCAATGGGACACATGAAAGTGTTTATATTTGATTTTATGCAAAATAATTGTATAAATATAAATGAACAAGCCGACAGCAACACATCTCTTCCCAAGGTTCTACGATGCACAGGGAGCCTCCTGTTCCAGATTTATCTACCAGCACTAAGCCTTCCCCGGTCCTGTTGCAGACATCAGACTTTGTAAAAATGGGAGTGATCGTGAACTGAATGCTAGCCATTTAGACTTGCACGGGGTTTCTGCTAAAGAATGTTAGAAAAGCGTATAAATCATATGCCTGTTTCTAGCTACAGAAAATAAGTACAATGACCTTATAAAGGCATTTGCTACAGGTATTTGCTTTTTATTAACCGATGAGCAAACAAAGGACAGACCAAGATGGCTTTAATTTAAGAAGAGTGATGTATTCATGCCATTGCTTGTAATTCGGGATAAAACGCTAATGTGGCGTAATTTAAATAATGTATCCAAATGCACACACCTATAATGAAATAATGTTTGTATTTGTCCAAAATCGTGCACACAGGGTCTTAAATCAAGTAAGAAGAGATATAGTTGCCGGAAATCGAGCTTTCACAGAGACCGTGGGGAGCAACGCGTCTGTACTGATTTTGTTGTGACAATTAAAGGCAATTCAGTCAAAGGTGACAGGCTGTCAAACTATGGGCGCCTTCATTTTCGGCCCAATATTGTCAGGCGAACCGTGTTGTGTTTGCTCGCCCAAGTGATACCGCGAAGCATCGCTTACAGAAATGCCAGACGGGTGGATTACTACAGACACCTCTTGAGATGTCATTACGAGCTCCCTCGATAACCCCTTTCCTGGTTTTAATCACCCATATTTTAAAGATATTTTCCTTACTCTTCACTCGGATTGCATTCTTTCTTTCCTGGTCTGCAGTTGCATCGGGGACAGTGAGCAATGGATGAGCTTGGTTACATAATAGACTGTATGGTACTTGAAGCTGCTTCTAGGCTTTCTCCCCTGCGACACTCAGACCTCAATACTTTCGTTTTCCTCATCTTTTTTTTTTCCTGTTCTCACCTCTTTCCTATTTTACAGCCCATTAATAAAACCACAGAAGTGAAGTCTCCCCTGTTGGCCTAAGGCTTAACATTGTCTGCCTCGGGCCATAAAGAACTAACTACGCGAACAAGCATATGTCTTTAGGAGAGGGGGAAAAAAATCTGCCTGTCTTCTTGACATAACAGGTTCTATTCTAGCCTCGGTCTATTTTCTCCCCACTAGAGTGCGTCCATTCTAAGGATCCGCCCTCCGTGTGTGTCTCTGTTGATATCTGGGAGGGGGGACAGCACAGCGAGAGCCACAGACGTCTTCCCTGCATCTCAGTCTCCAGAAACACATACTTCTCCATTGATCTGAAAATGGCTACACATCGTCTTTCCTAATGTCACCTCCTCTTCTGCGTCGTCAACTTCTGAGACACCTTCCTATCAAAGTCTTGGGAAGGAAAAGACGCTGAAGGGGCTGGTCAGTGGCCGCACGGAGGAGCGGGATCGTGTGTGTCCGTGGTAGACTCACACTCGGTTGGTGTCCTGTAACCTGCAGCGCACAGATTTGGAGTGTTTGAAGTCTACAAAGACAGTGTTTGGATGCACAATGAGGAGAACGAAGCAAGTTTCCTCTCGCCTTTTGTTTCAACCTAGTTTTACTTTCTAAGATGTTGACGGCAGCAGAAGAGGAATCTAGTGGGTTTTTCTGATCCGCAGACACTAATGGCACCTAGAGAGTGGCGATTTGCACATCATGTAGGGACAAGAAGCTGTTGCAAAAGACTGAACTTCCATCTTCTGTAATTAGGATTATATAGAGTTTATTTTCCTTGTATGTATGCCAAACAACAACGCAGTCCATCTAATGCCTATAATTTGGACCAAAGTAGCTATCTCCAGATTTCTTTCTTCATGTGTCTGGCCTCAGCTCTTCATCACCATCATGGAAGGATAAAGGATGAAGGATGTTCCAGCATCACTAATGGAGGGCACTGTGTCATGACCCCACCACGGGGTTCCATGGACTGCACCACCATGCCCTTGATCATTCCATCTGGCCTGTGCAGACTTAGCTGTTTTCAGTTCCAGGGTTCTGATTTGCAGCTCCTGCCGTGCATTCTGTAAACAGTTTAGAAAACTTTAGGCAATTCATTTCTATGGAAACACTGTCTTTCTGTCTGATATGCAAAATGCTGTCTGTGTCTGTGGATCCTTGGAGCTTCCTTCTCTTTAACCTCAGAAGACTCTGCCGGTGATGCCTGTGGGGTTCAGCATTTGGAAAAATCTCTGTGTGGATTCAGACACAGAAAATGTATTCAGGATCTGTACAAAACCATAACACACACTCACAGTTAAGCAATGGAGAACTCAGAACTGTTAGAGTAAAACCACTTATGTCCAGTGTTTTTGATGTTGTTGGTGTAGGACAGATAAGATTTGGGGCTGTTGGTTCACTAGGAAGTTCTGTCACTACACTCGAGACCTTACACTTGATTAACGGTCAAGGTGAAAGTGCAGAAGTGTGTAACCTACTGAACGTTTCCTGCCTTTGTTCTCGTACTTGAAAGAGCAGGTTAACCTCCATTCTTATAATTAAACTGGAACTCTAAATCTGATTGTTGGCATTTCTGTCGCCTAAGGCAAAATTAGCCACAGAGCCTTCCCAATTCATTATGAATCAGAGCTAATATTTACTGAGCATTAGATATGTCCCAGGCACTTCCAGGAATAGCATTCATTTCTTCATTTAATCTTCAAAAATATTTCCATCTGATACCTTTCTTATCTCTTTTGCCTCATAGCATTGTTTTTGGATTTATCAAATTATCTTTGCAGAATAGCATGATATTTGGGCTAACTTGAACACTCAACAAATGGTTAGATTTTGTTATAATATTGTTACTAAAATGATTTTTAAAATAAGACATGTACAGAGAAATCAGAAGCTGACTATCCTTACAAAACTATCTGTAAGGTATTCTTCAAAAGTAGAGCCATTAAAACCCTCAGCAAGTTAGGAATAGAATGGAAACATATTCAGTTTTATAAAGAACATCTACAAAAATACCCACATCCTCTTACAACTAATAAGTGATTATAGCAAAGTTGCAAGATAAAAAGTTAATTTACAGAAGTCAAATTTTTTCTTGTATATCAGCAAAGGACAAGTGGGATTCAAAATTAAAAACATAATGCCATTTATATCACCATCCCCAAATTGAAATATTTAGATACAAATCTAACACAATATATATAAGATTTATATGAGGAAAGCTATAAAACTCTGATGAAGGAAACAAGAGAGAACTAAATCAATATAAAGATATGCCATGTTCATGGATAGGAAGACTTGATGTTGTCAGGATGTTAGTTCTTCCCAATTTTATCTACAGACCCAATTCAATAAGAAGAATCAAAATCCCAGTAAGTTATTTTGTGGATGTTGACACATTGATTCTGAAGTTTATATGAAGAGGCAAAAGACCCAGAATAGACAACACGAAATGAAAGAACAAAGTTGGAGGACTGATACCACCGGAACTCAAAACTTACTCTGAAACTATAGCAAACAAGCCAGGGCAGTATTGGCAAAAGAAAAAACAGAGCAATGGAACAGAAAAGAGAGCCCAGAAATGGACCCACAGAAATATTGTCGATTCATCTCTGGCCAAGGAACAAAAGTCGTCTTTCAAATAATTAGTGCTGGAATACATACACATGCGAAAATAAAATAAAATAAATCTAAACACAGTTCTAATAGCCTCCACGAAGATGTATTCGAAATGGATCATAGACCTGACTGTAAAAACAAAAGCATAAAACCCTTAGGAACAAGCACAAGAGAAAACCTAGATGACTTTGGGGATAGTGATGACTTTTTAGATAAAGGCAAAAACACAATCCTTGAGAGAAATCATTGATAAGCTGGACTTCATTAAAATTAAAATCTGCTGCTCTGTGGAAAAAAAAATGTCAAGGGAATGAGAAGACAAGCCAGAAACTGGGAGACAGCATTTGCAAAAGACACATCTGATAAAGAGCTATTTTCCAAAATATAAAAGAACTTTTAAAACTCCACAATCATAAAGCAAAAACCCAGGCCAAAGACTTAGCACACACATCACTGCAGAAAATGCACTGACGGCACACTGGCATCTGAGAAGACGCTCCACATCCTGTGTCCTCAGAAAGGCACAAATGAAAACAAAAACGATACACTACGACACACCTATTAGAAGGGCAAACTCCAGAACACTAAGCACACCAAATCCTGGTGAGGACGCAAAGCCACAGGGACTGTCACTCACTGCTGGTGGAAACTCAGAAGGGTGCAGCCCCTTGGGACGATGGTCTGTCAGTTTTTGACAAAAGTACGCCTACGCTTAATGTACAATCCCATCCTTTGGACTTGAGAGCTTATGGCCAAACAAAACCCGCAGTGCTTGTTTATGGAAACAATGAAGATGTCTTCCAGTAGGTGATGGATTAATAAATGGGCTCCATCCAGACAGTGGACTATTACTCAGCACTGAAAAGACATGAGCCATCAGCTCATGAAAAGACAACAGAGGAATTTTAAATGAGTATTGCTAAGTGAAAACAGCCCATTTGAAAAGCTACGTGCTGAATGATTCTTAACGGTATGCCCTTCTAGAAAAGGCAAACGCATGGGTATAGTGAAAAAATCAATGGTTGCCAAGGGCTGTGGTGGGGAGAGGGAAGCAATGAATTGCACTAAGGATGTTTACAGCAAAAAAATATTCTGTAAGATGCCATCATGATGGATGCGTGACATTCCACATTTGTCCAATGCCATAGAATTTACAACACTAGGAATCAACTTTAATGTAAACTGGGGATACGACGTTTGAAGTGATGTAGATTCATCAGTTGTAACAAATGCACCATCTGGCGGGGATGTTGATAGTGGGGGAGGCTTGGGGAGAGGAATGGAAGATATGGGAAATCTCTGTACCTCTCCCTCAATTTGTTGTGACCCTTAAACTTCTCTAAAAATAGTCTTCATTAAAAAAAATAAAAGAAAAGCTAACATATACTTAATGGTGAAAGACTGGATATTTTCTACCTAAGATCAAGAACAGAGCCAGGGTATTAGCTAGGACAATGAGACAAGAACGTCACATGCGAGATACGTAAATTGTGAAGGAAAAAAAAATAAAACTTTCTTTGCAGCTGGTGTGATACTATGTATGTAGAAAATCCCAAAGAAACTATAGCAAGAGCAAAAGCCTGGAAATGGTAAGAAATTAAAGCAAAGGAGCAGGATAGGTTGGGAGTTAACATCCAAAAATCAGTTGAAATTGAAATTACAACACAATACCCTTTACAATAGCACAAAAAAGAAATACGTATATGCCTAACAAAATATGTTCAGTAATAGGTATGCAAAATCTACAAAACTCTGATAAAAAATATCAAGCAAACTTAAATAAATGGAGAGTTATTTTGTGTCCATATCTTGGCTGAATTGTTAAGATCACATTTCTTTTCAACTTGATCTGTAGATTCAAAGCAATCCTGATGAAAATCCCAGCAGGCTATGCCATGGATATCGACAAAATGATTCTGAAGTTTATATGGGAAGAGAAAGGTCCAGAATAGTCTGCACAATACAGAAGAAGAAAATTGGAAAGCTGGCTGGCACTATCCTATTTTAAGATTTCATATAAAGCTACCATAATCAAGACAGCATGTTATTGGTTAAAAAATAATAGACATAAAGAAAAAAAATAGAAGAGAGAGAAAAATAAATGCATACAAATAGAGTCTAATGATCTTTCACAAAGGGGCAAAGACAAGTCAAAGGAGAAAGAATACTCTTCTCTAGAAACAATGCTAGTACAGTTGAACATATATGAGCAAAAAGTTAAACTAGAGATTGATGTTTCACCTTGCAAAAATATTAACTCAGAATGGATCATAGATCTCGATGTCAAACACAACGCTATAAAATTTGAAGAAAGCTTGGGAAAAAAGTCTATATGACCTTGGTTTTGGTGATGAGATATCAAGGAAATACCAAAAACAGGGGCGCCTGGGTGCTCAGTTGGCTGAGTGTCTGACTTGATTTTGGCTTGGGTCATGATCTCATGGTTCATGGGTTTCACCCCTGCGTTACCCTCTGCACTGACAGCATAGAGCCTACTTGAGATTCTCTCTCTCTCGCTGCCTCTCTCCCTCTCTCTTAAAATAAATAAGGAAACTTAAAAAAAAAGAAAATACCAAAAACAGAATCTATAAATGAAATACTTGTATTTTGTTCTTCATTAAAATTAAAAACATCTGCTCTGCAAAAACATTGAGGAGAATAAAAAGATAAGCCACAGACAAGAATATATTTTAAAAACACGTAACTTATATGAGAATTGCCTCCAAAATTTCACGAGTTCTTATCTCAGTAACAAGAAAATACAGAACCCAGTTTAAAAACTGGGCAAAAGATTTAAACAGACCATTCACCAAGAGAGATGTCCATACAGGTATATTGGAAAAGATGTTCGACATCATTTCTTATTACGGAATCACTAATTAAAACAGTGATTGTATATGATTATGCACCTACTAGAATGGCTCATCTTTTTAACGCTAGCACTAGCAAGGATGTGGAGAAACAGAAGTTCTCATTCCTGGCAGGCGGGAATGCAAACTGGTAACACGACTTTGCAGGTCAGTCTTTCAAAACTACACACTGTCTTATCACACAATCCAGCAGTCATGGCCTTAGATATTTAATGATTTTAAAACGTTGTCCCTAAGAAACCTATACAGAGATGCATATACTAGCTTTATTCATATTTGCCCCAAACTGGAAGGGAGCAAGTTGTCCTTCGGTAGGTTAGTGGATAGACAATATTTCATATATTTATATAATGGAATATTATACCCCAATAAAAATAAGTGAAGTAACAATCCATGAAAAGGCTTTGATGAATCATAAATGCACACTAAGTGGAAGCAGGTGGTCTGACAATACTATTATGTGATTATATATCATTACTATATGATTATGTCTATATACAATTATATATCCTATTGGATTATAGAACATCCCTAAGAATACACAGCCATAAACTTGGAAAGCATCAGTGTTTACCAGCGGTTTGATGAAGCGAGCAGGGTGGCTTAGGTGAGCACAGGGAAATTTTTTATGACGGTGACATTTTCTGTGTGATGGTGCAATTATGATCCGAGGCATTAAGCATTTGTCAGAACGGATAGGACATGGAACTTTAAGGGAGAAGACTAACCTCAATGCATACAGGAGAATAAACAATAACTTAGGAAGTCGGGGAATCCTGACTGAGCTCTACTTGATGAAGTGCATCCCCGGGGGTTACAGGCTAATGATTCTCAAGTCGCTACGCTGGCTATATGCATACTAGAAACCTAGTATATGACTCTACGGGCATGCCTAGGGGTACGTGTGTACTGAAAGCAAGCAATCAGGTACGTGGTTCATGGCTTGTAGAGAGGCTAGTTGTTTGCTTTCGATGTGGGAGTTTATGATAAGCGCAGGGACAATGAGAACGATCCACGTGGTCATGGAGTAGAGTCGGAATCGTGACTAGGAGCCCTTGTGTAACGTGATGTAGATCAGATGGTTACGCACAGAAGCATCCCTAGCTGTGTGCGTATACAGACCACACACGATTTGCTCCGGCAGCTGGGAGGTGCCACCAGCAATGAAACACCAGTGCAGCGAGCCCTCCGGTGCCCCTACTCATATCTCGGTTTCTAAGACTCTTCTCTAGTCAGAGGACCCAGGGCTAGGATGTAGGAAAGCGGTAAACACGCAAACGAAAACCACGCGCAGTGAGGTTGACCCATCGAAGAGATACAGAGGCCGTGGCTGAGGTTCTGGCCCCGAACACTCCTGGGGCCTCTTTGTGATTTTCCGTGACTGCTGGGTGGCGAGGGGCTCGCAGGGTAAGGTCACTTGCCCCACAGGGTCCTCCGCACATGCTTCCCGGGCTCTTTCCCAGAGTGAGAATTCGTGGGGAGGGGGCTGATGCTGAAAGTGATGTGGTCCCGCCACCACTGTGCCCTGGACGTGTCTGTATTTCTGACGAAGGAGACGCGCGCCCTTCATTTCAGTCCCCAGGGCTGGCGGTCCTCCCTCCGTATCATCGTTTCCCCCCGTGTGATTCTGAGAGACAGTGTTTTTAAGCACAATCTCCCCCTCACTTTTACCCTCCCCGTATGAGGGAAAGCCGCTAGACAGTTACTGTTTTCCTGCATGCCTGCTGTGGCTTTTATTTCATAAACATCTTCCAGTTAGTTGAGATTTGCACGTGGGAAAAGTAAGATATGGATTAAAATGCAGTCGATTTTAGCGTACACATGGGGTTTTATCATAAGTTTCTGAGTGTCTAAGGAGGAAAAGACAGGTGCACCCACCAGTATTCAGGAAAGGTTAATCTAAAGAAAGGATTTTTGTTTTCTCCCGGATATACTTTCACGATATTCAATAATACGGTGATGAAAACAGATAGCGCGTCACAAAGCGTAAATTACTTTAGCTCAACTACTTTAGTCCATAAATATCTGGAATTTCCTGGGTGTTCTGAATGTGAGCTTCACCCACGCCACTCGGCCGCAGTGTATCTCTTCGATCACTTGTGCTTTGAGGAATAAAAAAGAATAGCAAATGTTGTTGCAACCAGCGTTGTTGTGTTGTGGGGTGAAAAGCTGCTGTCGGGCCGGATGAGCCCGTGTAGAAGATCTCTGTAGATCATGCTTCATGATGCGATGGCCTTGTATAGACCGATGACATCGGTATAGTTAAGGGAGGTGATA
This sequence comes from Panthera tigris, assembly GCF_018350195.1. Classification (NCBI taxonomy): domain Eukaryota; kingdom Metazoa; phylum Chordata; class Mammalia; order Carnivora; family Felidae; genus Panthera; species Panthera tigris. The sequence continues at coordinate 2,510,039 of NC_056663.1, read as the reverse complement.
GAGAGGAAGGCTGGCCGACCGGCTACACGGCCGGCTGCCTACAGGTGGGTTTAGACCCCTCCTTGAAGGACTGCCATTGGAGGTCACCACAGCCTACCAGGGACTCCAAGGAGCTCATGGAAGCCTTAGAGAAGATGCACAGTGCTTGTAATGAGTCTATAGTTTGTGTTATGTGCATATATTTATAGCTGTTAGTTTTTCTTTACTTTTCTAAGTAAACACTGTGCCCAGCGCAGGGCCCGATCTCATGACCCCAAGGTCAAGAGTCACGTGCTGGACCACCTGAGTCAGCCAGGTGCCCCGCTACATAATTTTTTAAAAATGAATTGAGGGGCGCCAGGGTGGTTCAGTCAGTTGACTGCCTGACTCTTGATTTCTGCTCAGGTTGTGATCTCACGGTTGGTGAGTTCCAGCCCTGCATCGGGCTCTGTGCTGACAAGGAGGGGCCTGTTTGGGGTTCTCTGTCTCTCCCTCTCTCTGCCCCTCCCCCACGTGTGCTGTCTCTGGGACTCTCAAAATAAATAAGCTCAAAAAAATGAATTGCAAAGTGCATGGGACAGTACTTGGCACGTAGAAAATACTAGAACAGTATTTCTATAATAAACAAGTAAATGACTTTGTGAATTTCGAATGGACTCTACCTACTAATGTCTCAACTGGGGGTTGCTTGTCACAGTGACGTGGCATAGAAGACATAACAGCACCCCCACAAAGTCTAACTCGCCTGAATAAGATGTGTCTTACTTTAAGAATGGTTTCACTCTTATGTGGATCCTGAGAAACTAACAGAAACCCATGGGGGAGGGGAAGGAAAAAAAAAAAAGAGGTTAGAGTGGGAGAGAGCCAAAGCATAAGAGACTCTTAAAAACTGAGAACAAACTGAGGGTTGATGGGGGGTGGGAGGGAGGGGAGGGTAGGTGATGGTTATTGAGGAGGGAACCTTTTGGGATGAGCACTGGGTGTTGTATGGAAACCAATTTGACAATAAACTTCATATATTGGGGGAAAAAAAAGAATTTGCGAGTCACTTCGACGTACCCCGTGTTGAAATATCTAGAGAGGACCAAAAACGAAAACCTTCACAATAACCATAAAACGTCTACCAATTAACAATGTAAGTGATGACATTTTCTTAGCGAGAGAGTAACGGCATCAATTAAAGAATAACACTTTCACAAAGATTGGAAATACTGGAGATACGTGCCTTACAATAATTAAGACAATTCTTCTGTAAAGGTGTAAATGTTGAGGGGCATCTGGGTGGCTCAGTTGGTTAAGCATCCGACTCTCGATTTCAGCTCAGGTCAGGATCTCACAGTTCGTGAGTTTGAGGCCTGCGTCGGGCTCTGCACTGTCAGTAGGGAGCCTGCTTGGGGTTGTCTCTCTCTGCCCTTCCCCTGCTTAAGCTCTCTCTCTCTCTCAAAACAAGTAAATAAACTTAAAAAAATAAAAATGTGTCAGCTCTAAAATTCTGTGCTTCCTTTGTTTCCATTGTTAAAGGAATAAGAAGCCAGAGAAAAGTCTGATCTTCTGGAGTCTCAGAATCATGATCTCAAGGTTTGTGAGTTTGAGCCCCTTGTTGGGCTCCAACTGGCAGGGCAGAGCCTTCTTGGGACTCTCTCTCCCTCTGTCTCTCTGCCCCTCCCTTTCTCAAAATAAATAAATAAACATTAAAAAAAATAAAGTTGTAAATGTTGAAATGTGTTCTAAGAATATTGTAATTTTTTTCAAAATACACCACAAAGTTTTTTCTAACACCATACTTACTTTTTTTTTAAGTTTATTTATTTGTTTTGAGAGAGACAGAGACAGTGTGAGTGGGGAAGGGGTAGAGACAGGGAGGAAGGGAGAGAGAGAGAGAGAGAGAGAGAGTCCCAAACAGCCACCCCGCCCAGCCCTGCCAGCACAGAGTTCAACACAGGGCTCAAACTTAAGAAGCATGAAATCATGAGCTGAGCCAAAACCAAGAGTCCGATGCTTAACCGACAGAGCCACCCCAGGTGCCCCCGTACTTATTTATTTAATGTTAGTTTGGTATTTGAGTGGACCTTTAAGTTTATTGGTAATGTTTGAGCCTGAGTTCATACATGTGTAAACATATTTGGTAAGTGCTTTACAACCCAAGTTTCTTTCAGGTACCCACCATATTTATTTTTTAAAAAAATGAAGATTTATGCTTCTTAAAAAAACTCAAAGACACAGGGGCCCCTGGGTGGCTCAGCTGGTTGAGCATCTGACTTCAGCTCAGGTCATGATCTTGAGGTTGTGAGTTCGTGAGTTCGAGCCCCGCGTCGGGCGAGCAAACATGCTACCCCAAAGGCTGAAAGAAAATTACAGGCTGCAATGTCCCTGGCCCCAGCCATTTGGAACAGATTATATGATTGTGTGAAACAATGCTCTGGGCAGGGGGATGTGAGGAGAGCTGATCACCATATCTTGGTGCTCAGTCCCCCGGGGGACTCAGGGGGTGTGCAGTTGGGAGTGGAAGACAGCAGGGAGGTAGATGCCACTAAGATAATTCAACTCACCTCACCAAAAAAGTAGGAGCAAGTGTAGGGCAACACAGTCTCAAATGCCCACAGAATATGTATGAATTCTTTTCATGTTGATAAAATTTCAACAAAGACGGAGGGAAATGTATATTAACATAAGAGAAATTCTTAGAGAGAGAGAATAACCAAAAAACCCCCCCACAGGTTGGGGCCCTTGGGAGGCTCAGTCGGTTGAGCATCTGACTCTTGGTTTCGGCCCAGGTCGTGCTCTCATGGTTCGTGAGATCCAGCACCCCGTTGGGCTCCTTGCTGAACATGAAGGCTGCTTGGGATCCTGTCAATCTCTCCCTTTCTCTGCCCCTCCTTCTGCTTGTGCTCTCTCTCTCTCTCAAAATAAATAAATAAACATTAAAAAAAAAACAGGCATCATATAGTTTACACAGTATCAACTCTGGCACTCATTAAGTACTGAAAATATAATAGAAATTTGTTATTTATCTGCTCTCATGTGAATGAGGGCTTTATAATCATTTTCCTTAAGACCTTAAATGTCTTTGAGAAAAAGGTCAAGGATAGATAAATAATAGATAGATAGATAGATAGATAGATAGATAGATAGATAGATAGATAGATAGATATTACAGATAAAAATAGATACGTTATAAATATATAGAGATGTTAGATGTATAAATAAATCTATAGGTAGATCTAATGGATATACATGATGGATTGATAGAGACATCATAGAAAACTGACCAAAAAGATATTTTAAAAGGTAATTTGCAGAATTAAATTACAAATATTGAAATACACGATTATTTTCATTAGGTATTGTTGCGTATGACTTTTCCTTAGGTACCCAGGTGATGCAAGAAAGTGTGGGTGTTTTTGTCCTTATTTGCGTTCTAGCAGAGGAGTAGAATTCACCAGGGAATAATAGGATTTTTTTTTCTTGTACCTTATTTGATGCTTTGTTCACTTGATATGAAGTTTTTCAGTATCAGAGAAATCGTCCTGGTACTCTTTATGTGCTTGTGCTTGAGGGGGTGAAAGGGGGAAATTGTATTTTATGTATACAGGATATTCTCTACATTATCTTTTTTTTAAATGTTTATTTTTGAGAGAGAGAGAAAAAACGAGCACGCACCAGCTGAGCAGGGGCAGAGGGGGGTGATAACAGAAGATCTAAAGCAGGCTCTGTGCTGACAACAGACAGCCCGATGCGGGGCTCAAACTCATGACCCACAGATTATGAACTGAGCCCAAGTCAGCCGCTTAACTGACTGAGGACCCAGGCACCCAACTCTACAATATCTTTGTAGAACTTGTAATTGATATTGGAGAAGAAAAACTCCTCTCTGGGATGGAGCTATTATGCACTCACTTGCTTAGAAGGAACTTTCATGTAATTTTTAAATACTGGAAAGTAACAGCTAAAAATGTACATTATAACTCAGAAAAAAAAGTAAAGCAGAAAGTGTAGCAGTAGTAATAATTTGCTTCAAAACGTACTGAACCACGCTTGGAAAAAAATTATATTTTGGAATTTTCAAACTGAGCGGTTGACTTTGATCATGTATCCAGCAGGCAGATTGACCACAGATTTTGATGAGGGCAGAAAGCGTGACACAGGAATTTAGCAAGTGTTGTCCACGGCTTTCAATAAGAAAGTTAAGTTTTATTGTTTCGGAAAGAACCAATTTCATTATATAAATCTCCTAGTAGCTAGCTAATCCTGTTAATGGAGAGAATTCTAGCAGCTATATTAGCATCTTGGCAAAAATCTAGATGTCATCAGGCACTTGGACTGACAAAAAGGGATATAACCTCTATCTGCCTTAGTTAGTTTGCTCACCAAATTGAAAACATAAAATATATATTCTGTGAAACACAATGCACAGCATTGCCATTTTCCTCAATTTAAACCTGAGATTCCAGTAAGTACTTGTAATCGCTTTGAATCTCACGTTCGTCCTTGGGAAACATAAGCAAAAAAGACACATTACACTCAACAGTGGTGAGCATTCAATGCGTAAATATTTTCCTTTTTATGGATCTTGTATCAAAGATGAACATTAATTTTGTCACCCTTTTATGAAACCCTGTGAAGTCAGGTGTTTCATTTTGTTTTGTTTTCATGTTTACTAGTCCATTTGCATATTGCAGTAGGACAATGCATAATGTGGGTATAATACATTTTATCATATTTAATAATAGCATAAACATGGCTTCTTGTCATTACTAGTTCTCTGTCCTTTTCAGTTTCTTAAAGGAGAATTTCAACTCGTTATTGAATTTTCTTGCATCACAACAGAGTCGCTCTTCACATGTAGGTTATTGTAGAAATGGCCTTCCGTTGGGGTGCCTGGGGGGCTCAGTCGGTTAGGAATCGTGATCTCACGGTTCATGAGTCCAAGCCCTGCGTTGGGCTCCATGTTGACAGTGGGGAACCTGCTTGAGATTCTCTCTCTCCCTCTCTTTCTGCCCCTTCCCCACTCATCCTCTCCCTCTCAAAAAAAAAATAGATAAGCCAAAACAATTGTTTTAAAGATATGGCCTTCCAATATTTCTCTTAGTATAGGAAATAAATTCTTCTGAAGGAAGCATATTTAACTACCATACACAAATTTATTCTTAATTTTTAAAATTATTTGCTTTCCCTTGTCATGTATTTTCACTTTCCTGTGGATGACAGATGTTGTCCAGACTATCAGTGTTAAGGGTGACAGCAGCAAATCTCCCTGGAAGGAAGCAGTGACATCTCCCTTCCAAGAAGAGGGCAGATTTGTTTCCTGACCAGGATAATAAGGATAACGTCTTTAAAGCAAAATGTAGGCAGACCTGTTAGCATCCTCTTTTTAAAATATTAGAGTTTCCTAAATGTGGGCTTCTTCATTTGTGATACGACCCACTGGGAACTTGGTATCACCTAGGCCCACCTTAAAATCACCCCCAGGATGCTTGGGAAACAAGAGGAACCTGGGCAAACATGAAGACTAGTTGACCACCATGCTGTGAATAATATAAAGTCTTTGTCTCTGAACCAGGAGTCTTGTGTCTTCTGCCAGCCTTCCTAAAAGAACTGCAGTTTCAACTATCAACAAGGACGAAGAATCTCAGACCTTCCACACTTCCACACCAATGAGATAAATTTACAGTCTCAATTCCCAAATTCAAAACATAGAACCACCCTTTGCCAAGTTGAAAGAGAACACAATCACAGTCGATCTGTCACCAAGGTGGGCTTCTTCTGCACTGTCTCTTGGATACTAGAACCATTTTAGAAGAAGATCACACAATTTTCTTCTGTTTGTTCCAGAACCAAGAGGAGAAGGAAGAGAATGTTAGCACTACTGAAGGTGTCAATGGATTATTTTAGTAGATTACTTGGAGTCACGTATTTCAGGAACGTCAGAAACAATAAAACAAACTTGTATCTGTAATAGTGTACATGTATTGATTGGACCAATCTTAATAAACCTTAAGTGCCTCGTATGTTGTGGAACAGATAAACTTGAATATTTGCTGTATTGACATGGAGGACATATTCACTGAATTGAAGCTGTATAAACCTATAAAATTAAGGAAGAGAAAGAGATTATAATTTATAATCAGGGAAATCGCTGAAAATTACCTACGTGGTTCCTTGCGAGAAACTGATATGTGGGTATTATCCAAACACTTTCATACTTAGGTATTTTATTGTTGAAGATAATAAAACTGATACTCCATGGGATGAGTTTCCCAAAGACCTGCCCCAGGGGAAGGGCAGAGCCAGGACTTGGAACAGAACTTTGGGGTTTATGTCTTGCTTCAAACCCCAGTTCAGCTTTCCTTGTTTTCTCTCATTTTATAGAAAATGACAGTGAAACCCTCTTGTTGTTAAATAGTAACAGCAACCACAAACACCCTAGTGTTCCGGAGTGGAGTAGGCGGGAAGCTGACCATGCACTTGCTTCATTTATATTAATATGATCCAAATGAACGATTTAAACTCAAGATGGGTACTTAAACCTCACATCGATTGGTTAATCACAGTGTGATCACTTTATATTGTATTAAGACTGTACTTCTCAGACACAGAGACCACACCTTCCCACTGGGTCTTTGACCTTGGGAACCCCCAGCGCATCCTCCGTTGAACTTGGAGAGTGGTATTTATCTTGATCTTTAACCTTGATGTCATTAGTTATGGGGTATTACCCACTCAAGGTTTCACATGCTTTCTAAAGCAGAAGGCCTTGCAAGAATTTCATTAAGATGGTCTCATCTCTGATCTTTCTTTAAAGAAAAAAGTCATATTAGATTTTAGAGTAATACCTTTTCCCCTAATACATTAGAACATTGTTAATGAAATCCGGCTTTAAATCTAGAGGTGTTAGGGTTTATTTTTTTTTTTCTGGTTCCATCCCATCCTTTTCTAGCTTTTCTATATAGAAATCCAATGTATGGAAACTCCCATTTTTCCAGTTATGCGCTTGGCATTTACTGTGCGGGACACATAAATAAAAGGACAACACATTAATCTTCGGTGTCTTGCAGGAGGCTAAGAGATTTGTATGTGTGTCCAAATTGGCAAACCAAAGCATAATAACATCTGTACTTTATTTGCATCTGAAGATTTATGATTTATGAGTAAGTCAAAGAAAGAAAATCAACACTAGATTTTGTTGTCATGCAAAGAAGAAAAGGGAAGTCATTTTAAATGAAAGAAATATCGCTGCTCATGCCCTTTGAATTATTTGCAAAAGCCTCTGCCCAACCATGTCTCTAAAGGGGTAAACTCTCTCAGCAGACTTCTTTTCTCTCTATCAAAAATTTTTGGTATCAGATTTTGTTTAAAATTATCTCATTACAAAACCACCCTCTGCTGTGTGTTCCCTAAGAATAAGGAATTTCTCTTAATTGATTTTGATTCCTCCAAGCCCCTAGCACACGACTGGAATATTTGTTCTCTGAGAATGTTTGATGACTTAATGAGTGACTACATAGAACAGTTTAGGGTTCAGATGCTGAAGTTAGTTATGTCAGACGTAGCCACGTATGTTGCACAGAAGATCATCGAAAGATTATACTTTTGTGTCTTTGTCTCCAAAGGGGGAGGTTTATGATATCTGAGAGGCCGACTCTGGTTTGAAAATCAGGTTTACCTGCCCTTTTCGGTAATTTTTAGAAAATTGTTTCTAAGCCCCAAACTAAAACCATGTTTTGTTTTGTTTTGTTTTGTTTTAATATCGACAGTTTGAACAGTCTAACCAAATATGAGTAACAGCAGCTATCCATTCTGGTTCACTTTCTGAACTGCAGCTATCTAGTTCCTCTCCCTTTTTTTAAGATTTTTTAAAAAGTTTATTTATTTATTAAAACTTTTTTTAATGTTTATTTGTTTTTGAGAGAGAGAGAGTGAGAGACAGAGTATGAGCGGGGGAGGGGCAGGGAGAGAGGGAGGCACAGAATCCGAAGCAGGCTCCAGGCTCTGAGCCGTCAGCACAGAGCCCGACGTGGGACTTGAACTCATGAACCGTGAGATCATGACCTGAGCCGAAGTTGGATGTTTAACCGACTGAGCCTCCCAGGCACCCCTATTTATTTATTTTGAGACAGAGAGAGAAGGAGAGAGAATTCCAAGTAGGCTCAATGCTGTCAGCACAGAGACCCAGGTGGGGCTGGATCCCACAGAACCATGAGATCATGACCTGAGCCTACATCAAGAGTCAGATCATAAGAGACCTTTAAATACAGAGAACAAACTGAGCATTGATGGGGGTAGGGAAAATGGGTGATGGGTGTTGAGGAGGGCACCTGTTGGGATGAGCACTGGGTGTTGGGTATAAGTGATGAATCACCGGGTTCTACTGCTGAAGCCAAGACTACACTGCATGTTAACTAACTTGAGAGTAAAAAAAAAAAGAAAGAAAGAAGAGGAGAAAAGAAGAGAAATGGAAAGAAAAGAAGAGAAGAGAAGAGAAAAAAAGAAAAGAAGAGAAGAGGAAGGGAAAGGAAAGGAAAGAAAAAAAGAAGAGAAAAGAAAAAAGAGAAAAGAAAAGGAAAGGAAAAAAGAAGAGAAGAGAAAAGAAAAGAAAAAAAGAAGAGGAAAGGAAAGGAAAGGAAAGGAAAGGAAAGGAAAGGAAAGGAAAGGAAAAGAAAGAAGTGGGACACTAAACCCACTGAGCCAGCCAAGTGCCTCTCTCTTGTCCCTCATAGACATGTCTCACGTTAATGGTGACTTTCCTGTAGCTTTTTGGTGTGCAGATGAAAGAAGGCAAAATACAACTTTGTCTTTCAGGACATGTTACAAACAAAACAAAGCACACGGAACAGAAAACATATGGGCGAGCCATGCAAAGGTGGACAAATGACAGTCCCTTAGGAGAAACACAGACACACAGCCTAGTGTCGGCACTGTATTAGGGGAACGAGCTTGGACGGGATTGCTTCTTCCGTGCAGGGTCGTCCCGCCGTCTGGGCACAGAAGGGTGCACGGGCCTGAGCGCTGGAGGCCGAGGCCAACCTCACCCCTGCGGTGCTCAGGCTGGGCTGACAAGGTAGGATCACATCAGCAGGGCTCGCCGCACCGGCTGGGGCTCGGCGCTGATCCGGGCCAGTCTCCGCATTCCCAGTGGATTCTGTGGGAGACACACGCACCCCTGCGAGCTTTCCGATTCCCAAACCCTCTGCTTGGCGCGGGTAACTTAGCACGGGTACTGCAGTGCCGTCAAGCCTGCGGGTGGTGCGGGACCTGGGCAGATGCACACCGCTGAATCACGCAACGTCAGGTGAAGAAGAGACTAGAAAATGGAACTGCAGTTGGGAAATGTCTCTATTTACCTGTCTTAGGGTTTAAAACACGATTTCTTAAGTCATTCCCCAAATCGGTCCTAAATACAGAAAAACCTGTGGTCTGACAACAAATACTTAAACGTAAAAGGGGCCCCTGTAGCTGCTCAAAGCGTAAACCGAATGCTAAAAACATCATTACAGAGGTAACAGGAACCAGGATAAAATGCTCTATGAACAAAGAGTCAATGTATTTTCTGTTTCATTCACTCATCAAGCATTTTCCAAAATCCATGTAACGTTCCTTCGTGAGCTAGTGTCTCGGAGGTAAAGAAAACACGCCCTTTTAAAGAACTATGCTTGAAACTCGTGAAAATAAATAGAAAGCGTGGAAAATGGCATGCACAAACAGCTTTCTGTACTGGACACGGGGACCTTCCTTCTCCGTACGATTTCCTTGCGTTTCTTCACGATAGAGGATCTCCATACGAGCCGGGCGCGGTCATGCGGGCAGTGAACCCCCCTTTCGTGCCAAGATTTTCCATCGGCGGTGTTAGCCAGTCGTCCATGCATCACTATGAGTGGCCCGCAAATGATCTCTGGGGTTGATTTCTGGGATTAGCAGGAGCTACCTCAAAAGCACAGTGATCCCAGCGTCAGTCCTCAAATGTGTGATTGCACGGCAATCACCATGCCCAGTCTCATAAGGGTGACCCTAATGGTGTGCCTGAGACACAGCATATGTCCCTCATCTGTCGAATGGAATCAACACCAAAGATACGGGCTTGAGGCGTTGCTTGTGTTAGAAAGGGGACTTTGCCTGGCTCCGGAGTTGGCAGTATTTGATATGTATTGTCTGTCCGTCCTTCCCTGCACGCTGATGGCGTCCTCCTGGAGGGGGGGTCTGCAAAGCTCTTGCAGATGCTCTCTGATGTGCTCATGGAGAAGTCTCCATTCCTGAAGTCCCTCTTTTCCACGAGGCCGTCACTGGCTGTCCTCCTGACACTCGTGTTAACGGGCCGTCAGTTCTGGGTGGAAGGCCACGTTCACAGGGTTACGTCCTTAAGTCCTTCCAGAGAGGTGATTGGCAAGCAGCTTGCATCCGGAGGGTCGCGGAAGCTGGCTCTCTCCTGTGTCCCTCTTGTCGTCACATTGAGGGGACCGAATCACAGGAGCCACGTGGCTGCGCCTCCCTCCTTCCAGGACAAGGGTGACAGACATCCATTCAGGCCCAGGGTAAAGAAGGGACGTGGTAACAAATAACTGCCAATGGTAAAAACCTACTATCTATGTTTTACTTGTAGTTTTAAAAATAAAATTATGTATCAAGAGGTGCCCCAACTCACATTTTAAAGACATCTCAATCTTCTTAGCGTTTGGGAGGTGACTGACCTGGGCAGCGTTCCACAGTGGCAGCCACCGAGAGTCCTGTCCCTGGTCCGACAGGGAAACATGGAAACGAGATGGGCTGGAGAGGGTTAGCATCACCACCCCCCCACGCCCCTGTCAGGCGGGGCCCAAGTCAGAAGTGGGTCTCTGTCTTCCACATTTGGTGTTTTCAGGGGATTAACAATTGTGTTTATTTTTTGAAAATAAAAATCACAGCGGGGGGGAAAAAAAAAAACCACGACATCTGTCCCAGAGGCAGTTGCTGTGATTTCTTCTCTAGTGTCACCTCCCTCTTCCTTCTTGCAGTCAAATACGGATTTGCGCAAAGGCGAGGGCGAGAGCAGACTTACCGATATATTGAACAGGTTATTCTGTGTTGATACAGCTTACTCATTAGGTCTAGATTTGGGACGGGGAGGAGTCTCAGAGAAAGTGCTTCCTGTGAGCACGTACTCCTGCAAAGAGTCCCTTTTACGGTGGCAATAATGGCAAAACGTTGGAAGCCATGTGAAAGCAAGAATCGGACTCCTCCTTACTGACTGACACATCAGGATGGGGTGAGGGAGGTGAATTTAAGAGTAAATGTTCACTGTGTGCTCTGTGCTTGTCTCCACCAGCTGGGCCGGCTGTTTGTTTGTTTACGAATTTGTTTTGTTCTTTAGATTCTTCATGTGAATGAAGTCATATGGCATTTGTCTTTTTCTGTCCAACTTACCTCCATCCGTGTTGTCGCAGCAAATGGCAACATTTCATTCTTTTTTCATGGCTGCGTAATATTCCATAGCACATATTATATCATATAGTGATATATTATATATATGACATCTTCTGTCTCCATTCATCTTTGGAGGGACACTTGGGGTTGCTTCTGTGTCTCAGCTCTTGTAAATAATGCTGCAATGAACGTATGGGTGTATATATCTTTCTGAATTCGTGTTTTTCATTTTCTTTGGGGACATACTCAGCGGCGGAATTACTGAACCATATGGTATTTCTGTTTTTAATTTTTTGAGGACCTTCCATACTCTTTCCCATAGTGGATGAATCAGATTATATTCCCACCAGCAGTGCATGAAGGTTCCTTTTTCTCCACCTCCTCGCCAACCCTTATTTCTTACCTTTGTTAATCTAACCATTCTGACAGGGGTAAAGTGGTCTCTCATTATGGTTTTGGTTTACCTTTCAGTGATAATTAGTGATGTTGAGCATCTTTTCGTGCGTCTGTTGTCCATTTGTATGTATCCTTTAAAAAAAATAGAGGGGATGCCTGGGTGGCTCAGTCAGTTGAGCATCCGACTTCGGCTCATGTCATGATCTCACAACTCGTGAGTTCGAGCCCCGCATCGGGCTCTGAACTGATAGCTCAGAGCCTGGAGCCTGTTTTGGATTCTGTGTCTCCCTCTCTCTCTGCCCCAACCCACTCGCATTCTGTATCTGTCTCTCTCAAAAATAAATAAACATTAATATATTTTTTTAAAAAATAGAGGAACTATTCAGGTCCTCTGCTCAGTTTTTAACCAGACTATTTAGGTTTTTGTGTGTGGAGTTGCAAAAATTCTTTATATGTTTTGTTTATTATCCCTTATCAGATATATTAATTGCGAATACCTTGTGAATATCTTCTCCCATTCAGGAGGTTGCCTTTTTCTTCTGTTGATATTTTCCTTCACTGTGTAAAAGCTTTTTTATTTCAGTGCAGTCCCAATAGTTTACTTTTGCTTTTGTTTCCCTTGCCAGAGGAGATATCTAGAAAAATCCTGCTAAGGGATATTATGGCATTTTAAAACTCCTTTCCGTCTTTGAAAAATTATTCACGTAATTCCAAATAAAATATAAAATGCATACCTTTCTAGGGTTCAAAGGTTTCAAGATCTTTGAATGCCTCAGGAAGAGGTAAAATATGACTTTCCATTAGATTTTGATGAATGAATAATGTATGTTTTAGCCTCTAGGGTAACCAGCAAGAATTATAAACAAATAAAGTATATAATCTCAAAGATAATAGAATAAAATAAAAATATAAACATTAATCCCAAAGAAGGAAACGAAAAAAAATGTAGCATAGGAGACTAAAAAGGAAACAAATAGGAAACTGGGTGATTTGAAGCCAGCTGTATCAATAATTAACAATACATGTAAAATGTGAACTGAATTGCTCTAATTAGAAGTCAAATATGATAAGAATGGATTTAAAAATAATGACTGCACGGACTAAAGTAAACATGGGCCATCAACAATTCAGTACCATCCGTGGTTAATTTAAAAGTAACACCCTGGGTGTATATTAATAGTCTTGGGCCAGGCTTATTTTTGACGGGGTTCAGAATATGCTACCCCAAATGTAGGTCACAAAAGTGTGGACCTTCATACTGGGTATCTAAGCTGATGGAACTTGAGAAATATCAGGTGTCGGGGCTTCCCCAGAAGCAGATCCTATACTCCTCTTGGGAGAGGTGCCCCCCACCCTGTACCTGGAGAAAGAGCATCCTCACCCCTGTAGGCGAAGGGGCACAGAGGAATCTGGAGGGACAGTCTTGGCCACGTCCCCCATCTACTTGGCCTGGATCACTTCTGGCCATCACATCTGGCCACAGCTCCATTCTTCAGCAGCCTGGCATAAAACTGCTCCTTGTGAATACTACCTTGGGTCCTCATTTCCTTCCCGTGTCGTGTAAAATTTATGTTAAATAAATGCGTATGCTTTTGTCTTTAACCTGTCACGTGTTACAGGGGTCCCGGCTGAAAACGTAGAACAGAGGAAAGTATTTTTTTTCCTCTTTATTTCTCTAAACAATAATTAACTTTTAGCACACTTATCTTCTTTGGAGAGATTCTATTGTGTATGTGTATACGTGCACGTGTGTGTGTACCCTGGTGCATATAAGCTTTATCATCATAAATGTCTACTGCTTGCCTTTATTTTTTCATTTTGTCTAAAAATAGGCAGAACTGAAAAAAAAAGTCAATGTTGGCATTAGAGGGATTTGAGTTTGAATCCTACTCTGTCACTAAGTGGGTGTCCTGTTAGGGCACGGATGAAGCTGAGGTGTGGCAATCAACTTGCTGATACATTAAAATGTGCCTGGCACGGTAGTGTGTTGTTCAATGTTTTCTTGTAATTACTCTTCCCCACAGCTCAGTCAAAATGGAATTATGCTAATATATGCAGGGGTTAAATGCCTTGCTTTATTTCTAATAGGTAGTAACTGTTAAACATTGGGTTGGATTTCAAATTTTATTTAGAAGCCCGTGTTCTGTTTTCCACAAGAACATTTTTCCAAGCAGTATCTCAGTTCTCAAAGGCATTCGCAACAAAATGGAATTTCATACCTTCCCTTTCCCAATCCACCCACACCTGCTAGCACCTCAAGACTCAAAGGTAGACTACAGTGCATCTCACCAAACACAATGCAGGTGCATTCCACGTCAGGACCTTATTCTCACATGGGGTGAACAGATCCCTGCCAAACATTGCGCATATTTTCACCAACCGTGTTGGGAAATGCTGCCCTCCCCCACTCTGGCTCTTGAACAACGTATTTGCATCAAAATTGCTGCTCTGGGGCTTTAGGATTCCTAAGTTCTTTGCAGAGGTGTGATAATTAAATGACGTAATGCAGATAACAAGTCCCGCCCTTTTTTTTTCACACTGAGCCAATAAGTTTGTATAAAGACTCACTGCAGAATAGATGGTTTTTTCTCACTGGCCATGGCAACTAAAAATTCACGGATACAAAGTCAGGTCAGGCAAATGTCTCCTATGGCAAAAGAATTAAGACCACAGTGGGAAAGTGAAATGCATCCGACAGATTATAGCAGAAAAAACTCAAGAGAGGCTATGGAAAAACTGTGAGCACAAAACACTGCTATCACATTTTTCTAATGTTGTTAGGACAGAGTTTACTCTGTCCTGTGACACTGGAAGATCCCGGGCGCTGAGTGTCCTTTGCTATCAGATGAATGTAAAATGGTTTATGATCCGATGAATCGATGTGTTTGTTATCCCCCGGAGGGAGCATTAGCCAAAAGATTTCTGGTTTTGTTGACCAATCTAATTAGGATTTTAAAGGCTTGAACATTTGCATTTTGATAAAAATTGATGCTATGGAAAGCTACTGTTTGGCAACGATTGAATGCGACTGGTTTATTTATTTTTAATTAATACAACCACAGTTGTGACTATAACATTGCTCTGTGTGTCAGATTGTGGCCAAGCCATGCGTTCTTCAGGGACCCGGCTCTACTGATTACATATATATTCACTAGTGATTTTTAGCCTGAGATCTAATTACCTCATGTAGCTTAGGAACAGAGACAGAGTAAAATTCAAAGACCTACTTATCAGGCTTGTGACAATAAAAAGAAAACGAATTCCCCAAATCATACTCAAAGTAATTAGACTTCAGGATTACTCACTTTCATATTCTGAAGGTACTTCTCATGTGTTTTACCCTTGTCTTTCTGACCATATAATTGATATTGTCACGCCTCTCCTATAGAGGCAAAGAGCCCTTTCCAAGGCTTGTGCTGAAACGTGTAATTTTTGGTTGAAAAGTCATGGCCAAAGAATGGTTAACTTAAGTTACATCCTGATGTTGCCACAGAAAACGTGCTGACTTCTCTGAACTAGTCAGTTAATCTCTATGGACCTTAATCATCGTTACAGTGAAGAAATTGGGTCAGAGGAACTGCAATGTTTTTGTTTTTTCTCTAAAACTCGACTCCAAAGGGGTTGAGCTCCTAATGCCTACATGATTCACTGTTGTTAGTTTCAAACTGCTTCTCAACTTATTCCGTAAGACACATAAAATGATTCTTGAACTTTGCACCCCAAGCCCAGCATGGAAGGAGCTTTGAAGTTGCCTTTCCCACCCTCACACTAGAAAGTTGAACCCAATGAGAACCAACAACTCTTCTTAGTTCCATCAGGTCATTGCGGTCAGAGGGCAGACCACTGGTCACCACCCGATGAAAGAGACACACTAAAATACATACTAAAAGAAAACACAGTTGAAAGAGACAAAGCAAACAGCAGAAGCAGACTCACATAAGACAGATTTGTTGGAATTGTTCAGCCTGGGATGTAGAACAACCGTGGTTAATATGCCAAGGGCCGTAAGGAAGAGAGTGGACAACATGCAAAACACATGGGCAATATAAGCACAAATGTAGAAACCCTAAGAAGGAATCCAAAGGATCAGGAGAAGCTTCTCCACTGCCATGCAAAGAGAAAATAAAAATGGTGGAAGAGAACGTGTAAGACTGGGGCAGTCACACAACGTAGACACAGGTGCAACAGAAGCACCAAGAGAAGAAGAAAAAAGAAGAAATCTGGAAATAGTTTAAGCAACAATGACTGACCCCAGACAAGAAAGAATAAGAAAGGGACCGGGGAGGAGGGTCGTGCCGAGTCTAGTCAGTAGTGATGCTAAGAAAAGTATCACCTGAGCCTACGTTCTGAAAACTTCTGTGTAACGATGATGTTACCATAAAGTCTAGAGACAAAGATGGAGGACCTATAACAATTAATTTTTTTTATTTGCGAGAGAGAGAGAGAGAGAGAGAGAATGAGCAAGGGAAGGGCAGAGGGAGAGAAAGAGTGAATCCCAAGCAGGCTCCACACTCAGCATGGAGCCCCATGTGGGGCTCGATCCCACAACCCTGGGATTGTGACCTGAGCCTAAACCAAAAGGCAGTTGTTCAAATGACTGATTTACCTAGGTTCCTGTCTTATAACAATTTTTGATCTTTTTGAATATCTTACTTGGCTTTTTATTCACATGATGCGCTAAGTCACGTCCCCTTGAGAAGAACACTAGATATCACTGTGTATAAAACGTAATGATGGTAGGTTAATAAGTGTGACTGAGCTGAACGAAACAGTCAAGGGATGAGAAAGATATAGCAGGCTGACATGAATCACAAGAAAGCTGAGGGAGCACTATTAATTTCATAAAAATGTTCCTGACAGTGGAGAAGAGGAAATTTAATTTTATATCATTATATTACCAATAAAGGCAAACTTTGAGCAGGGAATCTACTACTGTGCATGTAAAGAATGGTTATTAATATCTTCACTGTAAGGTTGGTTTTTTCTCTCTTATCATTTAGGTAAAAAGAAGAATGCTATACATCCACTTTGAATTCAATGAAGACTTTCTTCAACCTAATGCATTGTAGACCTCTAGATTCAAGAATAGCCAGCTGATTTACTATTAGACTTAATCCACAACATTATTTAGTAAATACAAAGTGCACACCATTATAATTACTCTATCTCCCTACTTATGACATTTGGTTTTTCCTTCAATCCCCAGGACAAGCATGTGCTTTGATTTTAAGACTTACTATGACCTGGACCAAATCTGCCAGACACAAAATACCAGCTGATCCAATCTGATCGATTTCCTGATAGCCTTTTACAAATGTTGCCTTTTGTCCCTTTCAGTTCATTTGTCTAATTATTAGCACAAAGCAACTTAGTAATTATTATCAAAGGCCTTAAATTTTTACATTCCCTATGATGAATTCTACTCCTATGAACTTAACATTGGAGACCAATTAAGTTTAAGCTGAAATGAATATTTTATCACAGTATGCAATAATGACATTAAGAATCTATACATTTATTTATTTAGTCAAAAATGTGTGTCAGGTGCTATTCTATGCCTAGCTAGAATAGTAGTGAAAAAAAATAAAGATATTGTTCTTGTTAACTCTACATTCTAGGAAAAAAAATTTTTTAAGAAATTTGTTATTTTTTTTTTTTTGAGAGAGAGAGAGAGCACACATGAGTGGGGAAGGGGCTGAAGGTGACAGAGAGAAAGAATTTTAAGCAGGCCCCATGTTCAGCATGGAACACAATGATGTGAGGCCCGATCTCACAACTATGAGATCACCACCTGAGCCGAAATCCAGAGTCGGATGCTTAATGACTGAGCCATCCAGGTGCCCCGAGAAATGTGTTTTTAATGAAATATTTTAAATGAAGTGAAATGCTACCAAGTCAGCTAAATGATGACAGAGAGGAAGAACCTTCGAGAATGGCAACTGGCTGGTAATTTTCTAATCTTGACTCTCCACAGAAAATCAGAAATAGAAGCTAGATAGCACGAATAAAAACCTACGGACAACATTTCAAACCACCTAGATGACAAACTATCTCCATGAGAACCACAAAACAGAAGTAGAAACAAACCAACAATAGCTACAAAACCCACACAAGCCAGCCTATATCCATTAAAGGAATTGAGTGAATAATTAACAGTTTTCTAAAACAGAAAGCCCCAGACCCTGGTGTTCCCTGGTTTGTTTTAAATTCTATCAGACATTTAAGGAATGAATTACACCAATGCTCTACAATCTCTTTCAGAGGACAGAAACAGAGGGATTATTTCCTATCTCATTTTAGGAGGCGTCATTCTATGAAGCCTTACTAGTGAAACTAGACAAAGACATTACAAGAATAAAAAAGAAAAGAAGAGAAAAAAAATATATATATATATACACCCATATCTCTCCCTGAACATACATTCAAAACTTTTCAACAACACATTAGCAAATGGAATCCAAACAAGATGAACAAGATATAAACCCCACGACTGTGTGAGATTTATCCCAATTAGGCAAGGCTGGTTCAACCTTTGAAAATTAGTTAATGTAATTCACCACATCACGGACTAAAAAAGAAATGGATACAAAAAAGCACTTGAAAACATGCAGCCCTCATTCATAAGCAAAACTCCTGGTGAACTAGTAAAAGAGAGGAGCCATCTCAACTTGATGAAGGCTCCCTACAAAAGCAAAACAAAACAAAACACTACACCTAATATTATACTTACTGGCAAGAATCTCAACGCTTCCCCACTAAGATCGGGAGCAAGGGGATGATGTTGCCTATCTCCACTCCTTTTCAACATCGTACTTGAAGCCCTTGATGAGGAACGAGCCACGAAAATGGAATAAAATGCATAAAGAGTGAGGAAGAAGGCATAAAACGGTCTTTTTGGCAGATGCCATGATCATCTCTGTAGAAAATCTGAAGGAATTGACCAAAAAAATTTATGCTGGAATTAATATGCTGGAATTAATTTATGCTGGAATTTATAGCAAGGTTACAGCATGCAAGATTAATACAAAAAAGTACATCGTCTTCCTACATACCAATAGCGAGCAGCTGAAATTTGATTTAAAAAATATCATGCCATTTATATTAGCAGCCCCGAAATGAAACACTTAAACATAAATCTAACAAACAGGTTCAAAACGAAATGTGTACAACACCTATATGAAGAAACCACAAAACTCTAAAGAACAAGTTCAAGGAACTAAATTCATGGGGAGATATTCATGTGTGTGGATCGGGAGAATCAATATTGCCAGTTGTCGGTTCTTCTCAACTTGATCTACAGGCTAAATGCAATGGCAGTCAAAATCCTTGGAAATTATTTTGCGGATATTAACAAACTGACTTTAAAGTTTATATGGAGAGGCAAAAGGCCCAGAAGAGTCACCACAGTATTAAAGAAGAAGAAAGTCAACGCTACGTTAAAGAGTCAAAATAAAGTTGAAGGATGCCTTAACTCACCTTCAACACCTAGGATAAAGCTATAGTAATCAAGACTGTGGGATGTTAGTGAACCATAGACAAATCAATGAATAAAAATAGAAAGCCTGGAAATAGACCCACATATAGTCACTGATCTTTGACCGAGGAGCAAAGGCAACACAGTGGATCAAAGATAGTCTCTTCAACAAACAATTCTGGGACAAATGCAAAAAGAATCTAGACACAGACCTTACACGCTTCAGAAGAATTAACTTAAAAATGGATCACAGACCTAAAGGTAAGACATAAAATGGTGAAAAATAAAATATTGAACAGAATTTCTCTTTCCATAAAGAAATCCCTGCATGTACAGCCCAAGCCATCTAGAAAGAAGGAGATATTTCCTAAGAAGTGGAACATGTCTTTCTACGAGGTTGGGAAAATTCATGAAGATTCAAAAACTCCTGTGTGGCTGCTAAGTTCTACTCTATCGTAGGTAGATTTGTCACATTTAGCTAGGCATATTATATATGCATTATGGATTGAATTGTGTCTCCCCAGAAAAGAATATGAAATCTTAATCCCCCAAATCTTGGAATATAACCTTATTCGGAAACAGGATCACTGCAGGTCTAATTAGTTAAGCTGAGTTCATCTTGAAGTAGAGTGGACCCTAATCCAATAGGACTGATGTCCTTATAAATGGCCATGTGAATACGCCAAGGAACACAGCAGGCCATGTGACTGTGAAGACAGGGAATAGAGTTATGGGGCCACAAGTTATGCAGCTACAAGGTAAGGAATGCCAAAGATTGCCAGCACACCACCAGCTGCTAGAAAATGGCAAGGAACGATTCCCCTGAAGCTTTCAGAGGCAGCATGGCGCTGCTGACATCTTGATTTCAATTCACAGCCTCTACAATGATGAGGCAACAAAATTTTGTTGATTTAAGTCACCGAGTTGATAGTGCTTTCCTATGGCAACCAGTGAAAAGCAATACAATGTGCAAGTGGGATGCAGACTGTATGGGATGATGTAGACATTTGAGAGAAGATCTCTATTGATGCTGCCAATGGAACCACAATTAAGTTCATCATCAAAGGCTTTCAAACTTCCAGAAGAACAGAAAAAGTGATATAATAGAATCCTATGCCTCTATCAACCGTAGTTAACAAATACAGTTTTCCATCTGTACCCTTCCTTTTTGTTATTAAAGAAATAAAACTTTACAGACGCAGTGAAACCATCACCATCTACCATCGCAGTCCCTTCCCGCCTACATCTGTCAAAATGAATCACTCTCTTGATATTGATGTGCCTTTCTTGCCCATGAATATTTTATTCTTTTACCATGTTCATTGCTACCTACAATAATATATGAAATTGCTTTTTGAAAAATTGTCAAGAATCGTAACATGAACCTCAACTTTCATATTAGATTTTTAACCGTTGAAATGTTCGTATCTATTCTAATCATTTTATTTGTGTGTCTGTGTCTCAATTTACTTATCCAAACCCCAGCTGAAGAACATGCAGAATTTCTCCAAATGACGACAAATATTCCTCTAAATGTGTTCTCCCATGTAAGTGCAAAGGTGTCTTTGATCATGATATACAAATCTAGAGGTAAAATTTGTAGTCACATTCTATAGGACCTTTCCATTTTATTGGAAATGACCAAAATTCTTTCTATAATCATATATAAGTTTATGTTACCATCAGCAAAAGATTAGACCGTTTTTCTCCATGGCATCAAAAATATTTGTCTTTATAATTTTGTTAGTTTAGTCAATCCAGTAAGAACTATTCTACTAAAGTCTGGGATTGTGATGCCTCCCACTTTGGTCTTCTTATTCAATATTACTTTGGCTATTCGGGATCTTTTGTGGTTCCACACAAATTTTAGGATTGCTTGTTCTAGTTTCGAGAAGGATGCTGGTGCAATTTTGATTGGGATTGCATTGAATGTGTAGATAGCTTTGGGTAGTACTGCCATTTTAACAATATTTATTCTTCCAATCCATGAGCATGGAATGTTTTTCCATTTCTTTATATCTTGTTCAATGTCCGTCAACTGATGAATGGATAAAGAAATTGTGGTTTGTATACACAATGGAATACTACGTGGCAATGAGAAAGAATGAAATATGGCCTTTTGTAGCAATGTGGATGGAATAGGAGAGTGTTATGCTAAGTGAAATAAGTCATACAGGGAAAAACAGGTACCATATGTTTCACTCTTATGTGGATCCTGAGAAACTTAACAGAAGACCATGGGGGAGGGGAAGGGGGAAAAAAGTTACAGAGAGGGAGGGAGGTAAGCCATAAGAGACTCTTGAAAACTGAGACCAATCTGAGGGTTGATGGGGGGTGGGAAGGAGGGGAGGGTGGGTGATGGGCACTGAGGAGGGCACCTGTTGGGATGAGCACTGGGTGTTGTATGAAAACCAATTTGACAATAAATTTCATATTAAGAAATAAAATAAAATAAAATAAAATAAAATAAAATAAAATAAAATAAAATAAAAACAACTATCAAATAAAAAAAAAAAACAATTCTACTACACATTTGCTGAGTTACTATCTGATGGTGCATGCGTTTATGTAATCATTGGCCAGAAAGGCTACCTTGTTCTGTGATTGGCAAGGTTTAAAAAATATATTCTTCACATTAGTTCTTCATGTTTTGTGTTTTAATCTCACGTTTCTGCATTTTTCATTTAACTTCATTTTTTTTGCATTGTTCTGTTACACACATGTTACATTTTAATAGCCAAAGCAAGCAACATTTCCACGTTTAATTGGGGATATTTCTGTCTCCTGTATTCAGAAATCATGACAATATTGGCTTATATTTCTTAAAATGGTTTTTTAAATGTTTTACTTTTTTACCATGAGATTTTGATCCTTCTCAATTTTTATAGGATTTCAGATGAATGAAAAGTATGTAAGGGCAATAAACAAAAATGATCATTTATATACCACATCACATATACTAGGTATTATTTTCTTTTGTTTTCTACTCTGTGTATCTTAACATTTCATATTTTAGATTTATGTGTATGTGATATATCTTCTCATCTATTTTCTTAGTTCATTAATTCTTTAAAAGCTTTAACTAACACATTTTTGATTCAGCTTTCTTTGTGTCTTTCTTTTAATATTAAAACATTCTAATATTTGTTTATTTAAAAAATTCTTTGTTAATGTTTATACATTTAAATTCTCCTTTTATTTATGCACATAGTGGAGACAATATTATTTGCCTTTCTGCATCTGAAAATTCCAACATGGCGGGGGTTCAAGTCTCCTGGGGGTTCTTTCTGGTGATCCTGGCTCATGGTGACTTTTGTCCTCATTTGTTTTCTGTGTGTGTGTGTGTGTGTGTGTGTGTGCTCACACGTGTATGTGTGTGTGTGTGTGTGTGTGTCGGGGGAGGGGGGGTGTGGGGGAGAGAGAAAGAGAGAGAGACGAAGGACAGAGACAGAGAGATAAAGTAACTCAAGTTTCCCATACATTGCAGGCATTTCCTTGCAGGAAGGATTTGCTTTCTTAGGCTAGGACTACATCGTGCAGTTCATGTTACGCACCACACGAAAGGAATCGTCACATGCGGCCTCATAACGTTCTTGGGTAAAAGCTTTTCTTTCCTAGCACATTATTTTACTTATTATTTATCATTTAAGATGTCATTTCCCAAGACGGAGAATCTCCATTTTCCTTTCCCACCTCACTGACCGAATGTTAAGGTCATGACCCTTGTCCACGTGGCAGGCAGCCACAATTCCGGGGGGCACACATTGTTGCAACACCACCACCCCAACTTCAGTGTGAGCTTCTGCTCAGAAACACCTCCTCTTTGTGTTTGTTTTTCTCCCCGGGGCCATTCTTTCCACACTTTGTGAGTTTGTTTCTAAGTCATAATACAGTTTGGGCAGGATTTCATCAAGTTTTGGGAATTTTTCGTTATCAGAATTCTGGAAGTGGAATTCATTAAACTATTTAGCCTCATTTCTAGCTACTAACGATTTAAACTCATGCAAAAGTACGTATTTAATAAAAAATACCTTCCTACAAAAAATACATTTTAGAAAATCAAATGCTCTTGCTATTTAAAAAGGGTCAAACTTTAGGGGAAAATCAAAATTTGGGACCTTCCCAATTTGCGACTTATAATCCCAATATACTCATTCCTGATCACTGTGAGAGAACTATTTATAGGGATGTAAACACCCATGGAGTGATTACATAACTATGTGCAAAAATTGTTCTTCACCCTTAAATACAATTTAAATATGGCATCTCTTTTACCATATTCTTCTCAAGCCTGTGTGTGTTGGTTTCTGGGTCCTTACGAAATTAACAGCAGGGGCGCCTGGGTTAAGCTCATTTGGTTGAGCATCTGACTTCGGCTCAGGTCAGGATCTCACAGTTGGTGAGTTCAAGCCCCGCATTGGGCTCTGTGCTGACAGCTCAGAGCCTGGAGCCTGTTTCAGATTCTGTCTCTCCCTCTCTCTAACCCTTCTCCACTCATGCTCTGTCCCTTTCTGTCTCTCAAAAATGAATAAACATTTAAAAAATTTAAAAAAATAAATTAACAGCAAATGCAATGCTCACACTCACTGCCTGTGGAGGAAGTTTCTGGCTATTATTCCCAAGGGTAGAAATACAGTTTGGTTTTTGTAGATCAGCCTAGAGAAACATATGTCCTTTGATTACATTTGAGATAATTTACTAGGACAGATCATTGGAAGGTGAGTTAGAAATACTTACAAATTTTTTCAAAATTTTTCAGAGGGATTCATCTAAGTTATCAAGTCAGTTACATTATTCTAGACTAAAAACTCCTTGAAATGTTTTTATAGCATAATGTTTATTAAATGAACTTCTTTTGTCCTTCTAATCTTAGAAGTTTGGATCCAATTTATAGTGTTAAGCTCAGTCTCTTGAAAAGCAGCACATAATCTTTGCTTTTCTAATTTTAATGCATCCGAACGTGGTATTTACTATAAGAGATGCTGATTCATTCTGATTTAATATAGCATTGCTCATAAAAAATAAATGTTTACTTCGGATAAGTAGGATGGTTTTGAAATGTCAACATCAAAACTAGTTTTGAAAACAGCTTCGACTTATTAAGGTTAGGGACATTATTAATTCTCAGCTCTTTATTAGGGAACACAGTGTTTCTCATTATTAAAAGTTTAAACTCAGAGTCACAATTTTCCCATTGTTTGCTTTTTAACTCAGATAAAAAGGCATGTTTGATCTTTTTTTGTACATTCAGTTTCTCACTAGAATGAAAAGCTCTGGAAATTCAATACTTTTATACACAGAAACTTTAGCTCAAAGTTGTCATCCTTTATGTTTCTATTTCAAACCCACAGAGCCTAAATAGATTTTTTAGGCCATGAATTTCTCAGAAAAGAAGCTTTATATTTTTTACAAATTCCTTACACTTTGACTTTACTAGTGTTTTAGACTTTCACTTAACAGGTGCATTTTCGTATGCAGGATACTTCTTAATACATATACAGGACGCTTCTAGGCAAGTACGCTAATACGCAGAACACTGAGATTCGCACCATATGCTGCGTGAATGACGTAGACAGATTATTACTGACGGAGATCACTGGACAAACCCCAAGAGAGGGTTTTTTTTTTCAGTCTCTTTCTGGAAAAACAAGCCATGTTTGTTACGATGAAGATGGGCAATGGATTCAAGACAGAAAGTATGCATAAATAAAGCAGATGAGAAGGTCTAAAGTGGAAAAAAGGTGAGAATATGAAATGTAGCCTTTTCCCACAACCAGGGCTAGTAGATAAAAGGAATAGGAAACTGGTTCGAAAGGCAGAAATTATGGTGGTCTGTGATGCTCTAGGTAAAACTTTGCGTATTTTCAGTTAAGAAATTAAAAACTATTAAATTGTTGAATAACTGTAGGAAAAGACCAAACAGTAGCAGTATGAATCGAATGATAGTTTCTTCTGTTATGTTTCAAAAACTGAATGAAACATGAAGATATATGTCTCATTTTATAAAAGAAATGCCAAATGGAGTTTCGAAATTTGTCTCCATCAACTTTATCAACTTATTTTATTTAAAAAATATGTAGCAAGACATGTCACTTTTGAAATATTGGACTTTTTTCTGAATCTATGACCCTAGAAAAAGTAATTCAAAACTTTCTGTATGTTATGTCATGTATAGTGACCTATTTCATTCAGCATGATTACTTAGAGATCCATCCCATTTGTTGTGTGTGTCAATGAAAACCTGTGTTCCCACAAAAATCTGTACACAAATATTTATAGAAGCTTTATTTGTTAATGTCTTTTATTTATTTTTGAGACAGAAAGAGACAGAGCATGAGCAGAGAAGGGGCAGAGAGATAGGGAGACAGAATCAGAAGCAGGCTCCAGGCTCTGAGCCATGAGCACAGAGCCCGATGCGGGGCTCGAGCTCACAGACCGTGAGATCATGACCTGAGCCGAAGTCGGACACTCAACCGACTGAGCCACCCAGGCGCCCCGAAGCTTTATTTGTAATAACCCCACACTGGAAATAATTCAGATGTCTTTCCATGGGTGAATAGTTGAGCACAGTATGGTATATTATACCATGGAACACTTCTCAGTATTAAAAAGGAATTGCTTATTGATAAGTTATTTCACTTTTGACTTATTAACTTATTAACTTGTTGTCTTTATACTGAGAAGGGTTTATTTTAGGCAGCAGATGGTTGGGTCTTAGTCTCTGCAACCTGACAATCTCTGTGTTTGAATTGGAAAATGTATACTCTTTACATTTAGTGAAATTACTGATATGGTTAGGTTATATGTATCTTGTTTTATTTATTGCATTTTACCTACCTTTTACATATCCCATGTGTTCTTTGGTCCTCTATTAAACTGTATGAAAAATTTTTTTAAGGTTATGTGTTTATTTTGAGACACAGAGAGAGCACAAGTGGGGGAGGGGCAGAGAGGGAGAGAGAGAGTGAGAGGGAGAGAGAGGGAGAGAGAATCACCAGCAGGCTCCACACTATCAGCACAGAGCTCCATTTGGTCCTCAAACTCACAAACCGTGAGATCATGACCTGAGCCAAAGTCAAGAGTCAGACTTACAATTGACTGAGCCACTCGGGCACCCTATTAAATTTCATGTATAAATTTACAGTTACTTTTAATGTCTTTTTGGTCTATTAGCTATAACATACTGCTGAGTGTTTTAGAAGTTTCTTTAGAATCGATTGTATACATCTTTGACTCATCATAGTCTATGTTCAAGTGATATTATATCACTTTGCATATAAGTAAGGGAACTTATGGCACTCTCTTTTCTTCTGATCTTTGAGCTATTTTTTCATATGTTTTATTTTGAATGTGGTATAAACCTCACACTCATTATTATTTTATTTTAACATCTATCTTTAAAATAAATGTGATTTATTAGAAATGACTTTATGCATTTACTCATGCAGTTGTCATTCCAGAGTTTTTCATTCCTTGATGCGTATCCATGTTTCCTCTAATATCATTTTACTTCCCCATGGAGGAGTTGTTTTAATATTCCCAATAGTATGGGTCTGCTGATGATAAAATCATCCTACTCCATAAGTCTGTAAAAGTGTTTATGTCACCCTGGCTTTATGATGATGACCGCCAAGTAGAAATCTAGGTGGACAGAGCCTTTCATTCGCACATTAAAGATGCTCCCGCCCTGTCTTTCTTTTCTTTTCTTTTCTTTTTGTTTTTTTTTGGTAAGTAATCAAAACTTCGCATTTTTTTTCAATATATGAAATTTATTGTCAAATTGGTTTCCATACAACACCCAGTGCTCATCCCAAAATGTGCCCTCCTCAATACTCATCACCCACCCTCCCCTCCCTCCCACCCCCCCATCAACCCTCAGTTTTTAAGAGTCTCTTATGCTTTGGCTCTCTCCCACTCTAACCTTTTTTTCTGCCCTGTCTTCTGACTGTGTGTGCTATTGTTTCAGTAGAGAAATCTGCTGCAATCCTTGTTTTTTGTTGCTCTATATGGAATGTGTTTTTTTTCTGTGACGGCTTCTAAGAATTTCTCTTTTATTTTCAATTTTGAGCAATTTAAGTCAGATATGCCCTGGTATGTTCTAAATGTTTTTGCTACTTAATGCTTGTAGAACTTCCTGAATTGGTAGGCTTATCGTTTTCATTCACTTTGGAAAATTTTCTGCAATCGCTCCTTCAAATATTTGTCTGCTTCCAGTCCTCCTAAGGGAATCAAATTATGTGTACCTTTGGTTGTGTGATGTTGTTCTGCACCTCATCTCTTTTCCAATCTTGTGTTTAAATATTATTATTATTACTATCATGATTAAATGTTTATTTATTCATTTTGAGAGAGAGAACGCATGAGTATGTGTGCGAGTGGGGCAGGAGCAGACAGAGAGGGAGAGAATCCCAAGCAGGCTTGGCAGTGTAAGCGACTTGGGTGCAGAGCCTGATGCGGGGTTCCATCTCATGAACTGTGACATCATAACCGGAAGTGAAATCAAGAGTCAGACACTGAACCGACGGAGTCACCCAGGGACCCCAAATACCATTGTTACTTTTAATCTGCGTATTTCACTTTGGATAATTTCCATCACTATGCCTACAAGTTCACAGGCGTTATCTTCTGTTTGGTCTAAATGGCCATTAATCTCCTCCAGTGTAGCTTTTTTTTTTTTAACTTTGTATTTTGTATCTGTAGAAATTCAGTTTTTTAAATATATTCCTCGTCTCTATTTTTCTTTATAAAACGTATGTGATAAAGTTATAATAACTGTTTTAGTGTATTTTTCTGCCAATTCTATCATCTGGGTCATAAACATTTCCAGGTCCATTTTGACCTTATTTTGAGTAATATTTTCTTGCTCTTACCCATGTCTGGACATCTTTGATTGCATGGTAGGCCTTTTAAATTTTCCCTTTTTGGGTCCTAGATATTTTTGTATGACTATGGCGGCTGTATTACCAGTTTCCTCATCCGTTGTGTATGTTTCAACTGCCATTACATTTTCTAAACTAAACATTTATGCATGGGCCTTTATTTTTGTTTTCTTATTTTTGACTCATGATTTATTATGTTCTGTTGTATCTATTCACATGTTCATTACAGGGATGCTAAAATCCTTGTTCCTTATTTTAATACACCTGTTGTTGATGGGATTTTAATCCTCTGTGTTGCTGCTTTGAAATACCTGTGCTTCTCAACTTAACATTTATTTTGGCCTCCGAGGTCTGCTATCCCGCAGCTGCTCTGGGAGGTAATGTATGTGAGGGAAACCAGTAAGCTTCTGTACTTAGAAAGTTACGGTACAGAGTTTCAGGCACCAGAAAATCACTGTGGTCAGGGATTCAAACTCCCTGGATTAGGAGAAGAAATATTAGACTGAGACACAACTCAGAACTTAATGAATCAGCTAGGGAGATTGGAAGGAAAGTGTTGAGGAAGAAAGTGTCTCCAAACAACCTGACTTCTCCTTTTCTCCACTCATCATTCTGCGGAGCGTCTAAGCTGCTCTGATACTATTCTTGGGTCTTCTGCACCAGAGTTCCAAATCTTGAGTGCTGCACACACCTGCGTGAGCTGAAAGGAGGAAGCGGCTCGCTCACCACTTGTTTTCTGTGAGTCTCACCACTTGTTTTCAGTCTGTGCTCTGCATTACGAGACTGGCCAAAAGTCCAAATTCTACATTAAAGGCACCTGCTCAATCAGGAGAAAATTAAAGTCTACTGTATCCCTTGGAATGTCCCTTGATTCAGGTAAAGCCTATCCGACTCATAGATGTCTTGCAGCAAATACGAGATTCTTAAATACTGAGAACACACCGAGGGTTGCTGGGGGGTGGGGGAGAGGGGAAACTGAGTGATGGGCATTGACGAGGGCACCTGGCGGGATGAGCACTGGGTGTTGTATGGAGTCCAGTTTGACAATAAATTATATTTCCTATAAAAAGTCTTTTCTTAATGAGAGTTTTTGCTTTTCTACTATAAGATGGGGTCCCTGAGTCTCGGGACTCCTCTGACACATTTTCATACGTGTGTGAACCCATTCAAATCAGAGTACATCATGGAGATAGAACATGTATATGCTCACAAATGTGTTTGCTCATTGGTTGTGTTTATTTCCAACCATCACAAATATAGGAAGGGTGAGTAGGATGTTGCCAGATTCGGAAGAATTTTTATGAAAAGCTTCTACTGAAATCCATCCTTTCTAACCTGTCTGAGCGAGCTGAACTGGATACTCTCTAAGAAATATTGCAGCTTCATTTTTCCACCCCTGAAGGAGAGGAGTCTGCTAGCCATTTTCCTTGATGGCCCCTAGAGAGCAGACTCATATGTTTCCCCAAAGCAAGAAGTCAACAAACCAATCATCCATGTACAAAAATAAATACTTGGGTGGAATGCCTACAGCCCAGTCACCCACAGCTCACCTCTTACTCCTGTCACTAAAGCAGGCAAAAGCGACTTGTACCAATTGTCTACAGCTGCGTAACAGTCCACCCAAAACTTAGTGGCATAAGCAAAATGGATCATGTGTTTCTGCGATCTCGCATGGTCGGACAGGCTGATGGCTTGAGGAGGTGGTTCTCAGTTTCTCTTGAGGTTGTGTCGAGAAAACGACTGAGCTAAAGTCGTCGTGAAGCCCGTCCCACTGGCTGGCGGCTGTGACCTTAGCTGGCACTGTTGTCTGCAATACCACCACGGCCCAGCCTTGTGGTCTGGCCTTCCTCACACTGTGGGGACTTGTTCTAATAGCAAGGGTCCCAACGGAGAGTGCAGGAGCTACCTGGCCTCATCTAGCTTTGGACATGACACAGGGGCATATCTATGATCTCACATTCTTCAAGGCAGTTGCAGATCCCCTCCACGTTCAAAGAGAAGGCATGCAAACTCCTCCTCTTGATGACAGAAATGTCAAAAGAACTTGCATATGGGTTTTAAACCAACACACGATTATTTTCTGTTCTTAAATGCAGAGTAGGACTGGGGCATATAAGATTAAAAGACAATCATTCCATTGCTTTCCTGTCCCAGCTCAGGGCATATGTAATTTTCTCTTCAAGTTTTCTCACATGGATGCCAGCGTTTGTCCACTGATTGGATAATAAACGGGGATGATCTCTTCTGCCAGCTTTTATGCTGCTTTATGTAACTGGCACTATCCCATCTCCCATGAAGTGTCCTGGTTTAATTATCAGCGTCTACTTGTTGAGAATAATCGAATGGTGAGGGATGTGAGGCCAGCATGTAGGAGAGCTATTTTGAGTTCCGTATTAAATATAGAATTAGTGATCCTCATGTTATCGCTTGGCTGCTCCTGTGGTGAAATTATTAGGAAATTATTTCCCCAAAACAGCATTTTAATGATAAAGATGAAAATTATACAATTTGCTTCAGTCGTTCTTTTTTCCTCAAGGTTAATGCATTTGTCACATCGTGTTAAATACCCATATGAACCATTAGAACACTTCATAATATAAGCATGGATGTCTCTGCACAACTAATAAAAAGAACAAATTAGAACCATCGTCACCATTATTCTCACATTTATGAATAATAATAATAGGATGTGGCAGGGTTTTTTTTTAATTCATAAGACAAATGAAGCTCTATTTCTGTGATTCACTGTATTTAGTCTTTCAGGTGTTCAATAGAATCCCTGAGTGTGTGGGAAAAGCAGTGAGGCTGTGATCAAACCCTGAGTTTTACCCTGTAGCATTTAAACCAAAGAACTTTATGGTGAATTGTAATTGTTTCGCAGGAAAAACTAACTCATTTTTAAGTTGTGGGTTAGTTCCAAGAGTTGGAACATGAGTATTACTTGATTGGACTATGGGTCGATAGAACACGCTTACTGTGTGATGCTTCTCTCAATATTTGAGCCAGCGAGACTCTGCCAATGAGCTCTGGTCTACTAATTCCGCCCTCCTCTAGTTTCAACTGCAGGGTTGATGCCTGCTTTGGAGAATCTCTCAGGACCTTGCTTAGAGGGAAAAATTATCTAGAATTTCACGGTCTATACCCTATCCTCATTCTCTATGACCTACAGTTTAAGTGGCTATCTTAGGTGATAGCCAACCAAAAGGAATTCCCACAGCATCCAAATTCCCTAGTTTGACTTCCCCTGCATCCATAAAAGACCTGAATTTGAGTGACGATTATCACAAGGATGTGAGTTGTAACATGTAACACAAAAACTAAGATCACGGAAATAAAACATAATAATAATCCATGTCATCCAGTGAAGAGATCATCCCAATCTTATCAGTTTGCTGCGTGGAGGTTACAGGTGAAGTTGTGAGATTTATGTCATATATTTTAAAGGAATAACTCTTAGAGTATAGAACTATATTTGCAATTGTTTCCCAGCTAACCCGACACACATCACTGTAATAGGGATCACTCAAGATTATACACAAAATCACATCCACTGTGCCTCCTCTTACTATTGGAGCAAAGCCTTGCCACCAAATCAAAATAACTGATGTTTTCCGAGAGGTAACCTGGATATCAAATCCGTTCCGTGTTTGTCCCTAGATTCCCTCAATCGCACCTACCTGCCAAGCTCTCAGCTGCTGGCTCCACAGAAGACTCTCAAATATAGATTCCAATGATTTCATCTCTGAGCACTGCTGGATTTTTTGACTTCCCTTTGGGTGGAGACCCCGCAGAACTTTAGCTGGTCTGGTGGGGAAGAATCTTTCGTTCTGGTGTCCAGTGCAGCCAGGAAGACCCATAAATGCTTCCACAAAAACACCTAACTTCACACCTACCCACATAGTACATGTGGTATTGCCTCCTCAGTGTGGCCTGGGATCCAGGTCACACACCCTAAAGAGTGACGGGGTTTAACGTCCTTTGGATTTAGTTTTGACTTATGAGACATAGAAGACCAAAGAATCGGGCAAGAAAATTTCTCTTCCTTTCTTCTCCAGATGGATACTTATGAGGAACTACACTCTCTCCCTGTGTCCTGAAAGAAGACATCCCACATCTATGACTAGCTTGATTTCTTTCCTGACTCCTCCTTCTCCCAAAGTCCGGGTGCCCTGGGAAGTCCCCTCAAAGTGCCCCAAGGCTTTGCTTTCTAGAGATGCCGGCCTAAGTTCACCTGTCACATCAAAAGAACATTCAAACTATGCATTTCTGCTTACACTTTATTTATACTTACCATCTATGATACAGCCATTGGATTTTTCCTCAAAATATCTACAATCTATTTAGTCAAATGCCCCGCAAGTCCTCTCACAGCCGGGTGGACCTTCCTGACTTGTTTCCCCCCATGGCGTGACACCACCTGGGTCGTGGCAAGTTTGACTTCTGGGCACTGGGATTCCTGCTTATGATGAGGTTCTGCTCCATCCAAAGATAATGGATTTTTAAGTTTTGTTGGGTTTTTAAGTTTTCACCTTGTGCTGTCTTTTCTAGAAGGGAAGATTAGACTAAGATGTTGTGATCAGAAAGCTGTTTTTGCTGTAGATACTGAGGTAAAAAGCAGGGGAAATATTAATGGGAAGGAAGACCTAGGGGTAAATCAAGGGCAATTCCTGAATGGAGCCCAAAATTAAGCACTCAGAAACCCATATCATCATAACGTGATGTGACACTATCCTATCCTAATGACAGATTCTTGGCTTCTTTTTATTTCATTAGAAACACTAACATTTGTTTATGGATTCATGACACTGAGCACTTGAAAGGCGATTGTTCAACTGATGGAAACCAACTCATAGCCCAAAGCTTACTTCATACACTATTAAATTCTGTTACTGCTTGGAGAATGGACTTTATTTAATAAAGCATAACAAATTAAAATGTAACAGCTTACAAACACTTCAGCCCTGAACATGTTGATTTTGTTTTGGCACCTGGATTAGATAAACGAAGGTCCAGAGAGAATGATTCAGACACAACAAGCTGACAATATATGACACACTATGCTGAGAACCTCCGTGTTTTTGTTCTAACTGAATCCTAAACACATCACTGGTAGTAGGCTTTATGGAAATGACTTCTGAGGAGATGCCTTAACTTTGTCAGGGTCGCCCAGCCATGGAGTAACAGTGGAAGGAATAAGATCCCCATCCTTGGACTCACGCTCACAACCCCAGAGTGGCTGTCCACTCTACTAATGTTGGGTTCATGTGCTTGTCTTTTGGGTTTATTTCTTCTAAGCATGGAGGTGATTGCTTAAAGAAAGTGCATGGAAAGTATGGCATAGACAGATACTGATTTTGTATAACTGATTTCCCTGGGGGAGATCTCCTGGACTCTTTACCAATATGAGGTTCCTTTCTGTTCCAGGCTTATGGGAAATTTCCCTTTTGCAACTTTCCAAGTTAGGGAAATCTGAATGAACTGTTCCAGCCAATGAAGTGCAAACAGAAGCTACACTTGTTATTTCCCTTAGGAGGACACATTTCATTATTGGAACTTGACCCCTCTACCAACTCTAACCACTTGACCTCATCTGGAAAACACACATTGATACACAGTGAACGATGGAAGCAGTCTGGATTCTGAACCAGTGCAGAGTGGGAAGTTATCCTGCATTATCAAAGTCTTGTGTAAGTGAGAACCACATTTTTTATTGGCTACCCCACTATGATTTGGGGCATTTGTTACAGAAATGTCACCTATGCATTCCACTCTAAGTTAGACATCATAAATTACTTATCCTTGTTGTGTTGAATCTTATTTTTTGTTACATTTATTTATCTTCCAAGGAAAGAACAAAATGGCGGTTTATCCTGACAACCTTTGAAAGCTACTAAAAATATTTGGTGAGTTATAAAACACCATCATTTTCTGTCTAAGCATTATTTAATCAATGCAGTTCTTTGATATTTTAAAGCACTTTTAGTGCTTATATTTTGGGTTTAGATATAAAAAATAGTCCTACTAATTCTTAAATTATAGCTTTGACCTTATCATAGAAAAGTGTTTTATGAAAATATGGTAGTAAAAAATAAAAATGTGAATTGGATGGCTGACAATAAAGAGAATAAATCCATTGATTTTAGACATTGGAAAGCTCAAGTCCCTTTACTTCATTTTCTGATATCCCTCTGTGTTTTTAAATACTGTTATTAGTGTATAATTTAGGTGCCATAAAATCTGTTCATTGTGGGTTTAAGGGTCAAAGATGCTTAGAAAATGTGGAACTTGTGCAGCCATTACAATAAGCCAGTTTAGGCACATTTCCATCACCCCACAAAGCTTCTTCATGCCCTTTTGTCCTCAATCCTAGTTCCATCCCAAGTCCCAGACATATACCTGTCTTCTTTGTGTCTCCATCAGTATGTTTTTATAGGCATATCTTATAACTAGAACCATGCAATATTCAGTCTTTCTCTGTCTTGTTTAGCATTGTGTTTCTTAGGCTCACCTACAGGGTAGCAGGTAGTGGTGTTCACCCATCTTGGTGCCAGGTACTGTTCGTCTACACTGCAGCAGGTAGCGGTGTTCATCTCTCTCTTTGCCAAGTAATGTTCTGTTCTATGGATGTGTCACAATTTCTCAATTCATCACTTTGATGTCTACCTGGATTATTTCCAGTTACTGATTTCTATAAATAAAGTTTCTCAAAACATTGTGGTGATGGTCGTTTTGTGAAAATATTTTTTGGATACTTACATAGGAATAAAATGCTGAGTCATAGGGGAAGCATATAGTTCATTATTTGGACTTGTCAAAAATGTTTCACAAAGTGGCTTTACTAATTTATATTCCCATAACCAACATAAGAGGTTTCCGTCTTTCTCATGCTCTTACCACCACTTGTTAGTATCAATCATTTGCATTAAAACCATTCTAGTCAAGGTCTAGTTGTGATTCATGATTTCAGTGTGCATCTCATGAATGAGTAGTGATGTTGAGCCTTCTCTCATATGATCAGGCTAACCATTAGAAGACGTTCTTTGGTGTAATATCTATAAGAGACGTACTTCAAGATTAAGGACATACGAAGGTGAAGGTGAAGTGGTGGGAAAAGATGCGTCGTGCAGATGGGAAACAAAAGAGAGACTAGATGGCTATTCTTACATCAGACAAATAGATATTAAGTCAAACATTGTCTAAAGGACAAAAGGGACATCAAATAATGATAAAAGGGTCGATTCATGTGGATGATATAACTATTATAAATGTATATGAAGCGGGGGCACCTGGGTGGTTCAGCTCGTCAAGCGTCTGACTGTTGGTTTCAGCTCAGGTCGTGATCTCACCGTTCGTGAGTTCGAACCCCACGTCGGGCTCTGCGTTGACAGTGTGGAGCCTTCTTGTGATCCTCTGGCTCCCTCTCTCTCTCCCTTCCCCTTCTCATGCTCTCTCTCTCTCTCCAAATAAATAAATAAACTTAAAAAATACATGTATATATAATTGACACCGAAATACATAAAACAGATCTTAACAGTAATGAATGGAGAAATGTACAGCAATGTAATAATAATAGGACACGGCAATGTAATAATAATGGGACAATGAAATGAATATTCCATTTTCAACAGTGGATAAACCAGGTCCGGAGAAAATCAATGATAAAATAACTGACTTAAATAATATTATAGACCAAATGTTCCTAACAGACATTTACAAATACTCCACCTAACAGCAGCGGATCCCAGATTCTTCTCAAACTTACATGGAACATTCTCCAGGATCGATCACATGTTCCACAAAACAAGTCTTACCAAATTTAAGAAGACTAAACTTATACCAAGTATCTTTTCCAAAAACAACGGTATGAAACTAGAAATCAGAGCAAAAACAAAACAAAACTCAAAAAACAAGTAAACAAAAAACAAATATCCTGATTAAAAAATGGACAAAGGACCGGAACAGACATTCCTCCAAAGACATACAAATGGCCAACAGATACGTGAAAAAATGCTTGACATCGTCAGTTACCAGGGAAAGCAAACCAAACCCACAATGAGGAATCACTTCACACCTGTTAGGATAGCTATTATTGAAAACACTAAAGATAACAAGTGTTGTGGAGAAATTGGGACCATTGTACGCTGTTGGTGGGAATGGAAAAGGAAGTAGCCTCTATGAGAAACAATACTCATATTCCTCAATAAAATTCAAAATAGAGCTGGCATATGATCCAACAATCCCAATCCTAAGTCTGTATCCAAAACTATTGAAATCAGAATCTCAAAGCATATTTGCACCCCATGTTTACTCACAAGAGCCAAAGTTTATTCACAAGAGCCAAAATATGGAAACAGCCCAAGCATCCACCAACAGATGAATGGATAAGGGAAATGTGCTAGGCACATACAATGGGATATTATGCAGCTTTTATAAACCAGGAAATCCCGTCACTTGCAGCAGCATGGACGAATGTGGAGGAAGTTATGCTCCGAGAAATAAGCCAGTCACAGAAGGTTCCACTTATTTTCTGTATCTAAAATAGTCATGGTCATGGAAGTAGAGATTGTGAGAGTAGTTGCAGGAACTGAGGGGTGAGGGGAACGGGGAGTTTTTACCGAAAGGGTTAAAATTTCAGCTGTGCTAGGTGCACAATTTCTATAGATCTGGTCTACAACATAGAGACTATGGTTAAGAATACAGCGTTGTGTGCTTCCGAACGCATGAAGAGGGTATCATGATATGTAGACATCATGAAACATATTCTAAATAAGAGATGAGGAGGTGCATGGAAAGCGGCAGATGTTGAATACATCTGTTACCTTGCTTGCGGTGATGGAATCATAGGTACACGCATGTGTCCGAACTCATCACACCGCACCCATTAAATACGTGCAGCCTCGATAAGACTGCTAAAAACGAATGCTATTGTGAATGATACTGTTTTATTTCCGTTGTGTTTGCAGGATTTTAGGATATAGGACTGCATTTGGTTTTTGTATACTAATCTTGTATCCTCAACCTTGCTAAACTCATTCACAATACTCGTATACTACTTTCTAGATGCCAGAGGATTTTTTATAAATAGAATATGTCACGTGTGGGATAAAGAGTTTTACTTCTTCCTTTACGACATCTGTGCTTCAGTTTTCTTTCCAAGCCTCATGACACCGGCCGGAACTTCCATAACAATGTTAAATAGGAGTAGTGAGATTGAATATCTTTGCGTGGTGTTCAATCCTCGTGGGAAAGCGTTCAATTTGTCAATATTAAGTATGAATTTTCCTATAGAGCTGGAAGTGGACCCTTCAGTGTTGATATGCCTTTCTCGGAGTCTAATTATATAACAGGAAAAAGCTGTTGGGCTCTTGCTCAATGTATTCTTCCATCCTGGTGGGATTCTCCCAACACACAGACTACGCCGAACAAAGGAAGGCTGGTTATGAGAACCTTGATGTGCTGATTTCTCTCTTCATCACGTTCAAATTCTATCTTACTGCTGATGAAGCAAATCAAATCCACTTAAGCCATGTCCCCCCAAAAAGCTTCCTTTTAGTCCTGTGCACCAGGCTTCTTATCTAGGCTCATTCCCAGGTCTTCCCAAAATACATCCCCCAACCAACAACAAAAGAATGAAACATTCTTCTACATTTTCCTTCATTAAAGCAAATATCCACTATTAAACAAAAGTCAAGGCATTGACTGAAAATGTGCCTGGTTATATTATCTTTCAAATTTGCACTAATAAATTGATCTAACATATTTTTAATAGTTCACAGGGAGCCAATACCTTCAAAATGCTTCCTTTCACAGAATTATTTTGTTTTTGTGTTTTATTTTTGAGAGAGACAGAGACAGAATGTGAGTGGGTTGGGGCAGAGAGAGAGGGAGACACAGAATCCGAAGCGGGTTCCAGACTCGGAGCTGTCAGCACAGAGCCCGACGCGGGGCCGAACTCACGAGCTGTGAGATCACTACCTGAGCCGAAGTCAGACGCTCAACCAACTAAGCCACTGAGGAACCCCTGGAATTATTTGTTTTAATTCTCTATGCTGGAATAAAAAGAGCGATTGCATATTCCAGTAGGACTCTTTTATATAAGTTTATTTGTTTATTTTGAGATAAAGAGAGAGCATGAGCAGGGGAGGGGGAAAGAGAGAGGGAGAGAGAATCCCAAGCAGGTTCCACACTATCAGCGCAGAACCTTGGGAGGCTCAAATTCACAAATTGTGAGATCATGACTTGAGCCAAAACTAAGACCCAGTCACTGAACCCATTGTACGACCCAGGCATCCTCTGGTAAGACTCTTTGAAGGCTCTATCAGAGCCCCGTCAAAACATAAAGGTTGTATTGCATTGCTGTATGGGCACCTGATCCTGTGGTCTTCAGTAGATCCTTAAGCACCTGCCAGAGTAGAATCATGCTTTTGCAGGTAACTGCCTTGTTTTTGTGGCTCTAAGGTCACTCCTACTTGCTCCAAGTTCATTGTCTTGACTTTCTTACCTCTTCTCTCTCTCTCTCTCTCTCTCTCTCTCTCTCTCTCTCTTTCAGTTTTATCAAGAAATAATTGACCTTGGGGCACCTGGATGGCTCAGTCAGTTAAGCGTCCAAC
Source organism: Panthera tigris (assembly GCF_018350195.1). Lineage (NCBI taxonomy): Eukaryota > Metazoa > Chordata > Mammalia > Carnivora > Felidae > Panthera > Panthera tigris. Next base: position 2,471,307 of record NC_056663.1, on the reverse strand, counting down.
TTCAGCTCAGGTCATGATCTCATGGTTCATGAGTTTGAGCCCTACATCGGGCTCTGTGCTGACAGCCCAGAGCCTGGATCCTGCTTCAGATTCTGTCTCTCCTTCTCTCTGCCTCTCCCCTGCTCGTGCTCTTTCCCTCTGTCTGTCTCTAAAATAAATCGACATTAAAAAATTAAAAAAATAGTTGACCTATAACATTGCATAAGCTTAACATGTTCAGCACGATGATTTGATACATCAGACTAAAAAGCTTCTGCACAGCAAACAAAACCACCAACAAAATGAAAAGTCTACCTAGTGAATGGGAGAAAATATTTGCAGATCATATATATGATAAGGGTTTAATATCCAGACTATATAAAGAACTCAAAAACCTCAATGGCAAAAAAACACCCACAAATAATTCAATTAAAAAGTGGGCAAAGACCTAAATAGGTATCTTTTTCAAAGAAGATATTCAAAGAAGATATTCAAATGGCCAACATGAGATGATGCAGTGGTGCATGAGATGATCTTCAGCCTCATCATCGGGGAAATAAAGATCAAACCCACATTGAGATACCACCTCACACCTGTCCGAATGGCTAGTATCACAAAGACAAGAGACAACAGGTGTTGGTGAGGGGGTGGAGAAAAGGGGACCCTCGTGCACTGTTGGTGGGGATTGGTGAATCGGTGAATTGGTGGATCCATTCTGGAAAATAGTATGGGGGTTCCTCAAAAAATTAAAAATAGAACTACCACGTGATCTAGAAATCCCCCATCTTGGTATACATCCTAGTGAAAATCACTATCCTGAAGAGATACCTGCGCCCTCACGTTCACCGCAGGATTGTCGACAATAGTCGACATATGGAAACAGCCTACGTGTCTATTGACAGATGACTGGATAAAGAAAATCTGCCCTAGTCTCAATATTTCCCATCAGCCATCTGAGTCCCCTTCTCTTAACAAAACCCGTGGGGCTTAGCTGTATAGCTAAGGCCCAAATGGGCTGCTTTAAATCTTTGTTCTTTTCCCTCACTGATTTCGAGAGCAATCTAAATGTGATATTTTTCTCTGTTCTTGTCTATTTATAACTGACATGTTTTCAAAGGTAAAGCATATTACTATTTTGAATACATTTTAGATGCCCGGTAAGTTTAGGTGAGTTTTCAATGAAGTCTTATCGTTACATGAAGATTTGAATTGCGCCTGGGCCCATCACCCTTTCATTGTAATGATCTAAGCAAATACTCCAAAGTGGTAAATTGCCAGTAAGAAAGAATTTCAGTACGATATCCATCACCTTGGCATCGTTTTGAGGAATGAATGTTCAATCTTCGGGTGTGAAAGTAAAATGGGGATGAGCTGCGGAAAAATGAAAATGGCCACGTCACATGTTGCCTGGCTTGGAAGGCATTTTGATTAACGCAGCACCGTTTAAAGAAAAAAAAATCATTCAGCAAATACACAGTAACCAACAAGAAACACTTCTATTTTCATATGCTGCAATGGAGATCGACTTATTCATGTGGAAACCCAAGTTAGATAAAACATGCTGTTTCTCCAGAGAGATGGGAAGAAAGGATTGCTTTGTAAACTCTGGGACAGGAATTATTTATTCTTTAGGACCAGACCTGAGCATGTTGCTTTGAATAAAATTCAGTGCTTTATAAAGTGTGTCTTTCTTTGTTGTTGTAGATACATAATTAAAGTTGAAGCCACTCTTTTTTTTTCTCATTGTAGGGATATTCAGTTTTTTATGAGGTCTCAGAATGTTCTATGCTTGCGACATGTTCTTACACTGAATCGCTGAAGCCAGAAAACTAAGGAGGGTCAGAAGTAACAAAATTTTCCCTTGAGGATACGCTGAGAGGAAAGAAACTGGTTCACTTACTGACTTGATAGATGGGTTCCTCTTTGTCATATTCTCAGGTTATATTCTGCATACATAGAGGGATACCCTGACATATTCCGAGCTATAGAAGAAATAGAGAACCTTTGAAGAAGGATTGAAGAGTCAGAAATAAAGCAGAGGGGGCCACCAGCCCACTTCAGTTTGTAAGTGCCCTTCCATGCATAATCTGAAAGATACTGCTCATTGCATTTGCAAGAAAAAGCGCCCGGGGAAAATGGAGGCCAGCAGCGAATGTCCTGAAGGGGGATTCCCGGGTTTGCCCTAGAAGTAGTTTCCTGACATAGCCCTGCAGCACTGAACCAAACCAGACGGGAGGAGGAAGTAAAGGTCAGGCAAACAGGCCAAACACAATGAGATCCTGTCAGGTTCATCAAGAGTAGATGAACAGGAGTGGCAGATGTGGGTACAATGCAGTAGGGTATAAAAATCGAGTCATTTCTTTATACTTTCTCATAGATTTCTCACCTTCCTGCCAGTCTGTCTCCACCTACTGTGTGCTCCCCACTCTCTTAGACCAAACATCCTAAATATCAAAGAAAGATGTGTAGGAAGTCAGATTTCCAGCAACTTACCCAAATGTGGTTTGCTGTAAGTAATGAAACCTCATGTGTCAGGAAAATCTGTGGAACTATTTCAAATTCCTCTCCATCTTGGGGGTGAGTGGGGATTGTGATGTCAGGGAAGCAGATGTGCTGTTGAACCAGGGAAACCAAGGTGTCAGTGGGGCTGTGGCTCTCAACAGCTGTGTAGAATGTCACCTCCCATCGCTGATTCTGCAGTTCGTCTATAAAGAACATAAAAACACACCTCTGGCAGGTTTGTACGAGGATTGACACTGGAGTGCGTGTAGAGTGCACATTCTATGGTAGGTAGCAGGTACAGTTCTCACCCCCCCTCACACTCTGCCAGTTTCGTCTGTCCACAGGAGGATATGTATGAGAACCGGCCTTAAATAGATCTGTCCAGCTTCAGGGAACACATCAGAAGCTTGACCTCTCTCAGGAACAAAATGCCGTTATAATATGAAAGGGGTACATTTATTACGTGGAGAGATCGTTAAGCGTCCTGTGACAGGCCAGCTTCCCATTACTGAGAGAATGTCAACAGACACCTGATTCAGTAGGCAAGAATGTGACTTTGGCTGATCCATTGAATCAGATGAATTCAAAATTCCATTTCATTGTCCATCCTATAGAGTCTCTTTGTTTTTGCTTTTTCGTTGTGGTGGTGGTGGTGGTGGTGAAACGCATCAATACTAACGTTGGAAGTATGGTATATGCATGGATGTGAACATGTGCAGGCATAGGTATGGCTAGGTATAATATACGCATAGGCACATGTAATTTGTAAAAGTGGTGTGTGTGTGTGTGTGTGTGTGTGTGCGCACAGGTGTGCATGAGTGTGAGCACTTGGAGGAGGGGATAACAGGTATGGGGAGAGTTCAAATATGGAAGTAGACCTATCTAAATAATACTCTGTTCATAATTTACCTTGAATGTATCATTTAACATCATCCAGTTCTGTCAAGTGAGGAAAATAACATCTGCTTGGCTACCGTCACAAAGAAGACAGCGAGGAGGAATTAAAACACTTTCACATCCATTATCTCTTTCATCGTAGCAGCCATGACAATGTTGAAATGATCAATGTGAAAATTATCCTTTAAACTTTAAGGCAAAGTAAAAATGCTATCTAGAAATAACTATTTGGTTTTAAGATTTGAATTATGATTAATGTGTTTATCATTTTCCTCAAATAGGAATGGGAGGTGAAAGTATGATGTCTTCTAACCAGTGAAGGTTTCCCACCTGTCGCTAACTGTATTAATTAACTGTCACCCAGCTGTGCATCAGTTCTGGAATTAACAAGCAAACTCCAAAGACCCAACTAGAAATACGTGCGTGTGCGCATGTGCCCACGCATGTGTGTGTCTTAATTTTCTCACGTTGGTTTTCATACTCTTCCAACCCACACAAAATTATCTATTGTTATTCAGAACAAACCTGCTTTCTTGTTTGGCAAGATTGCCTCCCTAAATGTCAAACCTATTAATTTTATGCTATATTTTCTGTCTCGTAGTGTGGAGTGTTGTCTCTGCGAATTAGCATTCTTTTCTCTGTTTTCACGAGACAAATTCTTCTCCCTCAAACATGGATTAATTCTTGTTACTGAAGTTCATTGCCAGAGAAAACCACATTATAATATTTCGATATCTATGTGAATTATAAACTGGCTTCATTTTAGTATATATTTTGTAATTGTTCATATTCCTCAATCTTGTCAAATATCTCTAAAATATTGACATAAAATCACTTTCATTCTAGATAAGAAGTTCCCAATTCAGCATTAGAATAATATGGGAAACTTTATTTATTTATTTATTTATTTATTTATTTATTTTCTTATTTTCCATTCATTTATTTGTTTATTTATTTATAGTTTTATTGAAATTCCAGTTAGTTAACATATGGTATTATATTAGTTTTAGGTGAAAATTTTAGTGGTTCACCGCTTCCCTACATCATTCTGTGCTCATCACAAGTGCCCTCATCACCTATTTCCCCCAACCCCTCTCCCCCCTTCCCTCTGATGACCGTTGGTTTGTTCTCTATACTTAAGAGTGTTTCTTGGTTTGCCTCACTCTCTTTTTTTCCCCGTTGTTCATTTGTTTTGTTTTGTAAATTCCACGTATGAGTGGAATCATATGGTATCTCTCTTTCTCTGATGTATTTCGCTTAACATAATACCTTCTAGCTCCATCCATGTAAATGCAAATGGCACGATTTCATTCTTTTGTTTGCTCAGCAATATTCCATTGTGTGTGTGTGTGTGTGTGTGTGTGTGTGTGTGTGTGCATATCACATCTGCTTTATCCATTTATCAGTCGGTGGACATTTGGGCTGTTTCCATAGTTTGGGTGTTGTTGATAATGCTGCTATAAATATAGGGGTGCATGTATGCTGTTGAATCCGTATTTTTGTATCCATTGGGTAAATACCTAGTAGTGCAGCTGCTGGGTCGTAGGTCAGTTCTATTTCTAACTTTTTGTGGAAGCTCCATACTGTTTTCCATGGTGCCTGCACCAGTTTGCATGCCCACCAGCAGTGCAAGAGGTTTCCCCTTTCTCAACATCCTTGCCAACACCTGTTGTTTCCTTTGTTGTTGAATTTAGCCCTCCTGACAGGTGTGAGGCTATATCTCACTGTAGTTTTGGTTTGCATTTCCCTGATGACCACTGTTGGTGAGCATCTTTTCACGTGTCTGTTGGCCATCTGTATGTCTTCTTGGGGAAAATGTCTGTTCATGCCTTCTGCCCATTTTTTAATTGGATTATTATTCATTTTGGGAGATGCTGAGTTTTAGAAGTTCTTTATATATTTTGATACTAATCCTTTATCGGATATGTCATTTACACATATCTTCTCCCATTCCATACGTTGCCTTTTAGTTTTGTTGATTGTTTCCTTCACCGTGCAGAAGCTTTCTATTTTCATGGAGTCCCAATAATTTAGATTTGCTTTTATTTCCCTTGCCTGAAGGGACATATCTAAAAAGAAGCTGCTACAGCCCGTGTCGTAAAGGTTACTTGCCTGTGTGCTCCTCTGCTATCTGGGAAACTTGAAATAATTACCACAACCTAGGTTCCACTGCGGACAAAAGAAATCAGAAACTCTAGAATATGGGACACGAGGACCTGTTACTGCTATTTTCTCTAAGCTCCATGAGAGGATTCAAATGTTCAGAGAGACTGTAAACAAGAGCTCCTCCAGAGGGATGTCAAGTTAGCAAATTCCTCACGGTGTCCTCCGCTGAGCCAGCGCTCAATGAATATGGCCAGTGAAGAGGACTGAATGAAATCACAGGCGTAGATTGTTTACCAGACCCCATCTTTAAGTATTAGTTGCTTTTTTGTCTAGCATCCCTCATGCATGCTTAATCAACACCAAGACTATGTCATTTACTACAGACAATTGAAGACTAAATTTCTGCCACAATTCATGCCTTCCGACTAGAGCGAGGCTTTGCCAGGGCTATCCTCAAATCAATAACGTCAGCTCCATTCCAAGACAGGCCTCCACATTCCTCGGCTGCTCTCAGGGGGTGGTGCTAGGACGTGGGGACTCAAATCCCAAGGATGCCCCTCGGAACTGCTACACACAACTGCACTGGAGGGTTCCTGGGGACGCTGTCCATAATTTTGAGAAATCTTGGCTTTGTTTATCACGGCTTCCCTTTTTTAAATCTTCTTATTAACCTAAACACTTTTTATTTTGGAACAAAATGCCTTTGTTCAGCGCCCCACCCCCGCCCGCCCCAATCCCTTTCTCTCTCCTTCTCTTGGAAACATTTGCCTTCCTAAGTCTGTGATTTAACCACGACGCATATCAGAATCACCTTTGAATGATTCAAAACTCATATGCCTGATGTTATTTCTGGAGATTCTGATAAAAACTCGGTGGCTGGAGCATAAATATAGGTTATTACCTTTAGAAAGATGCCTCGGTGGGTCAGACTTGCATTCCTGCCTAGTATTTCTTGCCACAAATATACATCAAGAGTAGATACCCAAAGCATGCGTCTTCGAAGTGAGAGCCAGAAAATCTACCTTATGCACATCACACTGGTATATAAGACACATCCCAATGTTACTAAAACAACATATAGAATGTGATCCTAATTTTTTAAAAAGAATAACATACTTTATATACCTATGAATATGCAGATACTACATATTGGGATCAAACAGGCAATTATGGCTTTTGTGTATGAAAGAATTTTCTCAACAGCCTAAAGTCTCCAAAGAATTTGGTGTTTTAATAAATGTTATAGCTGCAGAAGCTGCATATGAAGCAAAAATACAAAGTTTTATAAATGTCTTATAAAAGTTTCAGCATATTCTTCATTTTTACAGCCTGGATTTCAAAGTAAATCATCATCCATCCCGAAAACCTGAGAGCTAGAAATCAGTGGTGGAATACAGCTAGTACTTTTCATCACGGTTATTCATTGAATTATGAGTCACCATTCACCGAACTATCATTACCTGAAAATAACAAATCACCCTGTCACAGTGGGACTGCTTTTGTGGAATCTCCAATTCCAGTCTTTTTATGCTGAAGATATTCTCGGAGTCCCCCATTTTACAAAATAATCCGACGTCTTGAGTGAATGATGTTTGCTATTATTAAAATAATTATCTACAATAATGTTTGCTCTGATTCATTGAATTTGCATTGCGAATAAGAGACTATACAACCTGAGATTAGGCCAACATAACATAATAACTGCTTCGCCTTTTACAGAAAGTGTCAAGGACCAGAATCTCCAGTCCCCCCCCAACCCCTCACCACCACCCCTCACCTCCTTGCAAACATTTGGACATGGCCCCACTTTGCTGCTCTGATTGAGTTAACAACTGGCCTGATCTAGAAAGAGGCAAAGCGTGCTGGCTATTCAGTTCTTAGATCTGAAGACAACGCTAAGAGCATTTGAGGGAACACCTTAACTGGAGGTCACCCAAACTTCCATTGAGATGCCCGAGGCTCATGTCTAAAAGACAAACCCCGAGGCTCCTGGCAGATGCTGGGTCTGCAAGCCAACACGCGTGCTCGTTGGGGCTTCAGGCAGAGCGTGCCAAATGACCCTGGGCAACCCAGCTGCTGGCCCCTAACGCTGCCTTCTCCAGGTCAAGCGACGCTACTGAATTCCCAGCTGTTGGCCGCATACGTGAGCCCTGATTCGATACCTTTCCAGGTCTACCGTTTCAGTACCTCTGAAAGAACTGGATAGTGTTTGGCCACACCGAATGGACACAACCCTCCCCAACTGGCGATAGAAGCTGACTCCATTATTCAACTCTGGAGGCCAGCAGAGCTGAAGGTGGAACTTCCTTCTGCTACACCTTCTTCTCTCCAAGCGTCAGGCCCTTCCTTCCTCCTTAAAACAATGAAATGATGACAGTTGGATCTCAGGTTTGTGGCAGGAATTTTATATGACCATATGCACACTTAATAGTTCTGGGCATAAGCAAACGTCTAAATTTTTAATTAAACGAATGAAAAATAGTAAAACAAAAAAGCTTAACTTAATCGTAATGCTTCTCTTTGTGGCACCCGATAAATCACATACGTGAATGAAATGGACGGAGTACTAATCCACATAGTGCAAAAATAACTCTTTCATGCCATCTTGCTTTCAGGATATGGTCCTTATGTCTTTAAAGTCCCCCATCCTATGCAATAATACATTTTGTCAAACTCACCTATATTGAAATATGGTTAAAATATTGAAATATGAGATCATTCGAGCAGTAATCAACATATGGAACGATGAAATCGCCATGAAAATTCTCAGAAGAAAAGGTTCATGTGGCAGGGTCAGCCACCAAGACCTCTCGCTGATCAAAAGAGAGACATCCGGCTAAGACGGGGATTTGGTCAAAGATTTTTTTACACTATTGGAAAAAAAAAAAAACACTTTCTGAATCAACGAGATGTGACGGCCTAACCTACAGCTCTCCACCACACTCTTGGACACAGGTTGGAGGCTTTTTGGTTGATTACAAATTAATAACATAAGTCATGAGAATTCACTGCAGACTTGACTTGTCGTATTTAATATCTGTTGTACTTCTAAAATCAGACCCTAAATGTAGGGAAAGGGTGTGGTTTCCTTCTGCTGTTTGTGTGCTTATCACAAAAATTTAAATCCCCGGGTTATATGGTTACATATTCACGTGTGTGTGTGTGTGTGTGTGTGTGTGTGTGTAACTACTCACCTCAGCCCATATCTATAAGTGCTTGCCAATGTTCCCAATACGTTTCATTACTTTGAGGTGGCAAAACAGACCCTGCTTAGACCCTGCCCCATGACAAATGTGTTAAGCCTTGAAGTGCTCCCACCTACTAAGCTCAAAGTTTCTTGAATTTGCATGAATGTGCATGTAGGGCAAGGACACGGGTCACATCACACGTCAGCATCATCAGGCACAGTTCGGTAACTCCAGGGTTTGGAGGTTTTCAAGTGACAAGGCGTGACAAGGGGGAACACGTTATGTGCTTTTCATTCTGAGCGCAGTCCTTTCTTCTGACTTTCTCTCTCTCTCTCTCTTTTCTCTCTCTCAGCCATTATCTGTTTCCTGTTCCTCTCCCGTTGGTGATAAAGATTGCCTAAGTGGGGCCCAGGGAACCCCCAACCGGTGCTGTGCCTCACACCCACTGCAGGGAGAAATAGAGAACAGATGTGAGTGCAGGAGGTCCACAGAGGAGAGATCGGTCAGCTCTGGAGACGAGTCAAGACCAGACACAGGCTTGCTCAGAGACCACAGGATGATCCAACTAGTTCATGATGGATCTCGTTCTTGACCAGGGTCCCTCCCTCATACCTGAGGTTTCCTTTGCTGGCTCATAAACTAATAAGGAAAAAGGGGTAAGATAAAACATGTGTTCATTGTGGAACAAATTATGTCTGACTCTGTATACATCTGGCATATCTGGGATTAACTGCTGTGACCCACCCCCCCTCCCTCCACCAATCAATGCCTTGCCGAAATCCTTAGCAAACTCAACTAGGAGCCTATCTCCAGATCCTCTTTTTTTCCATTGGCTTCTTCGGTGCCTCACACTGGACTAATGCAGGTCTCAAAATTGACCATTTTGTTCCACATTGTTCTGTTTCTTGGGTTGGAGTGGATTAAGCCCACAAAGAAGCAAGTGTGTTCAAGGTCATATTCCTGAATTCCTCAATGAAGGCTCATATGGCATGGGGGGAAGTCAGGCCGTCACTAGGTGGCCACGTAAAAGTCCATTAAGCTCCTGAGCTCCAGTGGGCGTGTTTGTAGAGTGATGGAGTTGGAATTATATGGGCTCTCGCAGGTAAGTCTTAACGTTTGATTCCAGGGATTTGGGCAGTCTTCAGTTTGAATCAACAGTTTATCTTATTTCGAGATTGTAAACAACAAGCTTTTAAGTATTTGTGGTAATGCTTTTTTATTGCTGCATGTATTTACTGTATTTTTACAGCGTTTTGAGTGGTAGGTTTTTGATAAATAACTTTTTATTTTCTATCACTCTCTTGGCATTTTCTCATTACTTCATAGCATAATGACTTGGGTTTTGATTGTGACATTAATTGGATGTTATACTAATAATGTATTATTCACGGAGCTCCTTAGAAAAGGAAAGTTGAATTTATAAACATGCATTCACTTATTAAAAGGAGACTGTGCACAAAATCATATAGAAAATGTTTTTTAAATAGAATTATTTGAAGTCAAATATTGGTTTGATTTTCTAATTTCTTTCCTTTTGGGCAAAAAAAACCCCACATTTTGTCGCTAAGTGTTTTTCATAATCAGTTCCTATTATTTTTTAATTTTTTATTTATTTTTTAACGTTTATTTATTATTGAGAGACAGAGCGTGAGCAGGGGAGGGACAGAGAGAGAGAGGAGGACACAGAATCCAAAACAGTCTCCAGGCTCCAAGCTGTCAGCACAGAGCCTGACACGGGGCTCGAACCCACGAACTGTAAGATCATGACCTGAGCCGAAGTCAGACATTCAACCGACTGAGCCATCCAGGCGCCCCTATTTTTTTTAATTTTCTAAATTAAGTTTATTTATTTATTTTGAGAGAGAGAGAGAGAGAGAGAGACAGTGTGAGTGGGGGTGGGGCAGAGAGGGAGGGAGAGAGAGAATCCTAAGCAGGCGCCACGCAGCCGGCTGCAGAGTCTGATGTGGGGCTCGAACTCATGAACTGTGGCATCATGATTTGAGATGAAATCGAGTCAGACACTTAACCTACTGAACCACCCAGGTGCCCCATCAGTTCCTGTTTTCAATGTACAATTTCTAACGGCAGAATTCATAATGTAATTACACTTGATGCTATAAAATATTTTCCTATCTTTTTATCTTGATCGTTTAAATTAACTCAGGATAACTTGATGTGTTCATCATTTAATGTTTGAACATTATAGCTCAATCATTGTTTCCACTTTCTTACTACATTCAGTGTATGTATGGTCCACAACTTTAAAGTCAAGATAACTGATTTGAATTATAAGACGCAGTTGGAAATTGAGGCGTGAAGCCCAGGAGTGAGCCAGGGATGAAGGTAGACTTAGAAATCAAAGCAAAATGTGTCTTCACGAATGGTATTAGTTGTAAGAGTGTGTGACGTGATAAAAAGATTAGAAGATAAAATCCCATGTTCTGAGGCCAAAGGAGCATCCCAAGACGTACGAGGAAAACCAGAAGCCCTGGACATAGAAGCCCCAGGAAGCGTGCCCTCTCAGAAGTGCAAAGTCAAAGTAATGGCGGCTTTGGTGCCAGCGGGCTGCCTGCCATTAATTGGGACAATCATTAAGATCATGATTGAGAATGCTTATTATATCTATGAATGAGAAAATCCTTTATGACCTCGCAGAGAAAAAAAAAAAAAAGAAAAAAGAAAACACAACTATGGACTGTTTGCGGGGGGAAACCAGAGTGAGTGCTTGAGAGCGAGGCACGGTGGGGAGTGGAGCCAGTGCCTGAGACGTGGTGGGCGATGCACGGAGGCGAGGTTCCAGGCGTCGTGGGCAATGGATGCAGGAACACAAACTTGTGCTTCTCTAGGTTCATCCGTGAACAGGGGGAGAAAGGAGAAAATCAAAACAGAGGCTCTCTCAGTCAGTTCAAGCTGCTTTAACACATTAGTACAGACCTGGTAGCTTATAAGCAACGGAAATCTATTTCTTGGAGTTCTGGATGCTGGGAATCCAAGATCAAGGCACCAGCTGGGTCTTGTTCTGGGGAGAACTGCCTTCCTGTGCCATGGAAGGCTACAGACAGTGGATATTTCTGTTTCCTCCAGTGTAGAAGAGTTTGTTGAGAAGTCATGCATGGAATCTAAGGACAAAATAAAGGAACAAGCAACACAAAACAACTCGGTACCAGATGCATGGATACGTTACCAGAGAGGGAAACGGAAACGGTTGGGGACGGGTAGGTGAAACAGGTGAAAGGGATTAAGAGCTCCAGGCTCTTGGTCACAAAGTAATTAGGTCATGGGATGTAATATGCAGCATAGAGAATACTGGCAATAATATTGTAAGAACTCTGTGTGGTGACAGATGGTAAGTGGACATAACTGGATTCATGAACTGGTGAGCATTTCGTAACGTGTCAACATGTTAAATCACTGTGACGCACCCCTGAATGTAATGGAATGTTGCAAGTCATATATACTTGAATATAAAAAGAAGTTCTAAGTGGCCAGCACAGGCTTATTTGAAAGTGGCGACTTTGTTGAGTCAATGAGAGATGAATTTGCTGGACAGAGAAAGAATGTGATAAGTAGGTCATGGATATTTGTGAGTGACTGGGGTAATGGATAGTGGAATATATGCCTGGCAGAGAACTTAGGAAAGTAAGCAAACAAATTCACCATAGATTCCCCAGGAAGGAACTGTGGAAAATCTTAGAACTGTAAAAGATGAGGACAGAATTCGAGGTAGTGCCCTAAGATACTACCATCTTTTTTTTTCCTTCTTTTTTTTAACAAGATAGATTTCCATTCAATAATAGAAAATATTTTCTAAAAAGAAGGGCTGACTGACAACTAAGCATTCTGTTTAGTTAAGTCATAGCATCTCTGAGGCTGAATTGAAACAAATTCCAAGGGGGCGACTGGGTGACTAGTCGGTTGAGTGTCCGACGTTGGCTCAGGTCGTGATCTCACAGTTCATGGGTTTGAGCCCGGCATCAGGCTCTGTGCTGATGGCTCAGAGCCTGGAGGCTGCTTCGGATGCTGTGTCTCTCCCTCTGCCCCTCCCCTGCTCACACTCTGTCTCTCTCTCTCTCTCAAAATAGATAAACATCAAAAAAAAATTTTAATAAAATAAACATTAAAAATTTTTTAAAAAAGAAATAAATGTTAAGTAGTCAACAAATGCAGAATTGTCACTAAATGCTTGTTGAATGCCTAGGCATATAGGAGTAAGCAAAGGAGATGAAAACCCCTACTCTCATGGACCTTACGTTCTGGTCGTAAAATTTAAAAAATAAAATTAAAAAGAGTTTTAAAAATCTGTTAGGTGAAGAAACAATAAAGCAGAAAAATGTTGCTGAGATTTGTGTTCTGTTTTTGTTCTGTTATTTTAGAGAGAGAGAGAGCTCACAGTGGGGGAGGGACACAGGGAGCGAGAGCGTCTTAAGCAAACTCCGTGCTCAGCATGGAGCCCAACTCGGGGCTCGATCTCATGACCTCAGGATCATGACCTGAACCTAAATCAAGAGCAGGATGCTCAACCGACTGACCCACCCAGGTGCCCCTGTCTGTTCTATTTTAAACTGAAATGCATGTGTTCACTGACTCCTGTGGTGTTCATCCAATGATCCCAGCATCCGTGTAATGAAATCCTCATATAAGGCCCTCCGTTTCTACGTAGACTCATTCTAACACGTTAAATATGACCGTGATGGATTGTCTCTTATCAGATTAGCTTATACAGGTCACGCCTTCAGGTTGAGTCCTCTCTCTGGCTTTCTGTCTGGGGAAGTCTGCTGTATATCTTGAGGCAGCCTTGAGAGGAGGCATTCCTGAGGAAGGGAGCAGATCTTTTGTGATGGTACTCTGGAGGTCTTTCAGCAACCACATGCCTGAGATTAAAAGCCAGTTCTCCCCTGGTTAAATCTTCAGAGGAGATTGTGGAACAGCCACTCATGCGGCTGAAACCATGGGAGAAACCTGGATATTACAGGCAATTGTGTCATGCTTGGATTCCGGAACCATAGAATCTGTGAAATCTTGTTTGTTTTAGGCCACTCGAACAAACGACGGAATGATGTGTTATGCAGTAAAGATAGCTACTACCATGAGTAACCTCAAGTTGGTGGACATTTAAAGCATGTGGATTCTAGGGGAAGCAGCCATTGGCAGAGGATGTAGCAAACGGAGGGTTGCTTGGGTTTGTCTGGCTTCTGTGAGCAAGAGTGGACATGGCAGCCACTGTAGCTGTGACAGCTAAGGGTGGTTGAGGTCAGAGAGGCAATGACAGAGGGCGGCTCAGTTGGTTCAGCATCCACCTCGGCTCAGGTCGCGATCTGACGGGTTCGTGGGTTTGAGCCCCACATTGGGCTCCATGCTGTCAGCCTGCTGGGGATCCTCTGTCTCCACACTCATGCTCTCACTCCCTCCCTCTCTCAAAAATAAACATTAAAAAAAGAAAGAAAGTTAATGGCAGAAGAGGTACGACATCATCTGTCATTATAAGAGATTTGGCTTTTGCTCTGTATATCTGGGAAAGCAAACGGAAGAAATTGAAAATGTCTGCATTAAATGTCAACATGAGCCCTCGGACCACATGTGAAGTCTCAACAGGGTTACTTCCTGATCATCAGATGTACAGTAGAACCTCGGTTTGCGACCATAATTCATTCTGAAAAAACATGCTTTCTTCCAAAGCACTCATTAAAACGAACTTCAGAAACCATTGGCTCATTGTGGTCATGTGACACGTGTATTGCAAGACATCACTCGTTCATCCAGTTAACATTTATTAGAAATGTCTTGTGGAACACTCCCAGAACAAGTTCCTCACAACCCAACAGAGCTGAGGCTTACTGACTTGAGAAGGACTGAGACGGGTCAGTGGGGTATAAATGGAAAGTCTGGACAAGACAGTGAAAACTTTGAGACACCTCTTCTACATCCAGGAGACTTGTCTCTTGGGCAACTGGGTTTATGAGTTTGATTTTCAGGAAACAACTGGGTTAGAGTTTAAGCCTGTGTTTCATTAGTATATCAATACTATTTAAAACCTCAAATGTAGGGGAACCTAGGTGGCCAAGTGGTTGAGCTTCAGACTCTTGATTTCAGCTCAGGTCATGATCCCAGGGTCGTGGGATTGATCCCCGCATTGGACTCTGCCCTGAGTGTAGAGCCTGCTTGAGATTCTCTCTCATTCTCTCTCTCCCTCTCCCCTGCTCATTTGTATGTGCTCCGTGTCTCTAAAACAAACAAACAAACAAACAAACAAATAACAAATACATAAATACAAACAATGAGCCCTAAGAAGAGGAATGTAAGGAAAAATCAGCAAAGGATACGTGGGTGGAACACCGGATAAGGCAGAAAGAAAACTATGTGAGCGAATGCTTCTGGGATGCAAATGAAGAAGGTATTTCAAGTACAGGGATCCTAATGAACTGGACCAATGCCTCCGAGTTGTCCATTAAGATAAGGTTTGAGGATCGGTTTTTGGATTCAGCAACTGGTCACTGTTAACCTTGCCAGGAACCATTTTAGGGAAATATTAGGAGCAACTGAATTGTGATAAGAAAAATCGCGTGTATTTTCCTATTCGAAGTATGTCTTTAGCCACCAGCTTTTTGTTCTTCCACAAACTACCCCCAGGTTAACTTGTAAGTCCCCAAACTACAACTTTCTGTTAGATGTTTTTTTTTTACTTTGACTGCTTGACACCCTTCTATGGGTGGGGTGGATGCCTGCCCCAAGATGGCCAATGCTCCTACCCCTGGGGGGGGGCCCATCCTCCGCTGATGCCGAGTTCTGGTCCTCCGACACGACACTGCAGTGCACTTCGATGTTGACTACCAAGTAGCTGCTGTGGGGTCCAGAGTCTCGCAATGATTCTCCTAGTGGTTTTGGTTTATTTCTTCCCTCCTCCATTTTTAGGAGTTCAAACACCTCAGTGGTAAATAGACTTGATTCCAGCAATAACCCACCTCCTTGCTGCCGTTCCATACTTTTCCAGCCAAACAAACAAACAAACAAACAAACAAACAAAAAACAAGTCTGTTTTCTTCTCTCTCTGTTACAAAACAATGAGCCCAAGCACATGGCTGTGTAAAACAATGGACAATGACTGTATAAGATACTTGACGGAAAGCTTGAGGTTTTACCTACAGGATAAATCTGTTGCTACACCTCAGGTTGGGGGAGAATGCCTTGTTGAATATGCATTTGGTAAGTCATGGTTCACTTTATTATATAACTGCACCTACGGAAAACCCAAAGAAAGATCCAGGAACAAATATATGGCGAGTGGATTACCAGTTACTTCTCTGCTCCCCAAAAGAGGGGGAAAAAAAAGAGTAGAAAATTGAATTCCAAATTTTAGCAAAATTTGATATCTGGTGAGAAAAAAAAAAAGTTGGCTTGCTAGCCAAGTGAAAATGAAAGTAATGAGGGTTAATTACCTGGACAGATTCAGCGAAATGTCTGCTATCATTAAATTGGCTTTGGTTTTACAGGCTTACCAACCTGATGTTACTTTGTTCCATCCAGGATTTATCAAAGAATTTGCAGAAGGAAATAATGCATTTCACATTTGCAAAGTTAGAGTAAGTCTCTGCCAGACTACCTTTTCCACCCAAAGTTGTGCCTGACTTTTAATTAATACACCGAGTCCGGTCTAGTCGACAAGTGCGGAAAGGGCGATGCAGAAAGGGGGCAGTTCAAAACCCTCTCCTGCACAACTGTCACGCTATTGGTCAGATTCCTTTCAGGATATAAGCTTTTCTCCGTGGGCTTTCTCACCAGATTCAACTCTCACCACCTCGTATTAAAATAAAGTTTCTAGCGTAACCTGAATTATTTTTCTTAGCTCTTTCATCTATTTTGTGAGTATGCATTTTTTTAACATAAGAGGACGCATCCTATAAAATACTTAGAAATCACATAGAAATATCTTTTCTTTTTTAAAGTTTGTATTTTCGGACACCTGGGTGACTCAGTCAGCTAAACGTCTGATTCTTGATTTGGGCTCAGGTCATGATCTCACGGTTTGTGAGGTCAACCCCTGCATCGTGCTGTGTGCTGAGAGCATGGAGCCTACTGGGGAGTCTCTCTCCCCCCACTCTCTCTATCCCTCCATGTTTCTCTCTCTCTCTCTCTCTCTCTCTCTCTCTCTCTCTCTCAAAATAAATAAAGAAACTTTATAAAATGTAAACTTTGTATTTCAACATGAGAAATTGCTATAATTTAGTTGATATTTTTTTCTTTTCCATCTTTTGCTATTAAAAACATACCATAAGCTTTTTGTGTAACTCTTCAAATAGACTTGCTTCTCCTCCGTGTTAAATGTATATCAGTTATTCTCAGAATTTCACTCACAGAGCTCAGAGATGCTGTCGGCTGTATGTTGTTGTAATTGACTCTGGGACAGGCTGGCCAATTCCATTCACGTAAAAATTGAGTTTCCCTGCATTCAGCCTTTCTGTAAGTTCAATTCGGTGGTTCTGTTTCCTCGAAGTGTCACTTACAAACAATAAAGTGATAGAAGTATTTGGTTAATTTTTTTTTTTTTTGGCGATTTTGTCAGATGAAATGTGCACCTGTTTCAAGACATAAAGTACTTCCAAGACCCCTGGCGGTTTCCTCATGTTGTTCTTTGTCCAACCTCAACACCCACAGGAAACCACTTCTAGATTTTTCCCGTGGCCAGTTAGCTCTGCACACTTCCACCGTGGGATTGGATACTTTCCAATTTTTTGTGTCTGCCTCCCTTTTCCTTTCTTTTCTTTTTTTCTTTTTTCTTTTTTAACGTTTATTTATTTTTGAGACAGAGAGAGAGAGAGAGACAGAGAGAGAGTGGGGGAGGGGCAGAGAGAGAGAGGGAGACATAGAATCCGAAGCAGGCTCCGGGCTCTGAGCTGTCAGCAGATAGCCTGGCACGGGGCTTGAACCCACGAACCATGAGATCATGACCTGAGCTGAAGTCGGACACATAATCTACTGAGCCACCCAAGCGCCCCTACCTTCCTTTTCTTAACAAGTTTGTAAGAATTTTCCCTATGGCTGTATATATTTATAGTTAATTCCTTTTGCATTGTTGAATCTGTTGCATGAACATGCCATATTTTTCTTAGCCTACCATTAATAAGCACTTGAGTGGTTTCCAGTTTTTGAATATTATGAATAATGTCACTACAAATACCTTTGTAGTTTTTCTTTTAATTTCTCTTGGGGAAATCTATAGCAGTAGAGTTTGTGATGTGTTCTTCAAGTGCTTTTCGATATATTTTCTATCTCCTTAGTTTGCATAGATGTTTGGGGATATGTGTTTCTTCCACTGCCTTATAAGTTTTACAATGTATTTTGAGGATTTTATTCTTATGTTTAGAACTCCTAACAATATACCAAATGGCTCCTAGGATTTACAGAGCTTTAGACAGCCTCTTTGACTCATCCCTGTGAGACATGTAAGTAACATGATGTGCTCCATATCTCCTCCTTCTTATTTTTACTTCCAACTGTTAATATTTATTAACAAGGTAACAAGGTCTACGGCCTTTTCCTCCTGTTCTAAACCATAATTGCCATGAGTGTTTAGCTTTAGGCTCTACTTATGTTTTCAGTGTTGACCATCAGTTTCTAAATTCACTCCGTTGATGGCATTTCATCTTTTTGGCGGAGGAAATGTGATAACGAACACCACATTTTCAGAAAACGTGTCTAAGTCTTTACAGTTATTAACTCTTTTAATCTCAAAACCTCCATGACTAATGTGGACACTTACCATTGTTCTCACCTTACAGATCAGGAGGTCTAACCAGCAGAACGTTAGAGGATGTTGAGAAAGCCTGCAGAACTGAGTGACGGATCCTTACTTGCAATCCCCACGATTCCCGAACCTGCGCTATCTTTCCGAGAGAATGCACGGCTTACCAAAGCTTCCGGAGTCCCGGCGGGCCGCTCAGCTTGTCTGCTAGCAAATTGGGTACGTGACTAGCTCCTTGAAGGTCACCTCTGCCTGTGGAGAGCAAGCCCGGAGATACAGTCCCCAGATTCTGGTCCTCTGCATGCCTCCTTGGAAGGAGAGGCCGTCGTTCTCCACGGGAAGGTCCAGCTCTCTCAGAGGAGCTCTGGACGAGAGCCCCACAGGGGTTGGTGGCATGGTTACGAAAAGGACCCACCGCTCTGTTGGGGTGGAGCTTGTGGCTGGGAGCGCTCCAGAGCTTCTCCTGCGTTGTGGTGGTCCCTGCAAGCTCTCAGGAACCACTGCTTCATCCTCAGCCCGAGGCCGATGGAGCTCGCTTCTCCGGCCGTCACATTGCCAGTTCTCCTAACAGGTGTAGAACCCGACTCACTACAACAGGAAAACTCCCAGGTCCCTCCTGTGATCTTCATCGGGCCTGGGAACTAAGGTACAGACATCTTGTGGGGACATTTATGGTGCCTACTGGGATGGGAATCTGGAATTCGATTTCTGATATGATTATATGCCATGGGAACAGTGACTTCATCGTTAGGGGGAGAAGAAACGAGACCCCGGGGATCCAAGGCATGTACATTGATGTCAGATATTGAAATGGTTATTTGGCTTCATGTGCTCAAAGAAGCCTTGGGGAGACTACGTAGCTAGTGGTATCGTTGTTCTTTATTGCTAATAAGCTACAACCCAAGACAGGAAATGGATTAAGTACTGTGGGGGTATACAGGGTGCTGCTTATTTCCGTTGCAAAAAGCAAATAAAAAAATGTTTTCTCTAACTCTGGCCATGGGTAAAGATCCAGACAAGACACTTACATGATTGTGTTCAGACGCCATGTTACTTTTGCCATCACGGAGCCACGCTTTCTGAATAGCGAACCCTGAGCCAGGCCCCACAGCTGAATCACAAGGCCGGGTGGATTTACAACGTGGCTTGGCCTCTTAAATTGGTGTAGGAAACACTGTTAGACAGGGGGATCCTAAAGATTGGAAGGGTAATATTGGGGCAAATTCCAATGTATACACCAAATATAATTGAATACCTTAAGTACGGCTGAACCTCTTTTTCTACTGGAAGCACCCTTTCCCGTTCTGAGAGGGTTAGGCTTCTCCCGGCCCTACGGCGCCATGACAGTCTCAGCTGACGTAGTTGCCTTGAAAGAGAGGACGCTCGTCCCAGGCCCATTTGTGCCTGTTCTACCATTTCTGTTTCCAGACCATACCTAGACTCAAACTCTAGCCAATTCCAAGAAAGAAAACAAAGCCATTTACCAGGAGAGGCCATTACCATCCCCAAATAATTGCACTAACTTTGCAATTAGCGTTCATAAAAACACAGAGACAATGTATGAACATGATTCATTAGGAGAAATAAGGGAGAAAAAAAGGTTGATCTTGGATCGAAGTAAACGTGTTTATATGGGTACCCTGGCAAGAGATTCTAAATTTGATGTGGCAGCTTGAACAGCTCATAGTGACTTGAAATTTTATTTGGTGGGGACGGAAATTGTTCTCAGTGTGGCCTACATTAAATTAAATTGATTAAGTTAAATTAGATTAAATTAAATTAAATTAAAAATGTCCATGGCATACTATAGAGAAAGCTTTGAAAGACTTAAAGAAGACAAGAGCGCCTGTGTGGTTCAGTCTGGTGAGTGTCAGACTCTTGATCTCCGCTCAGGTTGTGATCTCAGGGTCGTGAGTTTGAGCTCCGAATTGGGCTCTTCCCTGGGCACGGAGCCTACTTAAAGTAATAATGATAATAAAACGAATAATAAAAATAAAGACTTACAGAATAAATATGAGGGTAGCTTTGCTATGTTACCTGCCCTCATCCGACAGTGATGCCCTGGGTCTGCCCAGAGGACCACGAAGCACTGAGGAAAGGGGAGGCATTTCCAAGTTCTCCCGTGGCTGTCCCCTGGAGGCCAGTGAGGACGTTAGCAGCGCTGGCATTGAAGTGACTTCCTCAGTTCCCTGGAAGGATGGGATCACATGACAGCACAGGCTGAGCTACCAAAACTCACTTCCAATGACAACGTGAGCACGGTTCCCACCGGACAGCAGAGTCAGAGCAGAAGAAGGAGGAATTTGACCCAGAAACATTTCTGTCCATTATTAACTGATTATGGCACCCTTATAAATTATAAGGCAGGGCAGTATACATTAACGTCTTTCCCGATGGGTGCAATTAATGACTCTGGTTCTGGCGAACGGAGACCTAAATGAGCCACAGCACGGCCACCCCACCCCCTGCCGCCATTTCCAGGCTGAGGATATTTACAGACCCAGAAATCCTTAAAGAAAGGAGGAGTCCGAGCCATTTTGAGAAAGAATACTGTTATTCTGTGATCACGAGTATATATTTAGTGTAGCAACAGTATGTAGTATATACAGCTGTAAATATTCCTACCAACATGCCCCGTGGGAACTTTAAACATCTAACAGGATGGCCGCGTATCAGGAAATGAAGAGTATCTCATGGGAACCACAAGGCAAGAACCTATAGTCAATACACCAAAGATGAAGGAATACAGCTACAGTTCCAGAAGTGGTGTTTCTATTGGATCACATGAACACGGTCCTGGTCCCTGGCATGTGGCCATTGATCTCGAAATTGCTTTTTCCTTTCTACTTGTTAACAAAGGACTTCCAGAAGCGGTTTGCTTTCATCTGGCATGGCCCAGCAGTACAACCTCACTGTCCCAATTCAGGGCTAACTCCTCTCTCCAGCTGTCTGGTCTACAGAGATATTGGCCAACCTGCTACTCCAAAAGGCATCACACTGGCCACCTACGAGATTAAGTAACACCTGCTGCGACCTGTACCCTAAAATTTTCTCTGTCGAACCTCTTTGGATTCCAGAGGTATATACACATATATAGGACATATATGGTCAATGATACGTCGCCCTGCCCCACTGACTGATTAACTCATGAGTCAGACCATAGGGTAGCAGGATTCTCACACAGAGAGTCGTGACCACGAGGCTTTTCTTTCCAGGAAGCAACTTTATTCGTGCCGGCCCCGCTCAGTTGGGTTCGGACCTGGAGAACTGAGCCCTGAACCCCACGTGGTGTCGTTTTTTATATATTTTCTATTCCTTTGTCTCCCATATATGGTAACACACAAACACGCGGTCTGATTAAGTGGTCTCATGTTACAAGGTCGTGAGGGATGTTGTCACGTACGTGTATAGCCAGGTTGCCTTCAGGTTGTTGTTTTCTTTTTTCCTCTCCTTAGGGACGGGAGCCTACCACAGCAGGGGAGAAGCATGGGTCGCAAACACACAATTCAGCAGCTTCCGGCTTCTATCAGCTTATCTATTATATCTATATATAGAGAGATATATATGTGGGTATATATATACACATATATACATATGTTTATTATAGGAAAATGTGTGAATTCTATCTTATTAACAACTTAGAAGAGAAAGACTTGAAGATCCTAGTTCACTCTTGTTAAACATGTTTTCTTGTGATCTCAGGGTGCACATAGGAAGCTATCATAGCCTAAAAGACAGAAAAATGCAAGCTTTATCCTGAGACATAGGTCAATTACATAGAGATTACTAGATTTATTTCTAAAGTCCGCATCAGAATAGAAGAGACATAAAGAACAAAGGAATGAAGAAACGATGTTTAGTCTGGAATTAGAACATTAATATATGGACACGGTTTTCATCTTTACATATATGCACAAAAGAAAAATGGATTGATTTTCCAGAGTTTAGTTGCAAATGAAAAAGTAGTCTCAAGAGCAAGGTGTTTTAAGAGACTGGAAGACATTTTATTTTGTCCTAGGCAGACATTTCTTAAGCCCTTAAGCTATGGAGAAAAAAAACATTTTGGAGTTTTAAGGTAGAATATATTCTGAAACCAGAAGGATAAACAGGTGCTGAAGGAGAAAGCAGGAATTCAAGCCCATGAGACGTATTCCCAGGGGACCCAGGTTTTCTAGGCAACCTCGATTTCCGCTTTGACATGTGACTTACGGAACTTGAAGGCACATAAACGAGAACATCTAAACACAAGAAAATGTAAGGTACTGTAGACTTTTAACTCATTTTGACTCAACTCTTGCTGGCAATAGAAAGATGCTAGCTATCAAGTATCTTCTATCAATGAAACATTATGTCAGAAACCCTACGCTGTCTCCAATTCTGTTAACCGTCTTACAAGTGAGGCATTATAACCTTCACTTAACACATGAGAACCTCCAAAATTAGAAGCATAAGTCACCCAAGAGAAAACATCCAGGAGACGGGAGTGGTAAGATCTGACCCCAGGGCTTCCGGATGCCAGACTGATGCTGGTTGTACCCCTGCCGTATTGTGATGGCTCAGATTCTATCACAGACAGGAGAGTCCTGCACAACTCATCACAAAAGTTGTTTCCCAGTACAGTAATCTATTAAGTGCTTTCATACGAATGACCCATTAAATGGAGACAGCTCTGGATAAAATACGTGGGTAATCTGACCGAAGACCGCCGAAAGTCAGATTCTGTTACAAAGATATTTATTCTTGATTCAGAAACCAGAGGGGGTTTTTTAGCAAGCAACAGTGGGGTCTGACAAGGATTTGCTTTCTTTCCACTGTTACCATCAGGACATGAGCAAAGGCTAGGCTTAGTGGGGGAAGTAGGTCTCTTTCGTTACCCGATTGGGTTTTGCCTTTCTGAGGCATGATTTTTAAAACCCTAGATGTCAGATTTTGCAAATTCGTATCAGATAAATTTAGCAAAATTTAATGTCAAAGATTTTGTTTTCTCACTTCAATGCCAGAGTATATTTAAAACTCTTTTCTCTGGAATATGGCTCTTGTAATCAGCAGACGTCATTTCTAATTCCAGAAGGACCTACTATCCACGTTGCTCTGGAGAAACTTTCTCATTTCTTTGAACCTCAGTTTCCTCTACTTAAAATGTGACTCTGTGAGCCCTCTGAGGATAACATACAATGAAATGTGTAAAAAGTATCCATTCTATTTGCTCTGGATTCTGTAGGGTGAATGTTCTACTGGTTGTGCCTGGGGTCGTTTGTATGAATGAACTGTCAGCACCTCAACGGGGGCTGGTTGTCTGAGGCAGCCTTGCCGAAATGTGCCCGGTGCATGCTGCTGGCCGGGCCACGTATTTCCAGCAGCCCGGACTTACCCATGTGACAGGGAGACAGCTCCCAGGAGCTAGAGAGGTCTAACATGCAGACGCTTTAACCCTTCTTTCACATTGACCAGAACAAGTCCTGTGGCCGAGTGTGAGGTCATCGTGGAAGAGGACCGCACGGGACAGGATCCCAGGCGGTGTGATGCGCCAGAGGCCGTCACGGGAACATCCAGAGTGTTCTTTACTGTTCCCTGGTGCCCTGAAGAGTACAGTTCTGACCTACAGCGTCTTCGAGCCCTAGCAAACTAATACCTGTCCAGAATTGCTTTCTCTCCTCTGTAGCTCTCAGGAGCATAGTGAAGATTCAAGTTAGTAACATATGCAATGTATTTTAGCAGCATCTGGTGCGGAATAATTATTTAATGTAAGGTAGCACCTTCCTTCTATTGGACTTTGCATTTCTATTTTTATACTACAACTCTACCTTTCTCACCATTTCTCTAATAGCAGATCAAGAATTTTTTTTCAAGGGGCACCCAGGTGGCTCAGTCGGTTAAGTGTTTGTGGGTTCGAGCCCTGCATCAGGCTCTGCACTGACAGTGTGGAGCCTGCTTTGGATTCTCTCTCCCTCTGCCCCTCCCCTTCTCTCTCTCTCTCTCTCAGATATAAATAAACGTTAAAAACATTTTTTTTCTAAAATCTGTAGAGCCTCTCTCCCCCCAACCAGATATTAAAAATTCTAATTCTGAAAGACCAGGGCAAATGGCAAAGCAGAATAGTGAAAAGAACATAAAATTTGTCAAGCACCCTGGTATACATGTATTTATGTATTTATATAGATCTACGTATAGTATATGTAATTTTATTACCTCTATGTGATAAATAATATTTATTGTATAAATATAAATATATATTTATATTAATAAACTAATACATTTAGTTTTGTATAAATTTATTTGCATAAATTTATATTTACTTATATAAATTTATCCAACATTTACTAAATATACATGTCCTTGAACAAGACGGCATCACTGAACCTTAGTTTTCTTTTTTCCTTTGATTTTGTTTTCTAATGCTTATCTATTTTTGAGACAGAGAGAGACAGAGCACGAGCAGGCGAGGGGCAGAGAGAGAGGGAGACACAGAATCCGAAGCAGGCTCCAGGCTCTGAGCTGTCAGCACAGAGCCCCATGTGGGGCTCAAACTCACGGACTGTGAGATCATGACCTGAGCCGAAGTCGAGACTCAGATGCTTAACCCACTGAGCCACCCAGGCACCCCTGTTGCACTCTTTATCAAGTGTATAACACGGAGGTAGAAGAAAGGGCCCACTGAAATCGAATAGACTCTGGCCAGGCCGCGCGCTACCTTACCGAATTCCGTTGTCTTGGGTCTCAGTACTCCGGGCGAGACCCTTCGTGGTGGTGACCTGCCCTGTGCTCCAACAGCTAGCTGGCTGTCGTTCTGGTTCACCAAGAACACATCCACACAGACCCACACAGACACAGAAAGCCCAGATGCAGCCAACTGGCAAGGGCAATGTACTTATCTCTCAATGTTGAAGAAAAGAAAAAACACGAAGGCACAGTTCTACACTATCGGCCAAATGACCCGATTATTCCGCTATTCCCTTCTTTTTCCCATCCATCATTGCTTAAAAATGGAATAAAAATTCAATCATCTAAGGAGAAAGTTTTTGATGAATTGCTGAAACCCACACCCTCCCCGGGACATGTTTAACCTTTCTGGGAACTTAATGATGAATGGTCCAGGAGTGAGTTTTCTTGGGGAAAGTACAATCATTATTTGCTTTGAGTTAATTACTCAGAAATAAGTGGTCTACTAGGTAGTTAGAGGAGAGAAGGAGTGCTGTTTTAAGTTGTGTATCTAATTTATGAAAAGACAGGAGGTGTGGCCCATGGATTAATTATATTTCTAAGTAATAAATACAGTTTTTCAAAACACTGTATTAAAAGTAAAACAGTTCGCATATTCAATTTGCAATTGATGCGAAAAACGAATGACTTCATTAATTATAATATACATATTATCTTCTTCCTTCCTTTTTTTTTTTCCCCTTTTGGATTTCAGGTGGGAAGGAGATTGAAGGCAAAGGCAGCTAGTATTGTAAAGGTAGAAACATTCAGATAAAAGAGGGCCAGTTTTAAAAAAGCAACGTATACAAATAGCTAATGCTACATTTTAATGTTCGCACTACAATCTTTTGAAAATCATTAATGAATAGAAATGCCTTACTTCAAGGAAAGTTGGAAAGTATGAAAAATTGCCAACGCAGACTTTTATCCCTTGGTTCTATACAAAGAAAGTTGATTTTTAATCTTTTATAGGTTCATCATCCTCTTTATCAAAAAATATGTAATGTGTAACAGTATCCTAAAATTTTTATTATTTGATCACAATATAGTGAGAAAATTATTTAAAAACTTGAAGATATGTACTGATAAATTCACCTTATGCTGGAATCAGTTTCAAATGCATGTGCAGACATATCAATTGCCCTTGGATTCCTTATATAAAGAAACAATTTTAGTTTTGGTCTCTGTTGATACCCAGAGCTGTAAAGAGACAAAAAGGGAATAGTCGTCTACAGAAAAGCTAATCCCAAGATTTAAATTACGTTTTGTTTATTTTTGCAAGGACACATCTATGGGAAAATACGTATTTATTTTCGTTTTAAATCTAACTATGTGATTAAGTACATTTAAATTCTCAGCACAAAGTACAAATATTCACCATGTAGTTTATAGAGTAAAACCTTGATATTTCTTTTTAGGAAAACTTTGTAGGAGCTTCAATAGAGTATCTCATACCCGTCTTACCTGCTTTCTTTTATTTTTGCAATTTTTTTCTTTTATAAATAATTCACGTAACCGCATCTACACATAGACACAGTTCATCATTCAGGGGTTTTTAGCGCCCACAGCACTGTGCACCCTCGCCACTGTCTACACCGAGAATTTCCCACCACAAAAAGTGAGTCCACACCTGTCAGGTGTCAGTTATTCCATTACCCCTCTCTCCATCCTTGGCAATCACTCATCCACCTTCTGTCTCCACAGCTCGGTTCTTTCTGGGCATTTCATACAAATGCAATCATACAATATGTGACCTTTCGTGTGGTGGGTTTTTTGGGGTTTTTTTTTTCACTCCGCATAGGGTTTCTGAGGTACATCATGTTGCGGCAGTCTCCCAGCTCCTTCCTTGTTTGGGCTGAGTCCGACGCCATTGTATGGACAGACCACATTTTGCTTACCCATTTATCAGTTGCTAGGCATTCGGATTTTCCCCTGCTCTTTGGATACCCCGGATAATGCTTCCGTGAACATTCAGGTACAAGTTCTTGTGTGCACATATGTTTTCAATTCCCTTGGACACATAGCTGGGACAGGACTGGCTACGTCATGTGGTAACCCTATGTGTCACATGGTGAGGAACCCCAAACTGCTTTCACCAGTGGCTGAACCATTTTATGTCCCCACTGGGAATGCACGGGGGTAAAACGTCTCCACAACCTTGCCAACGCTTGTTGTTTATTTCCTGTCTTTTTTAATACAGCCGTCCTAGTGCATGTGAAGTGGGATCTTATTGTGATTTTGATTTCCACTTTGCTAATGACGAGTGATGGGGAGCATGGTTCTATTGGTCTTTTTACTGCTGGCTTGCAAGGGTTCTTACCACACGCTGAACTTTAGATGTTTACGCCATCCACGGCTTGCGAATATTTTCGTCTACCCCATAGCACGGTGTTAGGTAGCATCTGGCCAGCCCACAGCTACGTCCGCCCCCATGGGAGGACCCTTCAATCTGAGGCGCAGGATGCGTGGATGTGGGCTAATGACCTTGTGTCGTTGCTGGAGGGACTTTAGGGGACCCGAGGCCCGCTGGAGCTTGCCCTCAGACGCTGAGGGCAGGGGGCAGAGGTTCTCAGGATTCTACTCCTCCTAGAAGCCACCAGACAACAGTTCTTCAACAGATATGACACAAAAGCACAGGTATTCTTTTTGCCAAACATTTAAAATGCAATTCAACATTTAATCAGGATTCCATAGAAAAAGCGCTTTTTTTTTTTTTTAACATTTTCATTTCTAGGATGAACTGGTAGTCTCTAGAGAAAACACGCTATTCCTTCATCCACTTTAAGGAAAGCACAAATAGAACAAATAATTAGTGCAAATAAAGCTTATCCTCCAAGTTCAGAAACCACAATCACAGCCTTAGTAGGAAATGTGATGAAAAGGGATTTTTGCTTCAGCAATAGTCTGAAAGAAAAATACAACCTCGCCACGTTGAGGTCCCTAGTCTCAATAAAAGAAAGATCTGAATGGCTTGAAATTACTATTGTTAGAAATTATTTATATGTGTTTGTGTGTATGTCCATATGCGTGTACACGAGTGTGAGTATGTAAGCATATGTGTGTTTATTTTTCCATGTTAATTTATTTATTTTGAGAGAGACAGAGAGAGAGGGATAGAGAGAGAGAGCACGCACATGACCAGGGGAGGGGCAGAGAGGGACAGAGAATCCCAAGCAGGCTCCATGCTGTCAACACTGAGCCCCACTCGGGGCTCAAACTCACAAACTCACGAACTGTGAGATAATGACCTGAGCTGAGATCAAGAGTCAAATGCTTAACCGACTGAGCTACCCAGGAGCCCCAGCACGTATGTGTTTATGTATATATGCATGCATGTGTGTACGTGTGAATGTGTTTGTGCCACATACGTGTATGTATGCGTGTACATAATTTTCAAGTAAAACCAATGTGGACCTGTTATAATTTTAACAGGGAAATTTCCTTGTATTTAGTTCTGTTTTATAATTTTTAATGTTTATTTTAGGGAGAGAGAGAGAGAGCGCGAGAAAGGGAGGGGCAGAGAGAGGGAGAGACACAGGATCCAAAGCAGGCTCCAGTCTCTCACTAACTGCGAGATGATGCCCTGAGCCGAAGTCAGACGCTTAACCAAATAGATCTGCGATCATTGTATCCCCCAATTTCCTTAGTATATAGAAGAAAATTCATGTACAGTAATTCAATTTACATGAACAGCTTTGTCTTCTGGGACCTCAAAAACTTGTTTTTGTGGGAAAAAGAACTAATACAAAGAAAATAATTTCAAACACTATATGTAGTTTATAAAGGCTCATAAGTATTTAGGGTAGAAATAGCTCCATGAGAATCAGAATTACCACAAAAGTCTTTCCAGGAAGGGTACAACTCACTGTGCAGTTTGAGGACTGTGTAATTTCAAAAAGTTACGAGATTCTACCTGAGAGAAAACCATGAAGGGAAAAAGGGGCAAGGATTAACTTGTGTTCTTAGAACAAGAGAGGAATTAACCCTCGTATAAAGAAAATCTTCTGGAAAGAAATTGGATGCAAAATTGCATACATAGATCGGAAAGGATGTGGGAGATGACACCCCAAGAGTGGAATGCTTACCTTCGATCGTGGCTGAACAGTAAGGCTTTAAGACAAATTTGTCAGGGTAGTGGAATAATGAAAACTCTTTACAGAAAATGAATTTATAGGGGTCATCAGGGCTAAATGAACATGCTGAGTCGTAAATATTGCAATTCCCCCAACTTTCGATGACTAGAGTTTTGGAAAAGAGTTTTGAGAGTAAGAAGGGAGAGGTAGAATCAATACTTACAAATTTTAAGAGAAAATTGTAAGATATAGTATGAGTGTGTCCACATGTGATACATGAAGTCAGATGGGACCGAACCTTTTGACACCGGATCAGCTGAGCGCACGTGTCGATGTCACTGAGTACGGGTTGAGAATTATCTAGAAGCAGATTCATCAAGACTAGAGACGAATCACAAGAAAAGTTGAGTCCCTCGGGGAGGGGTAACACAGAGTCAATCAGAGAGGGGTACTGGAGAGTAAACGAGCAATCATTTAATGGAAGGGGGAAAAATTGAGGCAAGACAGAGATTATTGATATGGGAGGACCCAGGACACCACAGGCAGAGGCCTTTGGAAAGGGGAGGCCCACCCGTAGGTTAACTGTGCCTGTAACTGAGGCAGCTGGAGGGGGATAGACTTGAACAGACATAGAAAATATCTTAATACAGGGCTCATCACTTTCAGGAACCCAGGTTTCAGCATAACCATGGCAAAACAAATGGTTGGTTTGGTGGAAAAATTAAAAGTGAGGAAAACCCGTAAGGGCCCCACGATGAACCTCCTGGCAGACCCTGGACGGGCAGCTTGATATGGAGGCCGTGACTGTGGTCAAGCCAAGCCTGACTCTGGGAACAGAAGCTTGGTTTTAGGACTTATGACACTTTGGGCCATAACAGGGCAGGAAATGAAGAATTGAGATGCCAAAATAGAACCAGGGCCATCGAAGGACTGTACATGCCGTGAGAGAACATTCTACAGCAAACCGACTCACGAGAAATGACAAGAGATCATTCTCTCTCAGTCCGTGGTTCAGACCACCCACCATCCCGTATGGCATCATCGCGGCCTGCTCTCCGGTGCAACTGGACACGCGTGTCCCGAGTGGTTTGGGGACCCCCAAGCAGTCCTCACTGCAAGGGGTCCAGGTTGGTAGCATCCTCAGACACAAAGGCAAGTGCTCTCGGGATAGAGAACACACTCAAGCCCGGCCTTGCGAGACTGTCACAATTCCCATTTACAAAGTCCATAAAGAAACTGGGCCCGGGCATGAGAGCAAGCAGGAAATCAGAAAGGCCCTCCCAAACTGAATACTATAGAATTCTTTTTTTTTTTTTAATATTTTTTTAACGTTTATTTATTTTTGAGACAGAGAGAGACAGAGCATGAACGGGGGAGGGTCAGAGAGAGAGGGAGACACAGAATCAGAAGCAGGCTCCAGGCTCTGAGCCATCAGCCCAGAGCCCGACGCGGGGCTCAAACTCACGGACCGTGAGATCGTGACCTGAGCTGAAGTCGGACACTTAGCCGACTGAGCCACCCAGGCGCCCCTATAGAATTCTTTAATACATTGAAACAACTGTAAAAGGGACGTCGTAACATCAACACGGAAGGAGATCTGATCGGTAGAAGCTAAAAACATGTTTGCAAATAAATATAAATTCCAACGGAGTTACTGAAGTTAGAACTCGCGCCGGACAGCCTGCTGATACCAGTGGAGAGCACACTTTTCTTCCTCTAAGATGTCATTCACTTTTTTTACCAGCAAGAAAGCGGCGAATAGACAACCACGTTAAGGTGGAAACAGGTAACTGCAGAGCTAAAAATAATTAGCCTCACATTTCCTAATGACAATCACCTATTCAGGAAATTTAAAAATGAGTTAAACTAAGACTTTTATGCTATTTAAGAAGGAAAAAAAAATCCCATGAATTGTAGGGGGTGTTTAATATTGATAGATGAACAGAAAAAAAGCCATCTTGAAGAAACAATCATCGTTAAGGCTGACAGTAATTACACCTGTTTTCTCCGATACAGGCTGTGAACAGACTTGTTACTATTCTAAGGTTCTGTCACATTTTTTAAATGCCAAGACAAAATAGGTTTATTGTTTGTCATGAAAGTCAATACTGCATTTGCAGGATCCGCCCCCGTGTGCAGCCAGGAATACAATCCCGGACCCCTCCCCAACCTGAAGGTAAATAATCAGTCACCAGTCATAAGCCCAGGGCAGCTTTTTCTGCCCATGAGTCCTGTCCCTGTGCTTTATAAATAAAACCACCCATTTGCACCGTCAGCTCCGAACCCCCACGCTTCACACCACATCATTATGATAAACAGCAGCTAGTCCTCAAGGACCAGGACAAGAAGGCACCATGGGTCAGAATGCGCTCCTACTCAATTCCCCTGGTAGTTGGGGTGACTGCCGTGTTTGCCAAAGGGCTTTGTTCAGAGAGAAACACAGTTTTCACATCTTCTTGGCAGGACGGAGTTTGGCAACTTAGAGCAAGGCGCCCACCTGGGTTAGGCTCCCACCTTCCTACGGAACATGGGAGAGAGAGGGGATCTCTCTCACCTGGTGTTGGCATTTTAGTGACACGGCCCTCAGGTCCTTGGCCCAGGCATTCCTGGGTCACAAAACTGACACAAGTCCTAGCTAACATTTAAAAGGACTCATATAGGGGCGCCTGGGTGGCTCAGTCAGTTAAGGGTCCGACTTCAGCTCAGGTCATGATCTCGCTGTTCGTGAGTCTGAACCCTGCGTCGGGCTCTGTGCTGACAGCTCAGAGCCTAGAGCCTGCTTCAGGTTCTGTATCCCCCTCTCTCTCTGCCCCTTCCCCACTCATGCTTTGTCTCTCTCTCTCTCAAAAATAAATAAACATTAAAAAAAGAAACAAATAAAAGGACTCCTATATATTTCAAAAAGAGGAGAAAATGCTTACGGTTATGTTTTCTAGAACAAAGGATCCGATGAAGAAAGAAGGGTGGCAGTCTCTTCTTTTCAACCTGAGGAATTAAGCCTCTTACATTAGGTCACGTCCGTCCTGCCACAGGTTTGAATAATGTGTGGTAACAGTTACTACCCCTGGAGGGACAAGAAAGGCTCAGAGCTTGTAAAGGTGCCCTTGCCGAGCACATCAGGAAGCTCAGAATCGAAAAAAAGCCAGCCCCCTCTCACCCCAGAAACATGGCGTCTCTAGAAGAATTTGGAAGTTGTGGGCATGAAGGGTCACCGTAGCCACAAAATCTCAGACACACACCCAAGTACATCAATGCAAATCCCACGCGGAAGGCCTCATACAGGAAAGTAGTGCCCCCTCCAGACAGGAACTATCCACCGTGGTCACTGTTGTCGTCCACAACATGTATGGCTCAGGACAAAATAATCGATGAGGCACATAAAAGGCGAGAATGAACAACCCACGTCCAACCAACAGAGAAATCATCAGAAACGGCTCAGATATGACACACGTTTTGCGACCATCTGACATGGAAATCTAGAAAGGAGCCGGGGAAAAAAAGAAATACCTCATTTTTTTTAGAGGAAAAAATGGATAAGGATTGCGGCAGATTTCACATCAGAACCCCTGTAAGCCAGAAGATAACTAAGCTGCGTATTCAACGTACTATAAGAATAAAAACTGTCAATCTTAATTCTATGCCCAGCAAAAGTCTTTCGAAAATGATTGAGAACTAAAGTCTTTCTCAGACCAAAAAAAAAAAAAAAAAAGGGAAAAAGAGAGAGAGGACTAATTTCCAGGAGACCCAGTCTATAAGAAATGTTAAAGGAAAGTCTTTAGGCTTGAAAAATGTTTCTTACTGAAATGTGGATCTACACAGGGAAATGAAGAACCCTGCAAATGGAAAAAAATAAAAGTATAATTAAATGTTATGTTTCTTGGTGTGAAATGCTCTAAAAGATAACTCATTCAAGACAAAAATAGTCGCAATAGCTTGTGTGTTTCTACCATATGCAAAAGTGGACTCTGAGAAAATAGTTCAAACAACGCGATGGGAAATTTGAGCATAAATTATTGTGAAGTCCTGGCCATAAAAGGCAGACTTTGATTCTTTTGAGGTGTATGTTGTAACCCCAAAGGGATCTCCTGAAAAAGTAAATAAATACAAGAGATGTACCTCATAGATGAGGCAAGGAGATAGAATGGATTCAAAAAGGATGCA
Source organism: Panthera tigris (assembly GCF_018350195.1). Classification (NCBI taxonomy): domain Eukaryota; kingdom Metazoa; phylum Chordata; class Mammalia; order Carnivora; family Felidae; genus Panthera; species Panthera tigris. The sequence goes on along the minus strand of NC_056663.1, from coordinate 2,437,966 downwards.
CAATTAAAAGAAGAGGCAGAAAAGGAGGGCAGAATAAGTAGAGAAGAGACAGAACCATTATAGACAACAACAAAAACACTCTAAGAGATGACAGATTTTAATCCAAACATATGAGTGACCGCATTACATGAGAATGCTGTAAACACACCGATAAAAAATAGAGTGAGTCAGATTGCATACAAAAGAGACACTTTCCCCTGCTTGCAGGAAACCAACTTTGATATAAAGCGATAGGAGACAAGGGAGGCTAGAGTCATCGCATTATAATCAGACAAAACAGGTGTCAGAACAAGGAACGTGGCTAAAAACAAGCTGGGATTGCATTATACAAACGGGGTCAATTATCCAAAAGGACATTACAGTCCTAAACTTGAATCTCCCGGCAGCAGAGCTTCTGAACACCTGACACAGATATGGAACGAAGTAAGAGAGGGAACAAACCCACACTCAGTGCAGGACTTCCGCACCCTCCAGTCTGTGACTCATAGGACAATGAGCTGTGAGATCGGCAAGGACAAGGAAGACGTCCCCAGTGTCATCAGCCTGATGTCTTCAACTGCCATCGATAGAACGCCCAACTCAGCAGTGGGATATACCATTCTTTTCAAGAATATTTCCATACAAGACTTAAGAAGATTGGCCATACTGTGGGCCATAAGGAAAACCTCTTAGATTTGAAAGAAAAAAATTATACAAACATGCCCAAACCATAATGGTATTAAAGTAAAAATCAATGATATAAACTATCTGAACAATCCCCAAATATTTGGGGAGTAAGTAGACAATTTTAAATAACACACAGGACAGAGAGAAGGTCTCCACAACAACAAAAATTACCATGAGTGAAATGTAAATGAAAAATCATCACGTCAGAATATGCAGGACCCAGGCTAACCAGTGGCTGTAGGGAAATTACAGCATTCGGTGTCTTTATTAGAAAAGAATAAGGCTGTCAAATCATTTATCTAAATGTTAACTTAAAGAAACTAGAAAAAGAAGGGCAACATAAACCCCGTACAAGTAGATGGAAGAAAATAAAGGTTACAGCAAGAAACAATGATTTTAAGAAAAAATGAAAAGACAGAAAAATCAATGAAAATGTCGGTTATTTGAGAAAAGCAATAAAACTGATAAACTTTTAGCCATACTAAGAAAAAAACAAAAAGTTTTACGTTGTGATAGCATGGGAATAACTATGCCTATAAATTCCACACCTTAGGTGAGATGGGCCAATTTCTTGATAGACCTGCATCAAGGCATCACCAAATTCACTCGAGGGAAATCGATAACCTGAAAAGATCTCTGTCCATTACAATTCTAGAATTTACAATAAAAAATCTATTAACAATTAAAATTCCAAGCCTCAAGATTTTATTGAAGTCTAAAATACCTTTAAAAAGAGAAAATAATATCAATTCTAAACAAACAAAAACAACCCCATAAAATGAAAGAGGAGGAAATACTCCCAACCCCTTTATGAGGCCAGCACCACACTCGCATTAAAACCAGACAAAGAATCTTGAATCTTGACCTTATTCTAAGAAGAACTTGAATTATCTTGCCTTTCATTGTAATATGGGTTAGTAATTCTAAAACTACCTTTTTGTATTCTAGGACTGAGACAAGATGTCTCCAGTATTCTCAATGAAGAGAATAAGAGGCAGTAGTATTGTTTCCCTTCTTTTTTCCTGCTGGGGGACTGGGAATCGATATAGAAAAATAGAATCCTCAAATTTACCCTTCAAGACTGGAATGAAATTACAATGGGAGATATTCATACATACTCCAGTGTTACTGGTAAGTTAGATAGATAATGATAATAGGTAGATGAAAGATGGATAGATGGATAGACAGACAGATAATAGATAGATAGATAGATAGATGATAGGTATTGATGACGGATCGATATATAGACAGGCAGAGATGGATATGGAAAATGCACACACACATTGCACGTGCATATCACTCTATCTCTGTCCATTGAGACAGCCTGAAATCCATGACATTTTAGCAGTCATTGGCCATTCTAACCCCATGATCTTGGCATATAAATTGCCTTTTCCACTAAAGGGAGTCAGTTTCTTGGAAAATGGTTCATTCTTGAAATGGAAACATTAAGAATATGAGCTTTCGACATCTTGTTGTTCCAGAAAATGAGGAAAATTTCAGTAAACTTGGGGACATGTCAAAAAGACCAGGGCACTAGCCTGAAACAGTCCCCAGTGGCTTTATATGGGAAAATATGAACACTGAATAAATAATAACAGTAAAAGATTATCCTGTTGAGTAAAATAGATACAAAATAGAAGCAGAATAAAATACAAAGTCAGCATCCCATACTGATATTATCATGTAATAAATATGGAAGAATGATAGATTTAAAAGATCATCAGTGAAGTCTGAAATTAGTAGCTAAAAATTTGAAAACAAACAGGATATTTACATCATTTCAAATTACCTTTCCACAAATTACTTATTAATCAAAAGGGGTAAATTATTACATTATATTTTTACCACCTCAGTAAGATATCAAAGTCACTATCTCATATACTGGGAAAAAAGGACACAGTGTCTGTCCCTCCTTACGGCTTTCATGAAGAAGTATTCAATGCCACGTTGGTGGTTTCTTGCCAAAATTCATCATCTCTATATATACCTGAGGAAATTTCAGACTAATCTAAATTGTGGCACATTTTGCAAATTAATGATCTATACCCCTCGAAAGTATCATCAAGAAGAAGGACAAAGACAAGAAAAGCTTAGGATATTTCCTAAATTAAAAGGGAGTTAGACCCTGAGCCTGGAGCATGGAGGTAAAGGTCAGGGTCATTGCCACAAACGCTATTTTTGAGACGATTGAATCAAAGGGAACAGTCAACTGCATTATATCAAAGTAACTTCCCATATTCTGATGGTGGTGCTTTGGTCACAGAAAGTCATGCCCTTGTTCTTAGGAAAATCACACTGAAAAATGTCAGTGACAAAGCACTTCTCGTTCCCGATTTTTTCTCAAGATGTTCAGAAAATGTGTGTGTCCCTATGTGTATGTGGGTGTGCTTGCATGTGCACGTGTGTGTTTGTGCACACGAGTGTGTATATGTGCACACAGGTATGTATACATGCACACGTATATGTTGAGTGTATTGTGTTCATGCGTATATATGTATGTGTGCTGAATGCGTGTTTGCATGTGTGTTTGCGTGTGTGTGCACGTGCATGTGTGTGTGTGCGTGTATATAAGGAGCAGGAGAGAAAAGGATGGAAGAGAGAAAGCAAATATGTCAATATGAATCTGGTTAAAATTATATGAATTTTCTGGGGGCGCCCGGGTGGCTCAGTCGGTTGGGCATCCGGCTTCGGCTCAGGTCATGATCTCACAGCTCGTGAGTTCGAGCCCCGCATCGGGCTCTGTGCTGACGGCTCGGAGCCTGGAGCCTGTTTCAGATTCTGTGTCTCCCTCTCTCTCTGCCCCTTCCCCGCTCATGCTCTCTCTCAGCCTCTCAAAAATGAATAAACGTTAAAAACATTTTTTTAAATATATGACTTTGTTTTACTATTATTGTAACTTTTGGTGCATTTCAAATTATATCAGAGTAAAAATTTACAAATACAGGTTTGAACTGAGAAGGAAACATCAGGAGGGTCGAAACCTGGGCACCTGTGAGGTGACATCTCCACCCCTGCCAGTTTCTGATCATCCCTGGTTTTCCCCCAGACTAATTTAAGCAAACCCATGAAAGTTCAACTTTATGGAGTGAAGACAGTGAAGGGAATAGATTGCCTATTGGTTATCTCAATGGCTCAATGAGTGGCTCTTACAGAGGACATAAAAACCATTAAATGCTTGACATTCTATGTGAAACATGAAAAATAGTCCCTACCTAATGAGAAACACTATTCTATGAGTTTATTTATTAGATATTCTTTTTAGAATATTTTTCCAGCTTTCCTTTAACGTAAATTTGAATGAGTACATTAACTTTTTAAAATTGAGCTGCCACATTTATAGGTCCTCTTTTTTTCGTGAAATTAAGCCGTCATATTTATAGGCCCCTCTTCAAAAAACAAAAAACAAAAAAACAAAAAAAAAAACCCTAAGTGTTCCTTACCTTGGCCTTCTGTCCACATTAGCTGTTGATTCAAAAGCACTCAGTGGTGTCTCATGGGAGTATTGATTTACACAGTGTCTTTAACAGGCTATCTTGTGCCTCTTTGCCCTCTGAATTTCTTTCTATTTGTGATACAAAGTAAGATAAAGCCCATTAAACCATTTGTTTACATGAAATCAGAGCATTTGTTCAGACACAGCCTGTGGTCTGCCGAGAAAGACACTCCAACACCCATCTCTGTCTCCTGCTTGCTCAGGCGATTCCTTTATCGAGACCAGGAAGGCTGTCGGAAGCCAGGGTATTCAGGATTTAAAATCAAATCTTTGTTTTAAGTCTCCGTGCCTAGTAAGAGTACTGAAGCTCCAACATTCCGATGCCATCTGGAGGTCCAGCTCCTACGAAAAGGCCACCTTGCATCTCTGACATCTCAGTTCTCTTGTGTTGAATCTCCCGCGTTTCCACACGAGGTGGTAAGTCTGCGCTTCGTGCCTTGACGAAGGTTTGGAGACCTTCAAACGCCAAGGGTGCAGCATACAGAAGTTGGAAGTGAAAGGTTCTTGCCCAAATCACCCAGAAAGGAAAGAAAATGCCTTCGGTAAAAATCTTGAAGATCATGCCTGTATCTAAGTCGCCGGAAGAGTTAAAAAGATCAAAATAACTGGTTGAAGATGGCTAAGAACTTTCTAATCATTTAAAATTTTCCTGAATGCCAAATGAGGTGCATAGAAGTGTGTGAAGAGAGGCCCATAGCTGGGGCTGATTCATATTTTGTAGAAATTATTCAAGTGTTACCCAGGGACCCAGCTGGGAGTGAGCCCGGGCGACCTCTGAAACACGTTCTTACTTTGAATTTCTGAGAAATGTCAATCTTTGTGAGTCTCTATATTCTAATTAGAAATGAAATAGATAAATTCAAGGCAAGAGACAGGGACTCTCCACATCCTTTGCCTTAAACCGGTGGAAACAAAGGACGGAACAGGAAGGTTCTCAGACGTGAGATGGCCTCCGATCTGCACATCTGAGACAAACCTCAAAACGTTTTCAACTTTTTCTTTTAAAGAGATTTTAAGCTTACTTTGTTTTCAACTTAAGTTTACCCACTGACCGAGCGTGTGGCTGGTTTCCCACGTTGCAGGGTTGGTGGGAGGGCGGACACCCAGGGACACAGGGACCAAGTCCACAGTCGGCGCCCTTGAGAAGCCTGAGTGGTTTGGTGGGATAAGATGTGGAAACGATGACAGTGTCGCATGATGCAGTTAATGGTAGAACCTCCATCCCAGATTGTTTTGTTGAGTGAAAAAGCCATTTCTTGTGTGGTAGAAAGAAAGCGTCTGGTGGTTGGTGCTCCTGGATGGAGACCGCCATCTACGTCTCCGTCGGAAATGGATCCGGCTGACATGTTAGACTTGACCGTGAGCGAAGGTTTTGTCTGTTGGTGAAACTAATTTTTTAACTGATCAAGAGAAGTACCTTCCTTTTTTTTAAATGACTATTTATTTCTGTTGCAACAGAAAGAGTGAGCAGGGGAAGGGCAGACAGTGAGGGAGAGAGAGAATCCAGAGCAATCTCCACCCTCTCAGCGCAGAGCCTGACTCAGGGCTCGATCCCACAAACCCTGAGATCATGACCTGAGCTGAGATCGAGGGTCAGACGCTTAAGTGACTGAGGCCCCCCGGGCACCCCTAGAGATAGTATCTTTTACATTATCCTCGACACACTGATTCCATTTTGAATCCACATTTTGTGAGATTTCTTTTCTTATCTTTTAGTGTTTGTATTCTTCACTTTCTTCCTCAGAACCCCTCTGTCTTCTACTGATGTCCATGACCTCAGGGACCTTCCTCGGCTCCCTGGTTCTGAACGCCACCTGAGACTGGGGGTACAGGACACGGAGCCCCACAGCGACTGCTCTGAGCTCACAGACCCAGTTGTGCACACAATAGTCTCACCTGGGGACCACCAGGCTCATGTCTTCTCTCTTCCCCTCCTTTCCCTAGCGTAAGGGGACACTGTTCCCTCACTGCTAGAACAGGACAGACAAAATCCATCAGCCCAGCCCCCTTCTAAATTCCTACTTCATTTATCAAGAATGTTTGCCCTTGAAACATGCAAACCTTCCAACAGATGTGTTCCTCTGATGGTTGGATTGGGGCTTATGGTTGAGAGATGTTGGCCTTCAGGCACTCTGTTAGGGTCCTTCAGGTCTCCTGGGAGTGTATCTGTCCTCTGTGGCTTCTGGAAGTCTGTCTGCACCACCCTGTTCCAGCTGGACATTTCCACAAACTGGGGCCATGGTACTTCTGGTTTCTGCAAGGGATTCAGAGTGGCCACGTCTTTAATGCTCTCCTTCATTCATTCATCTCTCTTTCACTCCCTCCCTCCCTCTCTCCTCCTTCTCTTTTCTCCCTCTCTCCATCTCCTTCTCTCTCTCTCTCCCTCCTCCTCCTTCTGTTCTCTCTCTCTCCCTCTCTCTCCATTTCCATTGCTCTCTCCCTCCTTCCTCAGTCAGCTTTGCTCTCCACTTGCTGAAAGTTCCAGAACTATTGAGAAAAAAAAAATACCGGCCACATAACAAAAAGGCAGAGACTCGAATGTTATGTAAACACCTCGTGTGAAAAAAATCTCATTGACCCAGGCAGTGAATATAGCTTTGTGGCTTTGTTCATCAGAAGGAAACAATCATTCATTCCTTGGAAGAAAGAACTTTAAAAAGAAACCAAAATCAAGGGGGAAAAAATCAACGCAATTGTCCTTTTCTCAGATATACTAAGAATTAAAATTAATTCCTTAGGAATGTAAATTTCTCAGGCATATTTTCTATCTCACATACTTTATTACAGCCATAAAACGTGCAAAAAGAGCGAAAAGGGTTTGAAATCAATTTTTAGCCAATACTCATTAGCTTTTCTTCTAAGATACCTGTTCTGCTGTTCCTTAAATATATCCATTTCAGGCAAGGTTAATGGTTTCAAATGGGGTTTTTCACCTAAGTTTCTAGGTATAGAGATTTTTATCAGGAACTGGGGATTTAACTCTGTGTAGGATTACAGAAAAAGCACATAAGATTTGTAGATTGCCAACTCACATAAAGGGACAAAGACATTCCCTTTAAATAAGAAGAATAAAAAACATTTTCACGTTTAACTTCCACAAAATGAGTACTTAGGGCACCTTTCCAGTTTTTTGATCGATCGCAGGCGGTACTCTTAGGTAAACATCAACAAGCCTTTATTTTTAAATATTTCCAAGGGTGTCAAGTGTATGGTCACAATGGAGAAGGCCCGGCCGTCTGGTCAACCACGGAGGGGACGGCGCTCGCCGCTGGGATGCTGTGCCTCCCACCGGCTGCCCCGTGGGGTTCCCCTCCCACGCCCTGCTGCCCCCTCCAAAGCCCGGATTCAGCCTGTAAGAAGCGAGGAGTCAGGGGAGCCCCCTTTTCCCAGATCGCTGCCCCCCCTCGCCAGCTAGCATCACCCAGCTTTCTACCTTGAGTTCCGCATTATCCACACGCTCGCTGATAAGTAAGTTATCACTGTAACAACCACGGCAGTGAGTCTGCGGGAGGGTCCGTGTCTTTCCAGTCCTGGCGTTAGCGGGAAGGAGCGTGGGGTGAAGACGAACGAGGTGGGAGCCAGGGTTTCATGCTCTTGAGCGATTAAAGCAAAGACCGAGCAGCCAGAAATGCCAACCACAGGGAAGAAACGCAAGTGAGCCGGGATACTCCTCTTCCCAATTTGGCCCACAGCCTGTTGGGTCCCCGGGGAGTAACGCTCTAGCATTTCACACCAGTGGGCCTGACTGCCTGTCCATCTGTCTATACACTACGACTGTCTGCGCTTGACCCATCACGTCTCAGCTCTACCTCCTGTCACATCGCAACGCCCTGGAGCATTCAGATTAATTGAAAGCAAAAGCTACGCATAAACTCAGTCTAATTTCTCTGTTTCATTCTACATCTTTGTTGCGAAAGACACACATTCGACAGACAGCACAGTGGATTTATTTGTTTTTTACTTCCTTGCGTTTACTGTTCAGACAGAGCTCTCGGCCCCTGGCAGTGCAGATGAAGTCAGACCGTGGACAGGACAACCACGGGTGGGGGTGGGTGACCGTCAGATGGGCAGACAGACGCAGAAAGATGGCTGGATTGTCGGGGTGGAGGGGCGTCAGGAGTCTGACTTTGGACAAGCTGAACTGTGCCATGCTATCGGGAGACAACCGTGCGAGCATCTTCAATGAAAGTCACGTTGGAGGTGAACGCCAGCATTTTGGGTACAGATGGGTGCTGGGGACCGAGACGCGGGGAAGGGGGCACCTCTTTGGGAAACATGATCAAAACAGCCCTGTCGGGGGAGGTGGCATCTGAGCAGAGAAAGGGTTGGGAAAGGGACAAGTCTCAAAGGATAGCGTCGAGTCAGGGGTTAAATTTTGAGCGCGTTAGTGTCGAGAAGTTGAGTAGGGGAGTGGCGAGGACATTGGGAGTGAGTCTGGATTCTGGAAGAGATGGAAAGACTGACTGACACAGGGTTGGTGGCCAGGCCACCTGTGGCAACGGATCTCTGACCCACCCCGTTTGTGCAACCAGCCCGGAAACGCCAGAGCCTGGTGTGTGACGGCCAGGTTCCCTCTGTTTTTGCCCTCACTGACAATTCAGGATAACTCAGAGAAAGCCAGACACATCCCCAAGCCGATGACAGAGGACACCCTTTTTCGGCGTCCCCGGCCGACAGACTGCAGTAAAAACGCGTCCGACTGTCCCTCTTCACCGGGAAGCTCTCCCCATCCTCTGCCCGCCTGGGTCTCCGCTGGCACGAATGGCAATTCCTCGGCCCTAGCAAGCTCGGTAGAAATAGCCTCAGTTTGCTCAAGTCTGGGTGGCCTTTGTTTATTTCTCTAGTTTTCTTGGAGGTCCCACTGATACTGGGTCCACACTGCACCTTTGGCCTGAGGTCTCGTGGACTCTGGGGTCTGGGCTGACATGACGTCAGCCTAAGGATCTACTCTGCTCCCTTTGCATCGAGTCCTCAGATGGTCCTTCCCATGTCGGTGCCTGAGTGGTGTCATTGCCTCCCCTTGCCTGGTGTCCTTGAACTCCAACAGACCTGAGGCACGGACGCAGAAGGAGGAGAGAAGCGGCCAAGTCAGCGCCTGGGGGGCCCACACACCAGCATTTCTAGGTTGGGGAGACGGAAAAAATCCAGCAGAGAGAATGATGTGGGTCAACCAGTGAGGGCGGAGGAGACGGTTGGATTGGCCCCGTGGGGCCAGACAGAGGAGTCAGGCCCCAGCCGGCATCTTACGTGTGACCTCTGGGCCCTGACCTTTGCCCAGCAGGCTGCGCGGGGTAAGCTGTCCCGGCCACGCCAGACCCTGTGCAGAGCCACGCATCACAGCTTTCTGGACACAGTTCTAAGATGAGAAGGACTCAGATTCTCCCGGGCCAGCCACGCTCAAGTGCGTAGGCCCACCGTCCTCACCTGGGAGCTCGACACAGCTATTACAGAAGTCCCTCCCGAGAAGTTTCCGGAGTCTCTAGAGGATGCAAGGCATAAAGGATCTCCTGGAGACAAAGGAGGATTCTTTTAATTATTATGGTAAGAGGGCTTTTATAGCTTGTGTTCCTGTTGAGTGAAACGTTGCAGCAGACAGAACGCGAGGCAGGAGTCAAGAGGGCAAGTAGACGTAGGGCAGGAAGTGCCAGATGTGGATGGAGTTGGTTTCAGGATCCCCATTGGTCATCATCCCAGCAGGTGCGAAAGAAGATGCCATCAGTTCCCTTTAGTAGGACCGACCTGGTGAAAACTGCTGTAAGATGGGAAGAGGCCTGAAGAGAAGGCAGGCCAAGGGTTCTGAGTTGCTAGGACGCCGACTCCAGAGACCCCAGGCTCTAAATGAGAGTGTTGGCCACCCACAGGCCGCACCTTGGAGAACTGCTTTTGCCCTGTGTCTCGGGTTGTTCGTGTATCAAGCATGTCTCATTAGAGCGCTCAGGAGCCAAACAGCATGCGGGGCAGTGCTCAGAACATATCCAAGCCTTGGCTCAGAGGGGGAAGGGTTTGGTTGGGACTGAGGAACACGGATGCAGACCGGATCCTCAGCGGCATCCAGGGCTCAGCTGTGTGGCATCCTGTCGGAGGCCAGCTGGTATGTCAGAAACAGCATGGCCTGGATGCCAGCCTCCACCACCGGTGGGCTCTGTGAATCCGGGGGTTGATTTCCCTCCCGTTATACACGTGACACAGCGCCACAGTAATCCCGAGGGATTTGTCCTTCATCCAGCGGTGACCTAACCGTCACCAATGGAGAGATACAGGGCGGAAAGGTTGCCGATAACCAATTCCTATTAGGTAAACACTTACATCGCTGGAACTTTCAGCAAATCTCTGCTCGGGGGCTCCAGCTGGAGGGTAAGGGTAAGGGTAAGGGCGGAGCCCAGCAGCTTCTCAGGAGTGGTCACCTCGACAGTGTTGCTCGCTTCTATGGCCTCAGGATGACCAACACGTCGGACGCAGGCTAGAGACCCCATGACGTCTTAGAAGGAATGCATCAGTCCACAGAGCGGTCTTAGGCACTGGGAACATCAGATTGCAGGAGGGGTAAGAGTCATCTCTTCCGGTCGTGTGGCCAGTTCCATCAGGAATTTTAAATAGAAGAAAAAGAATAAAATAATGCCAGGGGACATTTCTTTCACACGATACAGATCCCCTCATGCTTGAAGACCTCCTCCACAGTTTTTAAAAAAAATCTTTACCCCAAATCCTTAGAGCTCCCTCAATTTTCTTGCCATTGCCTTAAATGTGACTGGGTAAAAATCACTTTGGAGGGTCCCACCCTGTCGTACCATTTTACTTAATGTCGTGGAGGTCTTCATATTCGCACATGGCCATGCATTCATACGTATCCCAGGAGGTCTTATGACGTCTCGGAGTGTCATCTGTCACCCACAGACCTTTTGAGCAAAGCTACGCAAGGTGGATTGGAGGGGAAACGTTGAGAGCGGTAAGCATAATATAAAAATTGCCATTGCGTTTGAATCCAGCATAAAAAAAAAAAAATAGAGACACTGAAGAAAATGTCTAGTTGCTATAGCAACAAGAGTGCATTTTTTTCACTATTTAGAGATCACACATTATTAGAATTGAGTAAACATATTTCCATTTTTTCACATCCAAACGAATAATCATTTCCAACTAAAATTGTCTCCTTCCCTGCTTCTGGCATGCAAGAGAAAATGAAATGGGTTTTAAAAAATTAAAATTAAATGAGTCCTTAAATTATAAGAAAGAAAGAAGGAAAGAAAGAAAGAAAGAAAGAAAGAAAGAAAGAAAGAAAGAAAGAAAAGCAAAGGGAAAAATAGCTCTCAGATAGCGTTTTCACTGGAAGATGTGGCCAGATATTGTGCATCCACGAACCCGCAGTTTTATGCCCCCACGTATACAGTGGAGGCCGTCACCGTGGTGAGGGCTCTCCAGCCCGAGACTGCCTTCTGCCAAATTCTCATTACTTGGTTCCAAAGAAAGCAAAGCACAGGAGTTCGGGTTTCCGGGAGTCTGCGGAAACAGGGTGCCGGGAAGAGGTGATGACATGGCAGCAAGCTGACCACTTCTGAACACTTTGGTGACAGGGTCCCAAGCAGTAAGACCGCTTGAGGCTGACGGCTCCTGTAGTAAACCCGAGCTCTGGCTCTGGCGCGTCTCCCCCACCAACTGCACGATGAGATTCACGGACGTTCGGAACTCGACAGGTTGTCACGTAGATGAAAGGAGATCAGCGCCCATGAATCTGTCAGCACCGGGCAGGGGATTCAGTAAGGGCTCAACGGATGGTGATTATTAACGTGTCGCTCAATTTTTTCAAAAGCCCTGCGTGTTCGCCAAATTAGTAGCTTCGCGCCAGACCACGCCTTCCCCAATAATGGATACAATCAACACCCTCACAACGCTTAACGCTTTTACAAGTTGAGGCCGTATCATGAGCAAAGACCTGAGAAAATGCCAGGGGATGGCTCAGTATCCCGAATTAAGCACGCCAGACCTCACTGAACCGCCGGGGAGGTGAGTAAGTGGGGATCCGAGATGTGTTGTAGCACATGCGGTCCCGGAGGCGTGGGCCAGGCAGTGGGAGCCACGGCCAGCCGGTGGGTTGTTCAGGTGGCTTTGGGGGGATCCGCCCCTCTGCAAACCTTCATTTCCCCTGCATGGGGCAAGTCCTTCCACAGGTGTGGCCCCCGTCCTGACTGGTCACGTTACACACTTGCAGCTACTTGTTCATGTTCAAGCACAGAGTGAAAACACACTGGCCAGGTTCCTGGTCCTTAGCTCTTGATGGCTATCCCCTGATGTGACAGCCGGTGTTACCCGGTAGCAGGGGCCAGGTCCCTGACCTGCATGACATACTCTGATAAAATGAACTTTGAAAGCATCTCCATGATGCAAATGTTACAATATTCCTACTGATTCATATGCCCATCCTTACATTTTCTTAAACCTACATTGATCCGTTCCGATAGTTTAAATTAGGAAGAAGGGCGCAGAGAAGGAGATCGTTAGCTAGTTCAGTAAATCAACTCTTTAACTTTCACCAGACATATTTTGATATCATTTTGGAACATGTAGGGGAAAGTAGATGTCATTTCACCGTAAGACATTAGTGTGAGGGAACGTGAGGTCGCATGGCCCAGAAGCTTATAGGTTCAAGCCGGTGCATGGTCATTTTGAGTTCTGGGGATGTACACGCAGTCATCATCCACAAAAGTTGAGGTCGTTCCTTCGTTGGTTTGCACACTGTCCGGATTTTGAACCCAAAGTACATCGGATAGAAAACAAAACTTGAAACAAAACGTTGCTACTCTATTTGTGGCCTCTTGAGTTTTTGTTTGGCTTTACCAATTCCTTCCCAAACATTTGAGATATTTTTATAAAAGATATAGAGTGTGAGGACTTCCAGTAGACCAGCCCCGTGACCGACACACATTCGCACTGAATGAACGAACCTGCACGAATCACTCAAATTACACTGTGCCGCGGTCCCAAAATAAAGAACGGCAGAGTTTAGAATGAGCTCTCCGTGTCCTAGGAGTGTATGGGGTTTTTTTGATATATTTTAAAAGGTGTTTTCTTTTACCTGTAGTTTACCATAATTGGCCATTACATTCAAATGCTTAAGGACTCCATAGGACAGTCAGCATTGACGATCAAAAGAAACCGCAAGTTCTCAACGTCATTTAAAATGATATCTCCTGAAAATAAAGCTCACAAGGATGTGGATTTTACCGGATAGGGAAAAAAAATGTTACTCTTAAGTCCTCACTTAGGGGGGGGAAAAGACTGTGTAAAATATAAATGTCATCTCAAATAGATACCTGATGTTTAAAAACAGATCACATTCTAGATTAAGACAAGAGGGAGACGGATAAGACTCTGCTTAGACGGGCCTCTACCTGAAGGCCCATAAGGGAGTTAGAAACGAGACATGTCATTAATTATGGACAAGTGTAGCACATTCGAACCACTCTATGGATTTTTGTGTAATTGATCTTTGATCTGAGACGATGATGGACGCTTCTAACCTTATAGGAGTGTTTTTTTCACAAACGAAGGAAGGACGCGGTCAGATTATATTGTGACAAAAACATCCTTATGATTAAAATTAATGAATGGAAACAGATACAGATTTGCGATGACACCGTACGCATGCACCTTCAAAACCAGCCACTTTATTTCACGAAAGGACAGACAGCAATTTGCATAACCTGGGAGGCAATACAATTCTTTATCATCAGTAAGAAAGTGAAGCCAGGCAGAGGAGAAGGAGGTGAATGCCTCCTGCAGGCCTGTGGCTGATTCAATCTGGTTCTAGAGCCTGCAAACTTTGGATGCGCATGAGATAATGGTATGTCCCTGTAAAGCCTTCCTCCAGCTATAACACATCGTGATTTCAGCACCTGCAGCACAGGAAAACCTTTCCATCCATTTTCCATATAAAATTATACTATCAAATGCATTAAGCTGAAAGGCTCTACCCTGGAATCCTAATCTCCCTATGAACTCATTGAATTTTCCTTTTTGTACTTCTTTTGGTAGATCCGAGATGGCTGGAGATTCTTTCCTACACCTTCCCCCAGGAAGAGAGGTCTAATTTTCCTCCCTTTGAGCCGGGGCCGGACTTAATGCTTTTTCTTTGCCAATTGATTATGGGAGACGGGAGATCCCAGGACTCCCACGGCCAGGTCATACGCAACCTATCCCGACCCTCCAGACCTCCAGGAGCGAAGCTAGGCTCTACGTCAGTTCAACTATCTGGAAACCGTCATGCTATGAGAAAGCACAAAGAATTCACATGGAGAGGCCCTGGCACCAGATACGTGAGCGAAAAAGTCAATTTTTTAAGCAGCTTCATTGACGTATAATTGATACACAAAAGCTGTCCATATTTAATGTGTGCCATTTGATGAGACTGGACGTATACAAAGACCCGTGAGATCAGCACCACCATCAACGCGACAGACACATCCATGACCTCGGAAGGTTTCCTTTTGCCTCTTTTATTGGGTTGGTTTAGTTATTTTAAGTACTCTGAACGTGATATCTATGCTCCTAACAAAATTTTAGCGTACAAAACCTCGCTGCCCTAGGCACTGCTCTGTAGAGACAATTTGGAATTTATTCACCTTGCAAAACTGAGACTTTATATCTGCTGCACAACATCTCTTTATTCCCATTTCCCCTTGTCCTCAAGCACCGTTGTCTCTGCTTCTCTGCGGCTATTTTAGATTCCACATATAAGGGAGATCACGTAGCGTTTGTCCTTCTGTCACTGGTTTATCTCACTGAGCATAATGTCCTCCAAGTTCGTCCACGTCGTCGCAAATGGTAGAACTTCCTTCGTTATTTAAGGCTTAATGATACTCTACTGTGCATATAAACCACATTTTCTTTATCGATACATCTGTCGATGGACATTTGGGTTGCTTCCATAGCTTGACTATTGTGATTAGTGAATGCTTCCAGAGTGGGCTTGCTGGATCACATGATAGTTCTATTTTTGTTTTTCTGGGGAGCCTCCATAATGTTTGCCATAATAGCTACACCATCTTGTAAGAATTCCCGCCAAGAGCACATGAACGAAACGCCAAGAAATGAAAACCAAAACCACAGAGAAAAAAAGAAAACCAAGCAAAAACAACAGAAAGAAACCATGTCAGCATTCCAGCCGCAACAGAGGGAAAGTGGCAAGCAGCGAACAGAGAAGCCACCGCCACCCACGGTGGACACGGGGCGGGCATCGTGCTGAGTCCTTTCTGCGTCCGTGACCCGTGATTGTGACAAAATAGTCGTGACGTCACGCCCCTGTTCTCTGGGGTGTCTCTAAAATAGATAAGCTGGATCTTTGGCTCAACCCGGGGCGTTTATTCAATGTCCCACGAGAGGGGATATTTACTTAGCTCCCTATTCACTGCGATTCTCCACTTCTCCGCTGTGACTTCTTCTAAAGGTTTGGGTTTTTTTGTTTTTAATTTTTTGTGTGTTTATTTTTGAAAGAGAGAGACAGAGATAGAGCACGAGCAAGAGAGAGGCAGAGAGAAAGGGAGAGAGAGAATCTCAAGCAGGCTCCACGCAGTTAGCACAGACCCCAATGCAGGGCTCAATCCCACGAACTGTGAGATCATGACCGGAGCTGAAATCGAGAGTCAGACGCTCAACTGACTGAGCCACCCAGGCGCCCCATGGTCACAAAATATTAAAGCAGTAACACATAAGCATGAAGGAATGATAGCACGGACACGGGCTCTCCATTTTATTTCCAGCGGCCATATGTATTTCTTTCAGGTGGAGCTGTTATGTGTGGTAACTGCTGGGGAGCATATTTTGAAAGAAAATAAGAATTAAAACCCTGCTACATGCTGTCGGTTGAAAGGGTGCCCTTTGTTTATACGAATTAGGGCCCTTGCCTACAGTACCTGAAAGACAGGAACTTTGATATAAATGCACACGTCTCTCAGAGGGAAGGGTCAGCTTTACAATAAACTAAATATACTGCCAATTTAAAGCAGCTCTTAAAACATTTTGGAACAAAAATTCAGTGAACGGTCTATCAGAAAAAACAAAGCTCCTCTCCCGTGTAGCAAGTTCGCCATCTACTGACCAGTGAGGTAGCTTTTCCCTATTCTAATGTTGGGGGGATTTCTGAATGTCAACATGTCTGCATCGAAGATCGTCGTATCAATATTTTAGAGCAAAATCATTTAATGGGAGGTTTTCACAGCAACACCGTTTGGAACAAAGCCTGGGAGGAGACAGGTGCGTAAGGGGCACCAGCCTCCAGTCCGTCCCGCCCGGTGGGGGGAGACGCACACACAGCCTCTTCAAGGAAGATAGGATGTGTCCTGTGGCCAACCAAAAGTACAAGCAGATGTGTTGTTTGGTTCTCCCGGATCTCCAGGGCATCGGGAAGCAGCCTGGCCACCTTTGATTTCCACCGTAGCTTCCCTGCTAAACCTACACGCATCCCCAGACTTCTTCGTCTAGAGGCTCTCGCTCTCAGGCCGTGGCAAGGGATATTTTGGACAACTGTCTAGTATTGTTCCTTTGGAGGACTACAAACCAGAAACTCAGAGTAAGTCTCACATCAGAAAAGAAAGGCACAGACAAAATACTCGGATGAGTCATAGCGCGACTCCACCAGCTGATTTGGGGACGGATTCCGGTTACACTCGGCTGCAAAGTCTGAGAGCAATCCCTACATGTATGCCCTGCCGCTGAGTGTATATTCTCTGAGTGGTAAACATTAGGGGCAATGAACACAACATGGTTACGATTTAAAGTCCAATTTCTTATTGCTTGACAACAACAAACATTTGGTCATTGATGCATTTAATAAGCCTTTCCGAGACACCATAACGCCGGGTCCTTGCAACCGCACTGCCAGATAAGGATGGGCAGATATCAATGTCTTATTTCCTAGTTAGACACGTTGAGTATGTGAGGATCAACCTGACTGTCCAGGGTCAGGGGAGGCCTTGTGATGTCCCCAGCAGGCCAGAACTTTTGCATAACGCATGCCTGGTGCGATGGTACACAGCCCCGCGGCCCGTAGACTGGATGCTATGCCAGAGGGTTAGTCTCACAGCATGTACTGTGCGGCTGTCGATTCATCTAACAACTTTTAAAAGTTTGGAGCCAAATGTCTGTCTCTCTGGAATCCATCATAGAAAAGAGATTCCCCTCTCTGGAAATTAATTCCCAAGGAGAGCTGCTTTCCAAAAGTCAAACCTAAAGCCCTTGTACACGTGCAGATCCTTCAGGGGTCCCAATTCCATAGGGGAAAAGAAGGCATTTTATTTTACAATGGAATTTCAAATTAGCAGGTGCCCGTGTGAAAAATAAATGTTAATTTTTCTTTGAGAGGGACTATATTTAATTTGCAAGTCTTATGAATATTCTAAAATCATTTTATTTCTATCCCAAACTGTTCCTAAGAAGACATGCTTGAAAACGATACGTGCGTGGGTCCTAAGTTTCAGGAGGCTTCTCAGAAGTTATTATTTGTGTGACATGTCTATTGGTATCCTTCTTTGGTTTTGTCCACACTTTCCCTCTCTCGTCCGGTAAGCTGTCTTACTCCACATTTATTCGTCATTCCAAAATATGTCTACTCTGGAGCACTGGGACGAAAGAACACCAAGGAAACGCAGTCAGTCCTTTCCACAAAGGAGTCTGGGGAGAACTAACGTACCCGGGCAGCGGCGAGGACGTGCGTGGACCAGACAGGACACGCCATCAACGCTGCGGTGGCAAATTTAGCCATATTCTATCCTGTGGAGTCAGACTCACTTTAATGAGGACCTAACAGATTTGATATTTGGGGATACGTGTAGCATATTCTGCAATCAAAATGCCTTGGGTAGAAACCTGCCTCTGCCGAAGCTAAATATGTGACTTTGCCAATGTGTTTACATGCTCTGCCCTCAATGTTCTCATCTGTACAATGACATGACAGCTACGCACCCCCCCCAACCCACGTGGTTGGCAAAAGGCCGAGGCAGTGGTGAGAACAGTGTCTGACTCATAAACCAAGGGAATTCTGGTTCTATTACTATCACTGTTATTATTACCACTACCCCTTCTAGTATTATTTTTATTAATTTGGGGCTTATGTCTGTTGTCTTCTTCTCTTTTGAGACCTTAATTTCAGAGGGTTGCAATCATTTGAGTATTCTAATTGGCAGTTTCTTTTGGACCGGGTAAAATCTAAAATGCTAGGGTGTATATGTCCCGTGACACATTAAGGGGATGAAACAGGTAGGTGAGATCAAGGCAGGGTCACAGCATCAGGCCAGGGCTCCCCCCAGGCTTCCAGGAAGTTCAGTGAGTTCCCGAGAGGCAACTACCAGCATGAGGCTGCAACCTTGCAGGACTCGAATGCAGTCCTGCAACATCAACTTCTAAGCCATCAACTTGCAAAAACGTAATGTAGTCATGCATCTAACAAATTTAGACACATCGGAATATCAAACTAAGAAAATAAGACACAAACTGGTCCTGGCTCTACCAGAAAAGAGGCGGTGTGGTCACCAGGAACTCAAACACCCATGCTGTGTCTCAGTTACCTTATAAACACACACACACACACACACACACACACACACACACACACACAAGGATTGATTGGATGGTGTGGATTTGTTCCCAAATATAAAACTATCAATATAGGCACATTTTATTTTCAAGATGAATTCATCATGCTAAGTTTTCTAGCGTGGCCAGAAAAAGAGAAAACACTGGAAAATCCACTTTATTACACGGATTCTTGCGCCCATTCTCTTTTGCCCCCTGTTTATACCTACGCATGTCCGTAACCGAAACCCACCACCAGCCGATGTCCGGTCTCAGGGGCTGACCTCGTGTTCCCAACCCAGAAATGAATGTTCTGATGAACAAATATTAGAAGCCGCTAGTGGAAATGGAAGTGCTTAACTTATTTTACAAAGTAGGCATTCTGTTTGCTTTTGCTCTTTTCTTTATAAATCCGTTGTTTCTTTACGCACACCATGTTCTCCAATGTTCCCAGAGAATAAAGCATTAACTCCCCCCCAAAAAGGGGCATCAGCTTCCAGGGTAAACTATCGGACTTAGTAAAATCTCTCACCGTGAACACACATAGCACCTCTGGATGCAATAATGGAATCCACGCCAGGCTGGCGTCTGTCTGCTTTTCGTCTTATTATGATCATCTTCAGAAGATCAGCACTCATCACAATCTTATTTTTCTCATAACCCCACCACCCTTTTTATCTAGTGTGAAAATTACATTGTGCAACTTCATCAAAGGAGCCACGAATAATAGTAGGAGCTGGCGCATCATAAAAATAAGTTCTCTCTCTTTCCCTCCCTCTTTTCCTTTCATTAGCTCAGTAGGTCAAAGCCATCCACAAAGGCTTTTCTCCACCCGGATAAATGGCTCTATTTACTCATGACGAGAAACCGCAAGGACCAAATACTACTCCCTTCACCTGGGAAGTTACGGTCCGATGTGATGCCCTCCCTGCGCGTGGCATCCGAGGGAGAAGCAGCCTGAGTCCGTCTGGGTCTGGGTCTGACGGGCAGGAAGCAAAGCGTTCTCGTGAAACCCATTCAGAGAACAGTCCCTCGTGTTGCCTGCACGTCGTGCTCCAGCCACACCAACTCAGGGTCTGAATATACCCCTGGTATATCTATATACCTGTAAGATATGTATATATTATATAGGTAATATATCTATATACTATTATAGGTAATATATCTATCTCCCGCTCAGAGATATTCTGGAAGACGTCCCCGTGTGGTTTGCGTCTCTGAAGACACAGTGGTACCCCCAGGAGCGCCGTGCACCCCCGACGGGGTGTGTTCGGGATACCCTTTCTGTGCGGTCCCTCTTCAGCTCCCCTGCCCGCTCTCTGGGCGTGCCGACCGTGAGGACAGTAGGGATGGTGGTGAGGACAACGTCCTGACTGATTTGTAGCAGGTCTTGTCATACTCTGGATTTATGCCTTATCTGGGTAGTGTTTGCAGCAAGTACCTTCTGCCCTGCCCTTACTTCTTTACTTCCTGAGTGGTGTCTTTTGATAAAGGGAAGGTATTAATTGTAATGCTGTCCGGTCAGTCTTTTCCTTTAGGGTCAGACAGGGTACGGACTCGTAATCAAAACGGAAGTCACCTACTGCCTGATGTGGATACTTTCAGAATAAGACCGTGGACTGAGGGCATCTGAGAACAACCCTAGTCTGGTTTCTCCCCAAAGCGCTGGCAGAGGAAGAGCGTGCAACCAATGGGAGGGCTGGCAGGTGCCGGGCAGGGGCGGGAAGGTGCTCAGAAGGTGGCAGAGGCTGGAGTAACTGAACCGAGCCTGAACGCAGAGGGTCAGCGTGGTGCTCGGGCCGGAGACCCCAGGACAGAAGAATATCCTTTGACGTGCGGAACGTCCACCTGAAACCCTGTGATTGTGCTTCGGCGTTTCCTAACCTCCCCTGAGCCCCCATTTCCTGGGGTAGAAAGTACAGATGATGCCGATAAGCAAAATCGTCGATTTTACTTTACTGTCCCTCCCGGGACATGCCAGGCAACCCCATGAGGCACAGGTGGGGTAGGCTGGAGATGTTCAAAGAACAAGGGGAGGGTGAAAACAAATTTTAAATATCAGAAAAGATACAGGAGCATAATAGAAATGGAAATAAAACTGACAGATTATTAAAGTATGTCTTCGGGTTCGAAATTACTCTGTTGAGGTGCACCTGGGTGGTTCAGTCAGTTAAACATCCAACACTTGATCTTGGCTCCGGTCATGATCTCGTTGTCCGTGAGTTCGAGCCCCGCGTCGGGCTCTGTGCTGACAGCGCTGAGCCTGCTTGGAATTCTGTCTCTCCCTCTCTCTCTCAAAATAAATACATAAACTTAAAAAAAAAAAAGAAATTTCTTCCTTGAGCCACTGAACTATGGCCACTGAACTATGGCCACTGAACTATGGCCACTGAACTATGGCCACTGAACTATACTGACTATAGTATCAAAGGCACGCTAACGCATGTCGCAGACACCAATCCCCGCCACGGTCCTGTGGGGAGGGGATCGCAGCCCTCACGGCCAAGGCAAAGCCCAGATGCATGCAGGCTTGCCGCTCCCAGGACCACGGCCGGTGTGCTGGCTGGAAACTCCATGCTGCTCTTAATGTTAGAAAACCAGACAGAGATTTAAAAACCCACTATTGGGCATATTTTCCTTTGAGACACAAAGACCAATGGAATCTTCCAGAATCCTAATTTTAAACGAAATAACTGTAAAAAGGAGCGTTTCCATTATTCCACTTCAACAGGAGCTGAAACATGAGAACGGAGATGAGATGTCAGGAGAGGAAAAGCCAGTCCCCTCTACGGCCAATCCGGGGGCCCTTTGCGGCCCTACAAGTGCACGGCCGGTTCCTCCCTAGCGACGCAGGCAGGCGGGCACGCCGGGGGTTCGATTCCCGCACCACCACCTCCTGAGAGCTCACCAGCCATCGAGTATTTACTGACTGATTAGTCACGGGAAACAGAATGCATCCTGCTGGTGAGCCCTTCAGTTTTGTGGTGCAGAAGAAACTGGGGAGTGACGCCCGTCCCCGGAGCTCACCCCTGCCTGTCCACAGCCGCCTCTCTAGACACAAGTTCTCTTGTCAAATTCAATTCTCGTCGTTTATGCTCTGACTCATTTAACCCTCGAGGTTGTGCTCCTCCCGTAGAAACTTTCCTCTTCCAAAGACGCCTGGGTACGTGTGTCCTACCCTCACATCTCTGCGGAAACGTAGCCCTCCCACCACGTGTCCGGCCATCCCTGCACCTCTTCACAGGTGACAACCAAGCCAAGGGTCAGGCCTGCAGACGCTTCTGTAGCCCTTGGCTGGGGGTCGAAGCCCCGGGAAACAGGGACGAGGCTGAGTTTGTGCCGTGTGCTGTTTATGAGGAATCATCACCTTGGAAGAGGGAAAGGAGGCCGGACCGGTCGGAGAAAGCCATGGTCGACCCAACCAGAGCTCCGGAGAGAACAATGGCGTCGGGGTATGCCACGCAGGGACCCAGCTCCAAGGTGGCGGAGCCCAACTGGAAGCCCACCTTGTTACCCTCTTCCTCAGACCCCTGCTGGTGCGCCCTTCCACTGGTCCGTTCTCTGGACTCAGACATGAGATGGAGGTGGGTGTATGTGTGCACATCTCACGGGAGGAAGCGGGAAGAAGGAGGTTGGGCAGAGGGAGATGGGGAACGGGAGCCGGACAAAGACTCCGCTAACCCCGCGGACACCTGTGGCGATGAGCCTGCCCCCCTGCTCACCCGCCGGCCCAAGGTGGCAGGCCGGGATGCCCCCACTCCGCCTGGATGTCGGCTGCTCTGGAGTCGCCGGGCTTGGGACAAAGCGAATCTCTAAAGAAGTGCCCAACCCTGAAGCAGCAGAGAGCTGGGGTCTCTCTGCTGAATGCCCTTCCCAGCAGGACCCCCTGTCTTCCCTTTGAAAGGAGATCTGGGCCTATCTTCATGGCTAGTCCATACTTGGATGGCATTTCTCACACACTCAAGTGTGTCGTCGTTTGATTAAGTTCTTTGAGGAAAGCAGCAACATCTATTACGTCTTTTTATCTCAAGAGAACTTAGTGCAATGGCGTGTATGTTACAGAGTCTACAGGGATTAGCTTTTGCTGCGTGCATGGGATGTCCTCTGAGGTTTTTGCATCCGTGATCTCACTTAATCCTCACGCAATCCCAACTAGTAGGTGGTATTATCCCCTCAAAGTCACAGGTGACGATTGGGGATCCCGGGGTTTTGCGGGGGTAGGTCACTTGTCCTAATAACAAAGCCATTGGGTGGCAAAGCACATATTCTTAACTACATCACATTGCGTACTTTGCATAGAAGGACTCATTCTATTTTCATCGCATGAGTGCGTGGACTATAGAAAGACTGCTGTTCTTACTCAACATTGATGGTGACACAAAGCTAAGGTACATGTCCCCAAATTACTTACTCTGATAACCCTGTCAATATGGTCCAAGAGGTTTCCACATCCCCATGCGTATCTTAGAGTCTCTCCAAATTGAGTACATGTGGAAACGTGTAGATACTGTTAAGATTGAAAGCGTGAGAATGACCCATATACATGACATCTGAAATCGTGGAAGTGTGAAATACTTAAGTCAAATATAAGCAACATTATGTTTAGAGGAAACATATCTTTTCTATATTAAAGATCTTCTAACGAATACCCAGTGACATAACTCACATTGATAGATACTTCACTTTGAATTATGCGACCATGGCCGGGAAATAAGGAAAAAGTTGACATATCTGACGATAAATCCAGCAAGAGCATATGTTTTCCTTATTTATGGTGAAAATATGTGAAAGGGAACAGCAGATATTTTTCCCTACTCGTCAGTCACTCAGACAAAATGCTAGTTACTCAACTCCTGCAGTGAAATTGTGGGGCCGATAAAAAGTTTCTCAGTTTGAGAGGCCAAAAGCACTTTTGAAAGTTGACGCTTAATTATTGGAACCACGTAAGCGATTGCAAATGAGATGTGCCTTTATTTTTTAAAAGTGAGGTCATATTGCTTGACGACATTTTACCTAAAGTGGTTTGAGAGTTTTCTTATTAAAAAAATTTAAACATTCCAGAAATAGAGTTAAAAATATGTTAAATTCCATATGCCCATTATCTAGATTAAATAATTATCAATGCATGCCCAGTTTTGTTTCATTTGCAACTCTATCCTGTATCCATTTTTGCCCCCCCCCATACATTACTTCCTGGAATAAATTTCAAACCTTTTATAACTTCATCCACGTGAAATTCAGTATGTGCATCTAAATATAAAAATCATTTTACAGACACACACAACACTATTATTCTATCTAAATACAACAGTATCATCATAATGTCATTAAACATCCAATCAACTTCCAAATATCCTTATTGTACCTTAATCTTCTAACGGTGTACTTATATCAGGAGCAAAATCAGGTATGGGCATCATGATCATTGATATTTCTCTTTTAATATATAGGTCAGTCACCTCCTTGGCACTTTAATTTTGGACAATGTCTTTTAGTGTAGATTTTATAGATTGGATTCCATTGGCTCTGTTGACCCTGTTTCTCCACCCTCATTATTGCCTTTAAAATGTTAGCTAAACCAGGAAGCTTGACGAATTTCCATGATTTTGGCATGAATACTTACTTCATAGATGATGGGGCCTCAGAATCCTCATAGTATCTGGTTGTCCCTTTTTGAGTTTTTAACCACCATTTTATATTACCTAGGTCCCTTATTTCAAAAAGTGTTGCAACATAGTAATATTTGAATGTATAACTTCTTTCAAAAAAAATCTTAGCTGAATATTTCTCTAGAGAAACTTCTTCCCCTCTGCAGCAGGTTGAATATTGGCCCCCCCAAAATGTGGGTCCATGTCCTGACTCCTGGAAACTGTGAATGTGACTTCATTGGAAAGGGAGACTTTGCAACTGTGAGTAAGGATCTTGAGATGACATCATCTTGGGTAATCTGAGTGAATCTTACACCCAATGACAAGTGACTTTATGAGAGATATGCAGAGGAAACACAGGGAGAAGGGAAGGCCATGTGAAGACTGAGGCAGAGACTGAGTGATGGGGCCACCAGCTGAGGGATGCCTGGAGCCACCAAAGCCTAGAAGAGGCAAGGAAAGAGCTCTGCCTGAGTGTTCAGAGGAAATGGCCCAGCCAATGGACACCTTGGTTTTGAACTTCTGACTTCTAGAACTATGAGACAATGAATCTGTGCTGTTTGAGCTACTCAGCTTGTGCCACTTTGTCACAGTAGCCCTAGGACACTAATACCCCATCATTTGGTTAAACTGAGCCTCCATATATACCAGGAAATTATGATAAATGCTTGAGATTCTTTTTTTAATATTTTGAAAAAGAATAGAAATAATAAATTAGATTCCTAGTGCCATCTAGTGATATTAAATTGGGTTTTTCTCTCCCTTCATTTTTTTTTTTAGGGGAGAGAACTTAAACTCATGATTTAAACATATTTAATGTGTTTCAATCCTTTGATGTTATGATCCTTATTGCTTCTGAGATGGTCCCTTCTGTGAGTACTGCGAGTCCCATGTAGTGACTTCTGAATCCTTTTGACAAGTCGCTGGTATCTTTGTGAGCTTTCTTGCTTCCTGATAAGATGTTCTAGGCTCATCTTATGCATTTCATCTCCCAGACGTGGACTCAGCTTTTTTTTCTTCCTCCGATATGTCTGGGTATTTAATGAATTACAAAAGAGAGTGGCATATCTTATTGCGATTCCAATAACACTTTCACCAATATCAACGTGGTGAAAACAAACACAACCTGTTAATTTTAAACACAAAGTCATTTTTAACCATTTTTAGTCATTTTTAACCAACTAATGTGCCCAAAACATCCTCACACCCCATCTTCATCATCACCCCATTCTTGAACCGCTCTTACCCTGAGATAAAATGAAGCGCTCAGCTATGGAATGACGGAGTGGATTCCACACACCAATCCGTAATAAAGATAAAAGTGGAAAGTTTTAATAGATTGCGGTAGAGGCAACAGAAAGACGGCTGCCTTGACACATCATCATCATAAACAAAAGATATGAGAACAATAACAGTCTTGAAACCAGACAAACTGAAGTAACTACTGGCTTAGAATAAAAATCACGGGGATGACAGAGGCTGAGAGGACAAAGGAAGAGCTGAGGGTAGAAACGCGTGCCGTGCGGCCGAGGTGACGCAGAGCGACAGCATACGGTCACCAACATGGTGGCCACACCAAGACCACTCTCTAAGGTCATGCCACGAGTAATGATTTTTTTTTAATTACTCACTAAACTACAGGATTCTCTCAAATTTCACAAGCTTTTCCATTAATATCCCTTTTCTGCCCAGGACCCATCTGGGATACCATATGACATCATCCAGTCTTTGTGTCTTCTCCATGAAGAATGTGAGTTTCTTCACGGAACTGTGAGTTTCTCCGTTCCTTATTGTATTTCATGACCTTGAGAGTTTCCAGGAGTCCTGATAAGGTGTTCCGTAGAATCCTTCAAATTAGGGTGTGTCTGTTTTTTTTTTTTTTTCATGAT
The DNA here is from genome assembly GCF_018350195.1 of Panthera tigris. Taxonomy (NCBI): domain Eukaryota; kingdom Metazoa; phylum Chordata; class Mammalia; order Carnivora; family Felidae; genus Panthera; species Panthera tigris. Next base: position 2,411,705 of record NC_056663.1, on the reverse strand, counting down.
TAGACTGAAGTCACTGGTCGGTTTCGGGTTTTGAAAGAATCCTGCAGCTGCGAAATGCCCTTCTCCTCCTGTCACATCCGGTGATGTGTGACGGTCACATGCCAGCTCCTCTGACATTCGCCTTCACTGCTTGGCTGCAGTGCCGTCTGCCAGCTTCCTCACGGCACGTTACTAGTCTCCCTCTCGTGAGCGGCTCCTAGGAGGCCAGCCCACCCCTGAGGATGGACGGAGTGGCTACACGTCCTATTTCAAATTATTCAGTGAGACAGATTTTATCTTTTCTCCTCCATGTCGTGATACATTTTTATCAGTGTGGACTCATATCTATCTAGTTTACACTTTGGGTTTTGATAGAATATGACGTTACTGTTAGTCTGCAAATTGTTCTGCCCTTTGTCACTGGGAGGTCTTTCCGGCTGGCTCCTGTGTCCCTTTGACACTTCCCCCTCCACCTTTCTGTTTTCAGAGCACTTCCCTGTGTCCTGACACTACATGATGATCCAGGTTTACCTTCTCCCCTACCTTAGTGCGTTTCTCAAGGAGATCTGGTGCCCTCTTTGGGGAATAGTATTTAGACACCAAGATTTGGGGCATGGTCATTGCTACAAGGCATGAATCTTCCAGGCCTTCTCTTGCCTTAGGTCGTTCACCGTATCCATACTCAGGATGCATTCCACCCCATGTACACACACATACTGACAATTCCATATACGCATGCAATGCGTAATACATATAATATATATCCTCCTATATCTATCCCACCCCATGTACACACACATAACTACGATTATACATACATGTGTAATTTACAATATGTATAATATATATTCTCAGATGTACATTCCAGCCCATGTATACAAAGACGTCTATACTTATTTCTGTGTATGCCCAGCCATCTTTATATATGTTCTGCTAAGCAAGAGTGTATGCCAATGACTGACCCTGCTCTGGGGTCCCAGGGTTTATTTTTGCTTCCTTGTCTGTCACCCCCCTCTCTGGTAGCAGTCACCAACCTGGCCCCATTCATTTACTTTTTTTGTTAAATCCCAGCAAATCGATAAAGTGGTAAAGACCTTTTAAAATATGTGTGTGTGTGTGTGTGTGTGTATGTGTGTGTGTGTTGGGGCGCCTGGGTGGCTCAGTCAGGTAAGCGTCCAACTTCAACTCAGGTCATGATCTCACCATTCGTGGGTTCGAGCCTTGTGCTGACAGCTCAGAGCCCGGAGCCTGCTTTGGATTCTGTGTCTCCCTCTCTCTCTGCCCCTCCCTCACTCGTGCTCTCTCCGTCTCTCTCTCAAAAATAGATGCACGTTAAAAAAGTTGTTTCGATAAAAAATTAAAATATGTGTGCATGTTGACTACCTTATACTTTATTTAATGATTTATTTAATGATTATTTGTTTATTTGTAGTTTAGGGATATCTTTTGGAATCAATTTGGGTAATTATACTTTTTTTAGAATATTGACTACCTTGTCTATTTTTTCACATTTACTTGCAAACTCACATATTATATATGTATATAAACAGAACTTGTAAAGGCAAGAGTCTATAAAATATAATGATTCAAATTCAGCAACATATCTAATATCGAAATCAACTAATTAATACCATATAAAGGTGGTTAAAGTATCAAACACCTGAGTTCACCTGTCACTGCCGAGAGTTCTACATCACCACGGAAAAATCAGCATAAGATTAGCAGCTACAACAACGCCCACTTACTAGCTCACGGTTGTCCAGGTGAGAAGCCTCGGGAGAGTGGCCGGCTTGGGGGTGAAGGGCACCAGAAGCCCAAGTCAAGGAGGGAGGCTGGCTGGGCCCTTCCCCACAGGCTGTGGAGGAAGAATTCAAGTCCACCCTCATCCACGTGGTGAGCCAGAACCCAGCTCTTCCGGACGCGGGGGGTGGGGGGTTCCCATTCCTTGCAGATGGCCAGCTGGACGGGGGCTGTCCGCCTTCCTTGTCACAGGCTGCCTCCATCGCCAACCGCCAAGGTCGCATTCACTCTGCCACACACGTCAATCGTTCCTCTCCTTCCATCGGCCAGAGGAAACGGCCTGCTCGAAGGGCTTCCCTGAGGGGTCGGGACCCCTTGGGTAACCTCCATATATTAAGGCACCTGATGCAGCCGGTCATATCTGCAAAGTCCCTTCACATGAGTCCTTGGGAAGATGTTTGATCGAAGAGCCAGAGGGTGGGGTTCCCTGAAAAAAAAAAAGGAGAAAGGCAGACACCAAAAGGGATAGAGAGAGAGCGTTTTTGTGGTTTTCCAAATTCAAGGAATAGATATGAAAAATAAGAGAGAGATCTTCTCTAATCATCTTTGTGGTAATTATAATCTTGATAGCAAAATTGGACAAGCAAAGAACAGCGAAGGAAATTATAGGCAATTTCCATTATGGATGTATTCTCAACTAGAATATAAGTGACATGAAATCAATACCAGTTGAAAAATATGCCCTGAACAAGTAGGGTTTATATCAAGAATGCAGGAATTATTCAACATCAGGGGACCTGTCAACGTAATTCACTGCATAATCTATTGAATGATAATCGCCATATGATCATTTCTCTAAAAGCAAAATAGCATTCAATAATATACAGCAGATAGTCGTGAGAATAAAAAAAATCAGACTAATAACGCAAAGGAAACTTTTCAACACGATAGAGGAAAATGACAAAAATTAAATTGAAGAGGAACCAGGGGGTCACTGCTATCACTAAATCTCCTTAGCATGAAATGAGAAGTCCTTATCCGTGCATTAATGGGGGGAAAAGGACTTAAGGATTAACAAGGAAAGGGCAATGTTACTATTCTTTACAAATATATATATATATATATATATATATATATATACACATATATATATATATGAATGTGTAGACAGTACGTGTAAGAAAATCTACGTGTCAGAAGACTTGTGTAACCTTGTTCTGCTGGTAATGACAGTCAGTAGAGCTATGAATTTGTGTTTCTGTCTGGGTGTCTATGCTTATTATTTTCTTTTACATAGTGTATGTTCATCTAGTATAACTTTTAACCGGGAAAAAAGGTATACTATTGGTTTTAGCAGGAAATAACGAATCCAAGAAACTCTGAATGTTGCTCCTAGCTCTGAAAACTGAGGCATCCTTCCAAAAGCTGGGCCATAATTAGTGCCAGTGGTCACGTGCCACAACCACGAAGACAGAGGATCCAAAGGGATCCAAAAAATCAGAATCCTTTACTGGGATGCAACGTCTTTACAGGATCCTACACATTAAATCAGAATGGAAATACAGTGCAACGAGCAGCACGGTTGTTCTGGAGGCATCACGCTCCTCAGCTGTGGTGGCCGTGGAGGCTCTAGGACGAGACTTGGAGCTGAGAGGGTGGAGACATGAAGGGTGCCCACCCACCTTATCTGGGAGTCACATGCTCAGGAACGTGCGGTTCCCACAGGGGCCCCACCTGGTGGAGACAGGACCTCTGCTGTGAGAACGCGAAGTGTTGTCTTCTGCCTGAACGGTGACAGTGGCTTGCTGGACAAGGTAGCTGGCAACATCTGGGATGACCAAGAGAGTGTCCTTCCGGGAGAGTTTACTTTGATGGTGATAATGTGGTTCCTTGTCATGTACACTGCTTGACCTTGGATTGTTGGATAGAGGACATTAGGCAAGGACCCAACATTTCACACCAAAGGCAACCAAATTGAAAATCCTACAGGAAAAGAAAAACTCAACAGTAGCCACACAATAATAAATGCTCAAATAAACCAGACAGTGCTAGGACCTTTCTGGAGAAAATTCTAGAAGTACGTTCTAAAGACGTACACACAAACGTTCATCAAGCGGAAGGTTCAAACCCAGTACGATAGACATGTTAACACAGTTGTTACAGGAAATCAACCCAAATCCAGTCGTCAATGAAGGTGTTTGTGGACTTTGAGGAGCTTGCTCTAAAAAACGTATAGAGATCCTGGGGCCCCTGGGTGGCTCAGTTAAGTTGGTTAAGTGTCCGACTTCACAGCTCACGAATTCAAGCCCCCCGTCGGGCTCTGTGCCGACAGCTCAGAGCCTGGAGCCTGCTTCGGATTCTGTGTCTCCCTCTCTCTCTGCCTCTCTCTCTGTGTCTCAAAAATAAACATTAAACAAAAATGTTTAAATAAAATAAATAAAATAAAATACGCACAGAAATCCGAAGAACCAAGCAGTGTCGGCACAGAAGCCATGTGAGGGGAAGCAGCTCGTCACGTGTCAAGTATCTTTATTTAGCTGTAAATAGTCGAGACAGAAAGTGGACACAACAGCCGAGGCACAGCCATCCGTCTGCTACTCAGCAGCTTAGGACCTTGAGTTGTTGGGGCGCAGTTTTCGGCTGCCCGTGCCTCAGTTTCCCCATCTACACCATGGGAGCTGCAGTGCGCTGCAGCCTAGAGCACGGTGAGGCGGCACCAATCAATGCACCCACCGGCACACAGTTGGCCCTTGTTATTAGTTTTGTAGGCTGCATAGATTTGCAAAAATCCCTTCACCTCCATCGACCTCAGTTTTGTCTTGAAACGGAATAATAATGTGAACATTAATCTTTTAACTTTTTTTTCCAGTTGCACTGAGAAATAATTGACCTACATCCCTGTACAGAAAACCCTTGGTTTGCAAGCCTAATTCATTCCGGAAACATGCCTCTAATCCAAAGCATTCGTTTATCAAAGCGAATCCCCCATAAGAAACAGTGACAACTCAGATGGTTCATTCCACAACCCAAAAATCTGCATATAAAAATGATTACAGTGCTGTAATATAATAGAAAGTAATAAAGCAAATACAAAATGTGAAGAAAAACAGACAAGTTAACCTGCCCTTTGAAAACCTTCGTGGCTGGTGTGAGGGAGACAAGAGAGACAGGGGTCGTTGTGTAGGATGACTTTCGCTAATGGATTCACTGCTATCTCCTGGCTCCATGGAATCTTCATCTGCATGGTGGCCATTTTATGTGCTCGCACGGATGTTGACTACAGTGCGGTATTAATAAACTCTTGTCATATACTGCATTTAATGTAACCGGCGATAGGGCAGCAGGAGAAAGGGTCTGTCTGCAGGCAGCCTGACCTAGACTGAAGCAGAACATTCCTAAGCTCCCTCTTGGATGGAAAAGCCAAGGCCTGTCCGTAGGTGCTTGGAAGTGACAGAAAATACACGAGTGCCAGTGGTGGGCACCTTCCAACGTTCCGAAAAATTAGTGATTTCTACAAACACCGCAGCCTGAGACTGAGCATCCGAGCATGGGAGACGATCACCCACAGTCCCGCGGAGAGAGAGAGAGAGAGAACCATTGGCTCAGTTGTGATCACGTGACATTCGGCATCACGTACTCCTCGGATTGCAAGATGTGGCTCATTTGTCAGGTTAAATTCATGAGAAACGTTTGCTCGTCTTGCGGAACACTCGCAGAGCAAGTTAGTCACGATGCAAGGTTTTCCTGTATAAGGTTCCAGTGTGCGGCAGAAGTTTGTTCTGCGTGGGTCGTGAAATGATCACCATAGAGGGTTAATTAGCATCCATCATCTCATGTAAATACAGTAAAAAGAAGATAAAAAAGTTTCTCCCTGTGATGAGAATGCTCATGCTTCACTCTCTTAAAACCTTTCCCAGACACCAGCCAGTGCAGTGGCCTCAGCCCCCTGCTGCACATCGTACAGGTACTTTGTCTCCCGGCTGGAGGGTGAGGCTTTGTGACACCTTCCCGCACTTCCCTCTGATAATTAAACCTCGTGTCTTTTCCTATGATTTGGGAGAGGATTTGCTTTTTTTCCCTTTTTTTCTTAATTAGATTCCACATAGAAGTGAGATTATACAGTGTTTGCCTTTCTCGGACTTATTTCACTGAGCACAATGCCTTTTTCTAAGTGACATAAATGGAAGGACTGTATATCCTCTGTGGAACTTCACTTCTCGAACAAGGTCGTCGGTTTTCCTCTTGTGCTCTCCTCTGTGACATGATATTAAAAACCCCAGCGCAGCCATACTGGACGCACAGTGAATCAGTAGGTCTCGAGCTCTCACCTGCTCTTACAGAATTTTCCCTTTCGCTTGCCTCGTGCGTCATTCTCAACTCCGGGTTTTGACATGGTCTCCGACTGTCTCTTTTATCTCGTCAGTTTGTTCACGTTTTAACAAAAGGAGAACAACAGAAGTCGAAACCCAAATTTCGGTAGCACCAAACAAGTTAGGAAATTGTAAGAGTCTGTCTGATAAAGCACGTGTGAATCTGTGTGTAATCCTATACAAAGTGAGTGTATGCACAAGGCACCAAAGTAGGGAACACAGTGAAATGTCTGTGATCATGCTGGTAAAGGGGCAACGTTTTGGGCACAGGAATTGTGACAAACTTTGTTGACGAATTTGGATGACTGGGGACCACCATTTAGATTTGAATATTTATCATAAAAACTTTCTGGCAATTGCAGTGAAATGTTTCAGGAGGCAATGCATTTTATATTTCACACCAAGGCCATATTTTATACTCACACATAAAGAGGCAGAGACTATCGAACGCGTGTTAAATCACCTGCTCCCACCTCCCCCTTGCCCCTCGCTTCTCGCTCATCCATCAACATGTTTGTAAATTAGGACTCCTGGCGGGCTCAGTTGGCTAAGGGTCTGGCTAAGAGTCTTGACATCGGCTCGGGTCACGATCTCACGGTTGTGAGATTGAGCCCCGCTTTGAGCTCTGTGCTGAGTGTGGAGCCTGCTTGGGATTCTCTCTCCTTCTCTCTCACCATCGCCCCCCTCCCCCCGCCTCTCAAAAGGAATAAATAAACATTAAAGAAAAAACCACACAAAGTATTGGGGCTTAACCAGCTATGGTCTGAGCCTCTCATTACCACCCATGAGTCCTGGGCACCCAACAATAGCAGTTGCTTTCAGAAATGCTTCCTTAAGAATTTAGAATTCAAACTTAGAGCGTGGGGCACCTCGGTGGCTCAGTTGGCTAAGCATCTGACTTCGGCTCAGGCCATGATCTCACGGGTCATGGATTCGAGCCTCACATCAGGCTCTGTGCTGACGGCTCGGAGCCTGGAGCCTGCTTCGCATTCTCTCTCTGTCTCTGCCCCTCCCCTACTCGTTCTCTTTCTCTCTGTCTTTGTCTCTCTCTCTCTCAAAAATAAACCAACCTTAAAAAAATTAAAGAAAAAAAAACATACTTAGAGCCTTAGTCCCTTTCCGAGAGGATGAATCGGTAAGAAGAAATTCGGGAAATGTGGGTAGACATGTTTCCCCCAACATACGATCCTAAGGAGCAGACAAAGGTAGTATTGAAAGGTAAAGACCAATGAAATCTTCATGCAAGGAGTTACGGAGGCTTTCGATTGCCTGCTTTAAACTTCTCCCGGTTCCGAGATCCATCTGTGAATTGGTTGTCCCAGCATAATTATACAGTTTAAGATATGTCTCCTTTTCTGTCTGTGTCTCAGATTGATGTCGCTGGTTCTGTGACAAGGAGATGGTCGGCAAACCCTTCACCTTCTTCCCTCTCCCTCTACTGTGTCCTCTCCACCTGACCCCTCCCTACCTGCCTTTTGGGATGGGGTCACTGGGAGGGTTCTGTGCTTTGAAGACAAAGAGAGTATTTGGGGAACAAACAGTAGAAACCAAGAGAACGGGCTCACTCCACAACACCAGAGACCGAGGGACTCAGACAGGTGCAAGGAACCCGAGCAGCAGGAGGGGGACATGAGAGGACAGGCAGATGCCAGCAGGTGTGTTAGGGGTTTTAGAGAGAACGGTGAAATATGTAAAAGAGCTGTGATTGGAGGTGCACATCCGTGGGGCAAGAGCGATGTCCAGAAGCTTCTCGTAGAGTACCTCTCCACCAGCTCTCGGTGGCCACTTCCTGTCCCACCAACAGAACCTACAGAAGCACTTGCGTCCAACGTCAACCCTCCCAGGAAGAGAAGGTGGAATGGAGAGGAGGAAAGAGGGTGCTCCTCTGGGAAGAGGAGGCTCAGCCGGGGCCTGAGCTCTCGGGCAGATTGTGACTTCCCTGGGAAAACAGCCTCCCTCCAGGGGGCCTGCAGGTGTCTGAGAAAGAAATGATGACAAGAGACTTAAGGGCTCTCCAAACATAACATGGGTGTTTTTAAGCTGGAGAGGAAGAAGCAGAAAGCAGGCATGCTAAAAAAGCTCTTGGTGTTGGAGACGCCGGTGACCCAAGCAGGAAGATGCCACAGCCCTGGGGGAGGGGGAGGGAGGAGGAACCAGGAGAGCCCAGGGCGAAGCCAACCCCGTGAATGTCAGTTGACTTTGACAAAGCCTCTCCACCGCTGCCTTCAGTTGGCCTTTAGGAAATCCACTCTGCCCCACCTGGGCATCTTGCTACACGATCCACCTCTGAGGCGGCGGGGTGGGTGGGGGTGTTTCCCCCAGAACTCTCTTCAGCTCCGTGCCACTTGGGGAGTCTACACTTGCTTAGCACACCCACGCTGCCCGACATTCCCTGGTGGAACACACGGAAGGCAGTGAAGAGGTCGCTCGTGTTTCTATTTAAGAAAACCATATTCTAAGGGTGAACTTGTTTTCTTTCAACAAAAAATATGTGAAACTCTTTCTATAGGGAAGCGCTTGAATAAAGATCCACGAAAGTACACGAGACAGTTCTGACCTCAAGGAGTTCGCAGCCAACAAGGACAAATGGTGTCAGATTCACCCTTCTCCGCACCGTGGTTGACCCCAAGGGGAAATGTAGCCGTGGGCAGGAAGCAGGGGAAAGCCAAAGGGACAGACGTTTCAGGAGGTCAGTGCAAGGAAAGACCAAACACAAACATGACGTGCCTCTCCTTGCTCCCTGAGGTAGGGCCTTTCTTTCCCCAGAGAGCAGAGTGGTCCCCCCGCCAACACACAGCAGTCAATAAAAGACATGCACAAATGCTCCACGCTGGAAAATTCACAACAGGGCAAGAAGAATTTCTCAGTTTAATTATTAATTGCTTATATCTCTAGGGCAAAAATAGAAATCAAAACAAACCAAGGCGAAGGAGGAGAAGGAGGAAGAGGAGGAGGAGGGGGATGAAGGGGAGGAGGAGGAGGAGGAGGAGGAGAAGAAGTTGTTTAATGCTTACGTGCTCCTTAATATTTGCCAAACACGCCTTTCTGTATTGTACGTATATTAAGTCACCCAATGCTCACATTGAGTTGAGCTGCATATTACCCACATTTCACTGAAAGGGAAAACTGAGACTCAGAAATATTAATGACGTTGGTCAAGATCACGAAGCTGGAAGCTGGTCTGCTGTCTCTCTTTCCTCAACGAGCCTCAGTAGACAGAAACTACAAAGATCGCAGCATCGCTGAATATATTCGTTCAGCGTCCACGAAGTTCTTCTAGTGTGTCCCCCTTTCTCCTAGATCCCCAGCACGGGACAAATGACTAGTGCATGGTCTCTGCCTGGAGAGAGTGCGTTCTGATTAAGGAAACACCATAAATCGTTATAGCCAGCTTTCTAAAACACTCTGCTTTTGTTCATTTCATGGACCTGGGAGCAGAAGCAGAGACAGAGTCCAGCAAATGGAGAGAATCATGAGAGGCTAAAAGCGCACAACTATGTCGGAAGGAAAGCTGCCATTTCCTTTGCACGAAGTAAAATCTCCTCTGGCGGCCAGCACTATTGCCCTAGAAAGGGGGTGTTCGTATTCACCAGCTTCCGGGGTGGGCCTGGCGTCGTGTTGCCAGGGTCCACGAGATCTGCAAGTTTACCTGCGCGGAGCAGGGTTTCAGGTTGAAACATAAACACACACAGGTCCCCAGAGAGCAATGAGTGACTGACCGTTCAAAGGATCATACTTCAACGGAGGCAGGAGATTAGGAAAGATCTCACCGACTGGGTTCAAATGGGCCACTGGAGGAGGAAGGAAAAAGTATTCGATCTCATAGCATAATGGTCTAGTGCATTTGTCATGGGCAAATCCTCACCAGCTGGGAAATGCAAGCCTGTACTAAATGAGGCAACGATCAAGATACTCTAAATTCGTGCTGTTCCAATGGCACGTTATGACCCATCATGGGTTTTAAGGTTAATTCAGTAGCTTGTGACCCTCATTTTTATGTGTGACATGGGCTGGATTAGACCAGAATATATCAGACTTCAGAGTACTTTAAAAACAAAGCTCGCTCTTGTTTTCAATTTTTTTTTTTTTCAATTATACAAACTCCTATGTGTTTATGTACATGCTTTTGCTTATATGATTATGTGTTTATAATTTCTATATTAATAGACACATATACATGTATATGTATTTGGGGTCACAACTAAAATATATTTTTTATTTAAAATTTTTTTAACCTTTATTTTGTTTTGAGAGAGAGAAAAAGACAGAGCGTGAGCAGGGGAGGGGCAGAGAGAGACGGAGACACAGAATCCGAAGCAGGCTCCAGGCTCCAAGCTGTCAGCACAGAGCCCAACGCGGGGCTCAAACTCCTGAACCCTGAGATCATGACTTAAGCCGAAGTCAGACACTTAACCGACTGAGCCACCCAGGCACCCCTACAACTAAAATATATTTTATACTGAGAATCAACATCTTAAAAGTCTGCTTTGGATTTTTTTTTTTTTTGTCATACTCTAAAGACACAGAAAAAGGTGAGCATATCTTAGATAACACAGGTAACATTCAGTATGGTTTAGAGCAAATTGTGTGTGACTAGCTGTATTCTGGATTACTACTGCTTAAATAAAAGAGACAACAGATAATACATCCACACAAATGATCTGGAAGGTTCATGCTGAGTGAAAAAAACCAGGCATGAAAGAAAACAGACATTTATATGAAATTCTAGGGTAACAAAACGCACAGTATCAGAAGGATCAGTGTTTGCCTCAGGGCTGGAGAAAGGGGCGTGAGGGTCATACTGGAGAGGCTCTATTTCTTACTTGCACTGGGGGTTATAAGAATGTGTATTGTTAAAAATTCATCCCACCCCGCATGTGATTGTAACATACACTCACTAAAGGCAACTAAAAAAAAAAAAAAAAGACTTACTACAAAAAGTTTTGAGGTTTAAATGCATGCCTAATCAATTACCCAAAAGTTTCTGTTTTTCTCTTTGGTTAAGCAACTCCCTAAGCAATGAGGCCAAAAGCTGATCGTACCCTTTTGAGTACGATTTTGTGTGTGTGTGTGTGTGTGTGTGTGTGTGTGTGTGTGTGTGGTTTGTAAGTTTATAAGCTCCTCACTCCCAGTTCTCTCTGCTGGTTAAAAGCCGTCCTTGTGAGGCTCCTTCTGTCACTCACTCTTCTGTTTGGAGAAACTTTCAGGGGAGCTGGGGCCCCACCCTTGTGCCCCAGGCCCTGATTCAGGTGAATCCTTGGGTGGGACCCATCAGACTGCCCCTCCTCTCTCCCGTGGGCCCCAGGAGCAGTTCTGGGATCCTGGCTTGGGGCGGGGGCCTTCCCGCCTCCTTTCCCTGAAGCCCTCTATTTGCATTTGGTAAGGTCCTTCTGGCTCCTTGACCCCGTCCATTTCCCGTTGGCCTCTGCTCACCCTGGAAGGAGTCACTGATACTTACTGATGTAACTGATCACCGCAGAGGCTGCCATGAGCCCTGGGCCTCTTTCTGGGTCATGCCAGGTCCCAGCAGACACTGTGCCGCCCACCCGGCCTTTCTCCTTTGCCACCAGAGCCCCTTCCCTCCCTGTGTCCTCGGGACCCCCATCGCGCTTCGGGCCCCAGTTTCTGATCAACTCGAGTGAGGGAAAGCTTCGTGCTTTCCTGTTCTTCTCCAGATGCTTCTGCTTCAGCCTTCAAGTTCCGTTTCTACTTTTCTGTTTTCGAGTGTCAAGAAACACAAGTAACATAAAAGAATAATGGAGGGGCTCCCGGGTGGCTCAGTCGGTTAGGCCTCTGACTTAGCCTCAGGTCACGATCTCACGGTTGGTGAGTTCGAGCCCCGGGTCGGGCTCTGTGCTGACAGCTCACAGCCTGGAGCCTGCTTGGGATTCTGTCTCCCTCTCTCTCTGCCCCTCCCCTGCTTACGCTCTCTCTCAAAAATAAAAAGGTTAAAAAATAAATAAATAAACAAACATCAAAAATAAAAAAAATTTTAAAAAAGCAATAATGAGAACAAAGGAGTCCTCCCCTGGCCGTTCGGCGTTTCACCGCAGCCAGGCGTTTTGTGCACCTGTAGGGATAGTTCTTTGGAAATCATGTGTTGTGACGTCCTGTGGCGTGAATTTAGCATCTAATGCAACCGCGCCTCAAGCTAATAAGATTGTTACATCTCATTGCAATGGAATGAAATCCATACACGTGGCACTAAATTCTTCAGACGCTGCAGTGCGTTAGAAGAGGACTGTGCTTGAAAGTCACGGTGTCGTGCTCCAGCCTTTGAGAGACACCGTCGGAACGAATGGTCCAAAGACAGATAACAAACCTCCGTCTCGTCTTGGACTCCTGGTCCTGCTGATATTTGGTCCTCAGAGAGCTTTCCGGAGGTTGCCGACAGAGGGCATCCCGCAGGGCAATGAACAGAGCAAACCCCAGCGACTGTGTTCTTGGCGTCTACTTAGTTTCTCTAACAAACACGTATGGGCCGAGGGGCACAGGCCATCCGCCAGGCTCTGCAGTAGCCGCTGCGTGATAGAAATCCACTGCAAAATCTCCTCCTACAGGCCTGTGAGGCAAGCACGACCCTTACTCCCATTTTACAAGTGGGACAATGGAGGCACTGGCAAGGTTGAGGGATTCGACCCAGGACGCACAGCCAGCAAGCGGCCGAACCAGCATCCCTAACTAGAGATTCCCTGACTAGAGAGGCCCCAAACTCTGCCTTCCTCCCGGGCATTGGAGGAAGAGCCGCACGGATGTGACACGTCAGCTTCCGTCCTCCAGGATCCCATACCGCAAAACGAGCTGGCGCGAGCAGGCCCTTTGCACATGCCGTGTGCTGCCTTTGAACGCAGGCTGAGCTGTAGATGTGTGCTCTCCTCATGACGAGGCAGAGAGGAATTAAATGGCATTCTTTCAGGCTTCCCTCCCATGCCCCCCTGGGACACACACATGCCCGTCCACGGTGAATTCTCCAGCAGTGCTTTCAGCCGGAGGCACACACTCCAGGGTGGCCAGCCCTGTGAGCCATGGAACAACGGTGCCCTCACACCCTCTCCGGGCTCACAGGGGACCCAGCCCTCAGTCGCACATGCTCTGAAGGAGATGTCTATTCAGTAAAGCTGGGAGTTACTGGTTTTTATAATTATTTCAGAAAGAAAGAGAAAAAAAAAGAAAGGAAAAGAAAGAAAGAAAGAAAGAAAGAAAGAAAGAAAGAAAAGGAAGGAAGGAAGAGAAAGGAAGGAAGGAAGGAAGGAAGGAAGGAAGGAAGGAAGGAAAAGAAAGAAAGGAAGGAAGAAAGGAAAGAAAAGAAAGGAAGGAAGAAAGAAAAAGAGAGAAAGAAAGAAAGAAAGAAAGAGAAAGGAAGGAAGGAAGGAAGGAAAAGAAAGGAAGGAAGAAAGAAAAAGAAAGAGAGAAAGAAAGAAAGAAGAAAGAAAAAGAAAGGAAGGAAGGAAAGGAGGAAGGAAGGGAGAGAAAGGAAGGAAGGAAAGAAAAGAAAGGAAGGAAGGAAGAAAGGAAGGAAAAGAAAGGAGGGAAGAAAGAAAAAGAAAGAAAGAAAGAAAGAAAGAGAAGAAGGAAGGAAGGAAAAGAAAGGAAGGAAGAAAGAGAAAGAAAGGAAGAAAGAAAGAAAGAAAGAAAGAGGAAGGAAGGAAGAGAAAGAAAGAAAGAAAGGAAGAAAGAAAGGAAGGAAAAGGAAGGAAGAAAAAGAAAGAAAGAAAGAAAGAAAGAGAAAGAAAGAAAGAGAAAGGAAGGAAGGAAGGAAGGGAGAGGAAGGAAGGGAGAGAAAGGAAGGAAGGAAGGAAAAGAAAGAAAGGAAGGAAGGAAGAAAGGAAGAAAAAGAAAGGAGGGAAGAAAGAAAAAGAAAGAAAGAAAGAAAGAGAAAGAAAAAGGAAGGAAGGAAAAGAAAGGAAGGAAGAAAGAGAAAGAAAGGAAGAAAGAAAGAAAGAAAGAGGAAGGAAGGAAGGAAGGAAGGAAGAGAAAGAAAGAAAGAAAGAAAGAGAAAGAAAGGAAGGAAAAGAAAGGAAGGAAGAAAAAGAAAGAAAGAAAGAAAGAAAGGAAAAGAAAGGAAGGAAGGGAGAGAAAGGAAGGAAGGAAGGAAAAGAAAGAAAGGAAGGAAGGAAGAAAGGAAGGAAAAGAAAGGAAGGAAGAAAGAAAAAGAAAGAAAGAAAGAAAGAAAGAAAGAAAGAAAGAAAGAAAGAAAAAGGAAGGAAGGAAGTAAGAAAGAAAGAAAGAAAGAAAGAGAAAGGAAGGAAGAAAGGAAGGAAGGAAGGAAGGAAGGAAGGAAGGAAGGGAGGGAGGGAGGAAGGAAGGAAAATTTGCAGCACAATCTTTGTACATTTTCCTATTTGCTTCGGACCGCCTGACCTTATCCCGGAACAGACATTTTTGCCGTGACAAGTTCATAAAAACAAGCTCACCTTTTTGTTTATAACTTAGGGAATCTTTTCTCTTGAAAGTCCGCCGTTGGCCCCAGCTTGCAGGCTCAGAATGGCATACCCGTTAGTCCCAGGGGGATGATAGCTGTTAAAAGTGTCCCATCCATTTAGAAAAACTGCGGGATGTCCTGTGTGTCTACTGTTATGCGCAACTGTAGTCAGGGGACAGAGTTATCTACAGCTTTGTGGCATCATTCATGCTACCTTCTACAGTCGAAATTCCTCACTCTCTTCAAGATCATCCTTCACAGTTTAAAACTTGAAGGGACGGCGTCTGGGTGATAAAGCGCAGTCGTGGCACGTGCTGATTGTAATAAGAAGAAATTAATTCAGGAAACCCTCTCTAGGTCCACCTCAGAATGTATTTGTTTAGAACTTTTTAAAACATTTTGCATAGACAGGCACCCGGGTGGCTCAGTCGGTTGAGCGGCTCGGGTCACGATCTCGCGGTTTGTGAGCTCCAGCCCCGCATCGGGCTCCCTGCTGACAGCTCGGAGCCTGGAGCCTGCTTCGAATTCTGTGTCTCCCTCTCTCTCTGTCCCTCCTCCATTCACAATCTGTCTCTCTCTGTCTTTCAAAAATGAAGAAATGTTAAAAAACATTTTTTTTTAACTTTGCATAGAATAGCCCACATTTCTGGTAGCAGGTGCACTAGTGAAAGAACTGTTCCGCTCCTTCCTGCTTCTAGTTCCTGACTTAGAATACCAATGAAGGGATTTTCTGCTAACTTTTCCAGACGAAATTAACCACTTGATCAAGAGGTATCCCCTGCTTATTTTTTTCAGTCTAGAGAGCCGATGGCACATGTGATAAGGCACCAGACACATGGATTTGATAAAACGTCCCTCGGGCTTGTGCTAATGTTGGCACAGCTGTGCCGCTGACGTTGCTGACTTACCCAGAGAACAAGTTACTGAATTCTTTGGTTAGTATAATTATCATTGTCACATTACCGCATAAAGAACTATGAACGCAAACTCCACTATTGCCCCCAACTCTGGATCAGTTTCTGGACACTAAATCTTGGACACTAAACAGTCCAGGGGGATAAAATGAAAAATTACTATGATGTGCTCTGGAAAGTTAAAATGTCTATTAATTATTTGCTATCATTGACTAAGCACAAATATAAAGTATTTTTTAAAAGAATGAATGTTTCAGCAAATTTTTGTGAACGGAATATTTGTGCGCAATACGTCAGGAAAAGAAAACACAGTCTTAGCCGTATTCGACATCCTTGGCAAAGAACAGATGGTAAAAGTCACAGTGTCATCCTTAAATAGCAAATAGAACATTTTTTGACTGTCAAATTAATTGCAATTTATATAAGGTAGATTAATTACAGTTTTATATTGCAATACTTTAGGTCAGACAACGTGCAACTTTTGTTAAGTTTTATAGGTCCCTATACCTGATGTCAGGCAAAGTTTAATAAATGAAATTAAACAGATGAGATTCTTAAATAACTCCATAAATATCAGAAAGAATGAGATCAACAGGGATCCAAAGCAATCAATTTACCAAGAACATTCTTCCAAGAGAATTACCAGGCACTGTTCAGATAACAATGACAAATGTAGTTACACTCCATTCAAACTCCACAGTCTTTGCATACCAAATGCAAATGGAAAAATTAATAAAGGTAGAAAAACTAGAACTATTGGTTTGCGGGACTAAGAATTCTTAGACGTTGTAAATGCCACTAATTTTGTTAACTATCCACATTTGTTAAATATCAAATAGGAACACGAAAAAATTGTCCATTATCAAAAAGTAATACATTGATATTAATTGACTGACTACAGGTCGTTTGTCTGTTTACTCCGTCAACAGAATGTTTCCCCCTGTGCTCCACGAGAGTTAGGTATAGTGCTAGGTGCACGATGATAAATAAGCCAAAAATATTCTTAATTATCCTGTTCTTCACATTCATTTGAGTTATCGCTGAAAATATGAATGCACGTTAATCCACTTGGCAAGAAGGCAATGCAGTGCAGTGAGCCATCACTGCTAAAATTAAACACATCTCCCCGCTTGAAATCTTCTTTTCTCTTTTGTGGTCTCTCTGATGATACTGTTACCCTCGGCATCTCCATTAGGCCCCCCAGCTTGCTCATTCCTGAATATTGACGGACTGCAGGGCTGTGGTTATCTCCTCACTTTTACCTCGACCCTCTAAGCTGGATCCTCTTGGATATCATCAAATAAATTTTTCAACATTTATATTCCGAATGTGTACACATAATCTTCGGGATTGTCTATTCTACAAAAATTCAGAATTTTATAACCAGAAGGTGCTAGCCAGTGTCAACCATTTTTGTACAAAGGACCAGATTTTAAATAATTTAGGCTTCGCGGCTGGCATGTTATTTCTTTTACGTATCTTACCTCCTAAAATGTGTAGAAGAAAATTTAGCAAGATCATACCACAATGGCCTACAGGTGAAATTGGGCCTGTGGGACATAACATGTCCACCCCTGATCTAAATCAACATTTTAAAATCGATATGATGTTTCCAAGAGGAAAGTGATACAGGTAACATTACAGGCATGGTTTCTAGATTCTGAATCTTCATATACTCTCCTTCCTAAATGTATTGTGTCTGAGACTCAATGTAGTCTGGACTTTTTCTTTGCCTATTACATTTCCAGAGAGTTTCTTGCCACTGTATTTTTTTTAATGTTATATTCATTTTTCAGAGAGAGAGAGAGAGGCAAAGCACGAGTGAGGGAGGGGCAGAGGGAGGGAGACACAGAATCTGAAGCAGGTTCCAGGCTCTGAGCTGTCAGCACAGAGCCTGACACGGGGCTCGAACTCACGGACCGCGAGATCATGACCTGAGCCGAAGTCGGATGCTTAACCTGAGCCCCCCAGGTGCCCCTCTTGCCACTGTTTTGACTGAGACTGTGCTATGTATTGTCCACGTGTTTTCCTTGTCCTGGGTGCACAGAAATTTCCAGCTTCCCTTATAGTGAGGTTGGGGTCACGTAAGTAGCTGAATTTTGAGCAAAGGGATATAGGACAGAAGCACTTTGTAGACTTTGGCTTTTATACAATGAAAGAAAGAAAGAAAGAAAGAAAGAAAGAAAGAAAGAAAGAAAGAGGAATTTAGGCAAGAATTTCAGTGTCACGGGACAGGGGGTGTTACCACATTGCTGGCCTATGCAAATCAAATAAAGCAGCCATTGTGTTTGCCATTGTACCTGGCATATGTCTACACTCATTTCAGGCACTGAGACATTTGTTAGGTGACATATTTGTTGTGCGGAACTCAATTATTGCCTCCTGTGGAATGTGGTGATTTAAGAACCTTCCCTGTCAATAGGCTTTAGGTGGATAAATTGGAGAAGACAGTGCCAGGTGTGAACGGTATGGTTACTTAAGATTTTTCCCTGGTCACCATTTAAAAAACAAACTCTCTTCCTCCACATAGATGCCAAGAATATTCACTTTCATGTGGTTATGTAGTCATTCAAGGCTCCAGGAACAGTAAAAACATAGTCCTAACATGAGATATTTACATATGTCTTGTTAAAATGATAAATCGATTTTGAGGAAGCTTTTATTATCATCTCAGATAATCATCGCTTTCATTTTTTACAATGCTTTTAAAATATTAATTACATGTTAAAGAACATTGACGTTTACCCCCGGCACAATGACATTTATGAATCGTGTCATTAAAAACCTCATCTTGCCTTTAACCTGAACATATGATCAAAACGAATTCTAGATTGGTGTTCAGCATTTACTCTTATTGGAAACTAACAGGCATTAGAAGTTTGCCAAGGGAAATTTTTTAAAAAACAGTTTGAATTTTAAACCTGTTTGAAAATGACAGTGTTTTGGGTGTCACTGGAGCTCTAGAAAGTTTGAGTGCTGTATTTAAAATGAGCGCTCTGATGTTAAATTTTTGGTGGGTATTTACCATAATGTTTCAAATCAGTGTGGGGAAGGGGGTTGGGGAGTACATTAGAATACGTCATAAAAATATATACATTAATAACTATATTTTACCTGAGAATCTCAAATCTGCTTCAGAGACACTCAATTCAGAAAATACTTAATATCATCAAAATCAGGAGCATCTGAAGAAGGGTAAAGCCATCTGAAAATAGTGTCAATGGTACTTTCGGAGTTGACGGGAAAACGGAAGAAAACATCTGGCTTTTAGTTGCCATTATGTAAATGTTCCTCTTTCCCTCCCAATCCCCCAACATATGCTCATGGACGTATATCTTATATATACACAAACACGCACACACACACACACACCCCACACTCCTATGTGCATGTCAACTCAGACGTATATGTTATATATACACAAACACGCACACACACACGCACACACACACACACACACAGAGCCACTCATGCTGATTGCTGTTTTCTTCACAAAGACAAGAAACAACAGATTTGGGAAAAAAAAACTAATCAGCAAGGAAAATAAAGACTGTGAAATGTAATGTGATTTTATTTTTCTGATTATGCTATAATAAACATAACCGCACACTTCACAGATCTGTGGGGAGGGAAAGAAATTCCTGAACCAAAAATAACTGAATACGTCACACAAGAATTATTAAAAAGAATCAGCTAGGATCTCAGAGATCCTGAAAAATCTCAGCGATATAAGATACGTGTGGGTACGTTATAAAGATTTTTCGATGAAAAGGATAAAATGAAACGCATTCTCCATTGCAGGTTTGAGGAAAGAACCCCCATTGAAAGGAAAGCATTGTAGTCAAAAAACATTTTGTTAAGGAAGAAGTCAGTGAGTGTTGCGTAGACGGACACCGGTGGAGAAGAGAACGGGACGGGTGTCAGAGAGAATGGAAGGCCTTAAACAAAGCTGGTGTGAAGCCGGACACCGAGAGGGGCAGAAAAACCAGTGGCAAATAGCAACTGTGGGTTGGAGGTGAGATTGAAACTGGTTTGAGGTTGAAATTTCAAGGCCGAAATAAGTGAAATGCTTTGGAAAGAGCTAGAGTCAAGCCCGGGGGGAAAGACGCACTTCCCTTTGGACCTCTGGGTGGGAAAAGTAAACAATACAGAAGGGAATCGAAGGGGGGGGGGGTCTGGGAGGCCTTCCCACAGATGACCCCTTGGTTAAGCACCCTGTCTGGGTAGAGCTGGGTAGTGCTGGTGAAGGCCGGGAGGAATGTTCTGGAATGTCCAGCGGGACACAAGGAATAACTTTCATTGTATGGAAGGTAGGGGTCTTGTGGAAGGTGAGGTCAGCAAGGTGGTGGAAAAAGGTTTCGAGCCCTCGTCCCCGGGTGGGCCCATCACTCAACACAAGCAGGCACAGGAGAAAATACCTTCAGAGTAGCCAAGCGTTCCGGGGGAGGGATCCAGCACCTGGGTGGAGCACAGTGAGGAAAGATGCACTGAAGGATGAGGTGCGGCCCCACATGTGGGCATCGCCCCCAAGTCACTCCTGCCAAGCCCGGCAGCGGTGCAGAGAGAGGCCCTCCCGCGAATGAGGGACAACAAAGTGGGCACCTGCCTTCTGTGCAGCTCAGATGAGGCCCACGGCCATGCCAGGCGGGCCCCGAGGTCCCCAGGCACCTGCACACCCAGCCTCCAGCTGCCCCCCACCTCCCAGTGCCAGACTCCAGGCGAGCCCCTGGGGACACAGCGGCCAGCAGACTCAGGGGCCGGCACCGCGACATCCCTCAGACTCAGGGGCAGGCCCACTCCGGTGCTCGGTCAGCCCTTGGTGACACAGTCCGGGCCTGTCTCCGAGGACCAGACAGGGGCTGAAGGGCAGGAGGAGGGTTGGGGGTACGCAGTTGCAGCCTTGCGGGATGGCTGGGTCGGCGCCCAGAAGCACGGCGTGCCGACTGCAGTGAAGACTGTTGTGTTGTCCCTGGAAATGCGCTGAGACAGCAGAATCCAGGACTCTCATCACCCGGGCAAAATGGTAACTGGGACGAGGTGGTTAGGGAGCCTGACTGTGGTAATCGTTCCACTGCACGCGTGTATGCCTCGTCCTCGCAGCACGCACCTCACAGACACACGACCCATTTTAAAATAAAACAGGAATGAAAAGGGCTGTTTTATCTATTTTTTATTTTTTTCAATGTTTATTTTTGAGAGAGAGTGAGACACACAGAGTGTGAGCGGGGGAGGGGCAGAGAGAGAGAGGGAGACACAGAATCCGAAGCAGACTCCAGGCTCCGAGCTGTCAGCGAAGACCCCGACACGGGGCTCTGGGGCTCGAACTCACGGACTGTGAGATCATGACCTGAGCCGAAGTCGGACGCTCAATGGACTGAGCCACTCAGGCGCCCCAAGAGCTGTTTTATTTAAAGGAAAATTTAGAGGTTGATGGGGGAGGGAGGGTGGGTGATGGGCACCGAGGAGGGCACCTGCTGGGATGAGCACTGGGTGTTGTATGGAAACCAATTTGACAATAAATTTCATATTTAAAAAAATAAAAAATTTTAAAAATTTTAAAAAAGTAAAGAAGAATTTGGAAAGACCAACTATTAACCATGACATTTCCACACACTGACCCGAAACAGGCAGAAAAGGAAGGATCTCCCTATAAAAAACGGCAGGTATTATAAATTTCAAAATTAATTTCTTAAAAAGTAAAAAAAAAAAAAAAAAAGAAAAGAAAAAAGGAAACACTGAACTCAAGTCAGTTAACTTATTCAAATTTTTTTTAAATATCAAGAATTATAAAACGCAAAGAGTTATGGTAGCTAAATTTTCTAAAACCCGGCATGAGAGATTCAATTGTTTGAACAATTGTGTGGCAATTTAGAGAACTGCCAAGAAGTTGTACGAGATTTTTAAATTAAGCAAGAAGCTGCATTTACTTCCTCACTCAGCATAAATGTAATCAGGTAAAATGCTAATACAAACCTTAGAGTGACTTCCTGTTCCAAGTGTTTGACGAAGCTGTGAATGTATCTTTCTCATCTCTCTTAGGAAGATAGAGTTTCCAGGGGAAATACGGTCATGGATACTCTGAGATAGATAGATAGAGGGTCTAGAGATTTTGGAAATTCAAGGTGAATTTAATCCTAGTGATAGATGAGTCACAGACCCTGTGTTGGGCTTTGTGTCGACAGCTCAGAGCCTGGAGCCTGCTTGGGATTCTGTGTCTCCCTCTCTCTGCCCCCTCCCCAACTCATTCTCTCTCTCCCTCTTTCTCTCTCTTTCTCAAAAATAAATAAACATTAAAGAATTTTAAAGATAGAGACATCTCAAATAGCTTCCAGAAAGAAAATAATTAGGTACTTACGAACACAACCCAGGAGTACCCGGGTGGTTCAGTCAGTTAAGCGTCTTACTCTTGATTTGGGTTCAGGTCATGATCTCATGGTTCATGGGTTCAAGCCCCACAATGGGCACTGTGTCGACAGCATGGAACTTGCTTGGGATTCTCTCTCCCTCTCTCTCTGTCCCTCCTCTGCTTGCTCTCTATCTCCCTCTCAAAAGAGGTTAAAAACATACACTTAAAACAACACACACACAATCCAGATGACCAACAGCTTTCTCAACGAGACAGGATGTGGAAAGACAACGTGGCCCCGTCTCAAATTTCTGCGGAAATGACTTGCATCAGTCCCTGCTTGCCGCACTGCTGTACCCCCAGTTAATATTGTTGTACATTGTACACCTTTATCAGACATGTGTGCCGGGGTCCCCCAGGGTCCCCTCAGGCTCTGTGATTTGCCGGAAGAACTTATGTGATAGAAGCATGGTGATACTCGTGGCCGTGTGTTTCACAGCAAAGGACACAGAATGAAACTGGCAAAGGGAGAAGGCTTGTGGGCCTACCCTCAGCAAAACTGGCTGGAGCTCCAGGCACCCCTGTCCCAGTGCGTGAGACACACTATTTTCCCTGTGCTGGGAGCCAACGTGCTTGAAGTTTGCCAACAGGGAGGCTCACCGTGGCCTGGGTGGCCAGGGGTCTTCCTGGGGAGCCCGTCATGTGGGCATGTAGCACCTGTGCGACTGACCTCCTTCCCGAAGCCCCACAGCCCCAGAAGGACGGCAGGTATTCACCACTCATCGTATCGTTGGCGCAAACCATCTCAGCAAACTGGTACAAGGTGGATCGAGGCCCCAGCCTTGCAGAAATGCCCCATCCCGTAGAATATCCCAACAGCTCAGTTCCCAGAAGCTGGTACACACACAGGATTTGCACAGCCCAGGCCTGTTGAGTCAACACTTCCTCACACACAACATGCACAGCATCGTATGGTGGAGACACGGCATCTAGAATAATCCCTTCCAACTGTTGAGAACAATACCGCCCTGGAGGAGTGATCGCGTCAGATCTGGAACGCAATGAAACTAGCTGTGAAATCAGGATGAGTGAGATCGAGAAATGTGCCTCCGGAACAGGGAACGGGGATTTAGGAGTTCTGAGAGTAGCACAGCCGTCCCACACATTGGTAACAACTCAAGGAGGCAGTAATGCCCACCACGCAATAAAAAGGAAGAAGCACCAGGCCCTCGGAACCTCAGTGGAAGAAAATGAGCGCGAGTGCCAGCCAAGCCAAAGCGAATACAAACAAAGAGCCCGAGAATGTAGGAGCTGTGAGCAAGGAAAGGCACGGAACATTCTTCCGTTTAAATACAGGGCTAAGGCACATCTGTGAGATTTGGGACTACAGGTAACAAGGCCAGTGCTATGCACACTGATCAAGTTGGCAAGGAGTGGTGAGTTGAGAATCATGAATTGAGGAGAACCTTTAATCTCTTGTCTTTAGAGCAAGACGCTCACCCACAACATGGAGACTTGAGTTTGTAACGATTGCAGTGACTTCACGTTTTGCAGTAAGCGGGATGTTTTTCCTGTGTCTCGTAGCAATGCGCACCTTAAAATAAAGACACGCGTATCTTAACATCGGTCTTTTCTTGATGTCCTTCCGTTTTTCTCGTAATAAATGCAATCGAGTCGAATGTGATCCCAGAAACACCCTGTGTAGAGTGTGGTGCCGTGTGTGCTAAACGTCTGTTTGCCACTTTTTCTTTCTATAACTCTAGCTCACCTGCCTAGAGAGATGCTGAGATTGTTTTCTAAGCAGTGAGATGATTGGCAAAGTTTTGCTTTGATCTCTGTATCTTCCTACCTTGCTTGCATATTCCCTTTAATGCTGATGTGGACTGTCCTCATAAAAATGCAGTGAGAGACGTTCATTCATTTCCAGATTGTAGGGGGTGCTCCAGGGATGAGGGAGGGAGGGAGATACTCACAACTTCCCACTTCTGGATGCATCTGAAGCACCAGTCCATCTTTCCTTGCTGTGAGTATTCCCCCAGGCGCTACCAGGTTAAATAACCCATCCGTCAATGCCACTTTGTGGACGGTGGCTATTTGTCAGCAGGACCTGTAGTGAGTCACGAAATGCTACTTGACATAACCTTGCGCATATCAGGTTCCGTTGTATCTTTTTTTATGACAAATGTGTCAAAAATAATTTCATTTGTTGCGGGCACAAATTCAATTTCCTAGGCGAGTCGTAGCACCCGATGAAGCTTTTAAGAATGCGGGATGGCTCGCGGTTTCCATCCTCCCCGTGGAATGAAGAACATGGACAGCAACATAACAATTTAAGTGCAATTTTGTTTTTTAATCACATTATTATTGAGCATGTAATGAAAAATAAAGTATTCCAGGTGGAATAGCTTTTATCAGTTCAAGTGCTTGCCTCAAGGCTGAATGCAGCATTCCCTAATCAGCAAGCTGCATAATGAAATTTCTAGGCATCCGTGTTTATAATCAGATTACCCCGCCATCACTCCTGCTGGAGAAGATCTTATTCCAACACTCGAGGTACATTTTTGTTGACTATCTTTCTATCACTCATGTCAGGCCCTTCTCTGAGCACATGAGACTTCCATGCCTATGTTCACGGTTTACAGAGTAAGATAATTAGTTAAACATCTTCCCGATGTCCTGAAGCAACGTTTAGGCTGCTGCCACTTTGCTCTGTGTTAAATCACTTTATAGAGTCTTGATACACAATACGAAACTTGGCTCAGTCACAACTGCGCCTGGAGGTGTGAGCTATTAAGCTCGAGTTATAACCCCGCCCTCAAGGTCGCTAATCCCGAGTGACACGATCCTCATGCCAGCTGAATCTGTCCGCGCACTTGGCGTTTCTATGCTGGTTTCCAATAAAGGAAGGGATTCGGAGGACGCTCGCTCACAGGACTTGCACCTGGTTCCAAGCTCTGTCCTCCTTCTTAACTTCCTAGCTCCTGGCCAGGAGGCGTCACAGGTCACCCGGGGAAGGGGAGGTCCCTGTCCACTCCGCAAGACAGGCACCTTCTCATGGGGCCTTTGGGAAAAAAGAAGGGTTCGCCAGCACAAGACTTTACGGCAGTAACGGTTCTGAGGGAATAATCTACTTTTATCCTTGGCCCCCAGGCTCGGAGTTCATCCACCCAGGAACTGGGTTATTGCCTCATAAAGAGTGGGAAGCCCCTGTCATCCCGTAATTAGAAAACGGGACGTTTACTGCTCTTGTAGCTTCATTTTACTCAACGACTCCTGGGCTGGCTTCTTGGTCTTTTGCAAAAAAAAAAAAATAATAATAATAATTTCAGGCTTGATCAGCATGCATATAACATGACTAAAAATAGGTTTCGTTTATTATTTCGTGTGTTAACGCAAAATCAGACTTGAAACACGTATCACGAGAGATGACTGGACACGTTAATTGAGACGTATAATACTGGCAACCTTGGGCCGTTCAGAGTACGTAAAAAGAAACACACGATTTTTGTTGACGCCAGTTGTATGACGCATTTGCATTCCCGTGAACTTTGAGGGTGAGCTCATGAATGGATTCCTTCTCACCACGCAAGCAAGGACCCCACTGGCGGGCAGGGAACTCAGTGTTGAGGACCAGCCTCTCGCCCAACAGTCCCGCAAGGTGGATATCCTGCCCGCCGGGACTGGGGTGGGCTTCGAGGACACCTGCAGAACCCCTGGAGCTTTCTCGTCCTCATCACGACAGCCTACCTCTGGTGGCTGCAGCCTGATGAAACGGCAGTTCAGAATCTCCATCGTCTCAGTGTTCTACAAGGATCCTTTAACCTAAGGGCGGGGCTGTGTGCTAGGTTGCCTCGGAACTGTTAAGGTTCACAAGATGTCCTCTCGTGCAGAATTTCTCTTCTGGTTTGAAATATTTGAGGCACACAAAGAGGGTAAACGGTATCATAATATAGGGCCACAGACCTAATTCTCACATTTTGACAAATGTTATTATTTTGCCATCGATGCTTTAGATTTTTTAAAATAAATGTAGTAGCTGTGTCTCTGTATTTCTCCAACATTCTCTTCCGTTTTCTTCCTATCTTGAACTCCCACGAATACTTAAAATTAATCTACTTACACACACAGCCATAATATATGCATGACTGATTTTAGAATAGCCAGGAAATTATGTGTTTGTGATTCTTTCTTGCTATGGGCTGAATGTCCGTGTTCCCCCCAAATCCATATGTTGAAGCTTAAAACCCTATTGTGATGGTATTTGGAGGTGGGGCATTTGGGAAATAATTAGGTTTAGATGAGGTTGGGGTAGGGGCGGGGTGGGGGACTGTGATGGGACTGGTGTCCTTGTAAGAAGGGAGTAGAGCCCTCTCTCCACCGGGTGAGGACAGAAGGAAAAGACGGCCGTGTGCAGGCCAGGAAGAGCCCTCACCAGACATGGGGTCTGCCAGCCCCTTGATCTTGGACCGCCAGTTTCCAGAGCCACGAGAAATAAACGTCTGTTGTCTGATGCACCCAGTCTGTGGTGTTCCGTCGTAGTGACTCGGATGGTCGAGGACCCTTCTGCGACTTGCCTTTCTTCCTCCGCTTCTGCGTGGTGTTAAGTCATGGCAAATCGTACGCCTTAGGCTCATCTATGTGAAATACCACATATAATGTCCCATTATGGATTCATTCTCCTGTCCGCAGCGTTTATTTAAATGCCTCTCACAGCATGAGTGCATCCATTTCTCCAGGATATCTACTGAGAAGAGGGTGGCCGTGTCAGAGTGTCTTCAGATAGAGCCGACATCTACTGATACTAGACTGAAGTTTTGTTAGCAGGGTCTGACTTGATATAAATGGGTAGATGGGAAGATGAATTCCCTTTGCTAATATATATTGTATATATTTATATAATATATATGTAAATATTATATAAATATAAATATATATAATATATAAATAAATATAAATATATAACATATAAATTATATAAAATATAATAAGGGAATACAATAGAATATAGAATAAATATAATATAAATATATTATATTTATTTATATATATTTATATATATATTTATATTTATAAATATTTATTTATTTATATATTTATATAGAATAAATATAAATAAATATAATATGAAATTATATATATAAATATTATAATGATTTTTACTTTTATTTGTGATTTCTTGGCTATTGCGTTGTGTCCGATTTCATTTGAATTTGCTATTCCTTATATACTAATCAGGTTGGGATGATTGTCATGTTTGGGTAACATAATTACTCTTTTCGAATTTCCTTTTCACATCCTTTGACATTGTTTTCCTATCACATTATCAGTCTTGTTTGTTTTTAGATTTGTGTGAATTCTTTACTAGGCTGGATCCTGGGCCTCTGTCAGTAAATTAAGTGGATATTATCGTCTTCCACAATGTGGTTCATATTTTCACCTGTCCCACTACTCAAACATTTCAAGACTTAACGGAAACAATTTTGTTCCCTGTTTCATTTTGAATTCGTCCATGTTATGTCGTATTTAAGAAATCCTTCTCTCTGCTTGGGCAAGGGCCCCCACGATCTTCTTTTCAGAACTTTGTTGGTATTATTGGCCTTTGGTTTCTGTCTGTAAATTGAGGAATAGAGTCAGAGTTTCCTAATCTCTCCATTGTTCCTGACTGTAATTGAATTTAGGCCATAAATTAAGTGCAGAGGCAATGCCACTTTTCTGAAATCGGGCCTTCCTACACATGCCTCTATTTGGCGTTTTCATCACCTCTGCACTAATGTCTTTCAATAACGTGTGTATAATTTTATAGAAACCACGTACATTTCCCTTTATGTGTAATGTATAGGTATCGGGTTTAGCTTCCATTGTAAATGGTATCTTTGTTGTACTATTTACACCATCATTTAAAGTTGCAAGTTCTGTTGGTAACGTGTTGACGTCCCACGTATTTTTCATTCTAATTACGTGTCACACACATTGACTAGGCTTCATTTTTTTCATTTTTTACCTATACGGTCTATAAAGTACTGTCTGTAGACCATCACGCATTTGTTTTTTAAAAATGACATTTTGTTCCCTCTTTTCAATCCCCACACATGGCTCCTCTATTACATATGCATCTATCTACATATGTGCATCTTGCGGGCATGCGGATATCTTATTTTCCTGTCCCCTTCCCCGTTGTGTCACTCATCTACTTTTGTATTAAAAATTGGTGGGCTAAAGCCACTCACATTTGTCATCTCACAATTTCTGTGTGTCCGAAATCCAGAAATGACTTAGCTGGATGGTTCTGGCTAGGGATCTCTCTTGAGATCGTAACCCAGATGCCAGCCCAGGCTGTAGTCACCTGAAGTCTTCACAGCGAGGCTTTTAATGTTTTAACAAGCAATAACAACATTTTACTACACAAAGAACTACCTTTCTTTTGTTTTAATGACTCTGATTTTTGTCTGATGTGTTTTTCTTATTTTGTTTCTTCGTGTGTGTGTGTGTGTACTCTGTTTCTTTTCCCTGATGATTTTAGAATGAGTTGTGTTTACTTCTCTCTCCTTTGGGAGGTTTGGATTTGAATTTGAAATTTCTGGGCATAAGGAAGAAGGTGTTTTATGTTGATGCATAGGGATTATAATAGTTAAATTTACGTGTCAATGTGTTGGGTCTCAGGGAGAGCCAGACAGATGGTAAACTGTGACTTCTGGGTGTGTCTGTGAGGGTGTGTCTAGAGGACTCAGTAATTGAATAGATAGATACCGAGATACCAAGCATGACATACAGCCCCCACCCACGCATCCTTGCCTGGTACATACTTCATATTCGATATGCATTTATTGACCAGCCTAATGAACAAATAGCAGTCCTCTGTATATACAGAGACGACATACTGCGATGCCCTGTTTTCAGAAACAAGTATGTCAATTTATGGCAATATAAAAGATTCCAGATCCGATTTTTAAATCTCTGGTCAAATATACATCCCAGTTTGCAATCAGTTAATGATTCACTACTGAGGGGTAGGAGGTATGTTATTAAAGAATTACAGGGGCGCCTGGGTGGCTCAGTCGGTTCAGTATCCGATTTCAGCTCAGGTCATGATCTCACGGTTCGTGGGTTCGAGCCCCATGTCGGGCTCTGTGCTGATAGTTCAGAGCCTGGAGCCTGCTTCAGATTCTCTATCTCTCTCTCTCTCTCTCTCTCTCTCTCCCTCCCTCTCTCTCAGTCTCTCTGCCCCTTCTCTGCTCATGCTCTGTCTATCTCTCTCAAAAATAAACGTTAAAATTTTTTTAACAAAAATTACACACACACACACACACACACACACAAAATAACCCTCTTTTCTTAGTGACACACTTTTGAAATATTGCAAATTATTAATTCAAGTTGTTGTTCTGGTCCCTATCAAGAAGGATTCCCAATCAGGAAGGATTCCCAACAAAAGGATGTGAGTAAAGATGTGGGGAAAATGAGGCATTTGGATCACAAAGCTTGGGGGAAACAGAGGCTAGGACAGAAATCTGAGAAGATGGGTTTCCAAGGAGCAGACCTCAGGTGATGGGGACACCAGCTAGCGGTGGTGGCCAACGATGAATGCCACCACTGGTCCTCGGTGCCCGCTAACACATACGATCCTGCAAAGCACATGTGAGTGCTTCCAGACGTGAAACCCACCTCTTTCCCTCCAGCACCATGACTGCACCTGTCCTAAGGATCCCACAAGGTCCGGATTTCAAGTCAGTTGCGTATCAGCCAAATGATAGTTCTCGGGCATGTAAACGCCCTTGGCGACTCCTTCCTCAAGTTGTTCTGTCTTTACGATATCGGTCATCAGTAGGGACACGTTCAATGCCGTAGTTACTTCCTGGCTTATTTGTCTCTTTCAGTCATGACCAGTAGAGATAAAATCCCAGCAACACTTTGCGAAGTGCTTATTTTGGTGTTTCTGCTTTTAACCTATGTCCATACAATGAATCTACACGGTAGCATGTACTATTATCACCGGCTCAAGGATATATTATTAAAACAAAACGGGTGGTTGCCACTTAATTTCCTCAGAAAATAAGGTAGTGGCAGGAAGGGCTACGTGAATATTTAGAAACTGAAAGGAACTTAGAACGAGTAGCACAGTATTTCTTTGGCTTGATTGAAATAGATTCAACAGAGAACATTAGTTTCCCCAAATGTCACAGATGTGTTTTTCTGCAGTGGTGAATACCTTGATCTAGTTATAATATAAAATTTTCAGCTGAAACATTAAAAAATAAACTTGCTCTGGCTAGACACACGTTGTTCAGACCTCCTTATATAGAAGTAAGCGCCTGATTTACTTTTTCAAATATCGTTCCTTTCAGGCAACTGTCAAAATAAAATGGTAAGTTTAACCCAGGGCGGTTTTAAAGAAGCGTATTGTTTAAGGGACGCCATGGCTTCCTAAGCCTTTTCCACACTGGGCTTGGCATTTTTGCGTTATTGCCTTCATGGAAATTCCATGTTTTTGGTCAAATTTGCCACAAGCAGAGGAGGCCCAGATGATTTCGCAATCCAAGCAGGATCTGTTACCCGGGAAGACGTCGGGCAAAGGACAAGCCTCCAGCGATAAATGATTTTCCTTCCTTATTTTATTGCCCCTCATTTGTACATCGCTGATCCTAAAGCTGATAGCGCAAAGGCATCTTTGCGTGCGGTTCCTGGGTCAAATTAAGAATGGAAGAAAACGGTTATGAAACGCAGGACCGTTTTTCTGCAGACTGATGCCGTCTTGTCACTCAGCTGACTGTATTCTCTTATTCCTAAATAGATTGGGCCGCTCCTGTGATGAGGATGTGAGATAACTAGCATTAGTGTAGCAGTTTTCTCTAAATACAGACTTAGAGAACGCGTGAGTTTGTTTGAAAGCTATATTACTTCCAAGTCCAAATAATTCTCCATGTAAATCTACTGCATTTCCATGAGGGTAAATATTAGCTTCTGGCAGGAGGGGAGGTGGGGGTGCTAAGTACGGAAAAACTGGATCTCTCTGGATAAATGCGACCCACCGAATTGAAACAGAATCTCCCTCTCTCTGCCTCCCCCTTTCTCTGGTTTCAATCACGTCTTCTTCCCTGACTTCTTCCAGCACGATTTAGTTTTTGAGGCGATTTAATATTCTTTTTTTTTAATGTTTACTTATGTAAACACAAACAGAGAGTGGGGGAGGGGCAGAGAGAGAGAATCCCGAGCAGGTTCCGTGCTGTCCCCACGCAGCTCGATCCCACAAACCGTGAGGTCATGACCTGAGCCAAAATCAAGACTCAGACGCTTAACTCACTGAGCCACACAGATGCCCAGTTTTCATCCAAATAAACCGTGTTCTTCCAGAGTCCGGGCGCAGTGCTGCGGAGGACAGAGGGAGCGTTGGGAATCTGGATACTTCCCGAACCTCAACTTGTGGAAGAAGTTCTTTGTTGTAAACAAAATGCAAAGGTCGCGGTCAAGATCGTGTGGGGAACCGGTTAGCAGCGTCACTTCGGCGACACGTCTTTAATCCACAGTTCGCCTCGTCTGTGAGGTGGGAACTATGGAAACAGGCCTGAATCCATCAGATGATGAGGAGCTTTGTGAAGCGGGACATTTGATCGGTTAGTATTTTGGCTGGTGTTATTAATGACCGCTTACGAATTTTTATATTTTAATGACAAGAGCATGCCACACGGTACCACAGGATTTACTCAGTAACAATCTCGGCTGATAATTCAAACGTGGCTAAAAATGCACACGGACGTTTTTCCGAGCCTCTCTGTGTTAGGAGATGCGTTATTTCAGTCGTTATCGAGAGTTACCGTGTTGAACCTCTAAGTACTCGCTAATGGTCCCCTGCACAACGGCTATTAGGATAATAAT
This sequence comes from Panthera tigris, assembly GCF_018350195.1. Lineage (NCBI taxonomy): Eukaryota > Metazoa > Chordata > Mammalia > Carnivora > Felidae > Panthera > Panthera tigris. Next base: position 2,380,064 of record NC_056663.1, on the reverse strand, counting down.
GCAATATTCACAGTCACAAAAAGCAGCCTCTCATGGTAGGAACATTGCCACAGGGAAGAGGCTGTAACGCTTTGTTTCCTCCAGGCATTTTTTATTATCATTTGCTAATATCAGTGACCCGTCGGTGTTCAAGCCATCTGAGTTGAGGGCGTCTCGATTTCTCAGGCCTGATCATTAGTCTCAAGAAATAAAATACACGTGGAAGGCGGAGGGGAGGAGGGAAGACAGAAGAGCCCCAGACATGACGTCCATCGATCATTCCTTACTTCCAGGCTGGACGCCCGGCGTCCCCAGGGACCGGAGGTCACATTTGTCTGCAGGTCAGACCTGAAGAAAGATGCCTCCAACAGCCACGGACCCTGCAGATGCCTCCGAAAGACGCTTTGGAAACACTGTCGTGCTGGAGCGCCGCGTGGACACGCGCGCGGCCGGGAGCGCTGCGTCTGCGGGTCGCAGGAGCCACCTAGCGTGTGGCCTCTTCAACTGTCGGTCCCGATTAAAGAACAGTTCTCACGGCGGTGGTGTGATGTGTCGCATATACGGTCACACACCGTGTGCGGTGATCAAATGGCACGTCTTCGTCACCACTGGAGAGCCAAGGAGGCACAGCCAAAGAGTCCCCATACGACTGAACTCATGTTCCCAGAGTCCAAACCTGATCAGTTTCACTTGAAAGCCTAAAATCTTAATATCTGTGTTTGTCTGCCTTTTATTAAGTATTAGCGAGTATGAAGTGGAATCTTCCAAGCGAGACCCGAGAATCAGGAACGACGGCTGAGAAAGGCCCACTTACGGCCAACTACCCGCGAGACTTAACCATCGGAAATCGTTTTACTTCTAATGAAAATAAGTTCACATCCTTACGTTACAAATGAAACGCAATCTCTTTTATATCTGCTTATTTGTATTTGCAACTCCTTCCTTTGCTTTGATCTGGAGGTCAACAAAACAACTCAATTACAATTCAAGAAAATTTACTGTTCTACGGTCATACGTTCGGCTGGAGAAAAATCAATTTCTGCATGTGCAAAATCCAAGCTGGTCTTTCTCACAAAGATGTCAGAATTATAACATCTGTGGTATAGACAATTTCTCCAAATAACATTATTAGGTATGCTACAATTGAAGCCGTCAGCATCTTTCTGCCACGGAAGTATCCCGTAATTAACTACATAACTCTCCTTCACATCACCTAAATTACTGTTAAATGTTCTCTCTGCGCTATCGCTCTGGAAAACATTGCGACTTGAATCCCTGTGAATGGAAACGTTATTACTCAGACTAATGCTACCTGCAAATGAATGTAGAAAATCACTTCCACACAAAATAAAGCCTCTCAAGCTATCAGATACTCTGAACAATCTGGAGATTTCTATTAACCTCTCAGGATTTCCAGCTAAATGAAAACCAGAGGCAATGATTAGTTTCTGAGGACTGCCTTTTTGGTTGAGATAGATAGCTGGATGTAATCTCCCGGAAGTGATGCTACGGACCAATGTGACTTTTTGTGTGAAATGATCTGAGGGACGGCCTCTGCCTTCTACTTTTGCCAGACGTCCGATACCCGGGCTTCACTCGGTGCAGCACAGAATGTGTTGTGGTGTGTGTTGAATTTCTCCAAATGTACAAACCATTTCCTGAAACAAGTGCGTCCTTGCTCTGGATGCACCGACACTCCACGGTGCCGTCCGGACAAGCTGGCCAGAGAGGCAGAGACGATTCTGTCAAGTGCATCTGTCCAGGTGGAACAGGCTGAAGAGACTGGATTTTCCTTTCCACGTAGGGTATGTTGGGAAAATGAAGGAAGAAAGGGCAGAGGACCAGTTCAGAGATGATAGAGTGCCAAGTCATTGGCTGTCACTTGCTACCTAAGTGGGATTACAGCTGGATCGTGTGTTAGAGACAAATGTCATCCATACAGCTTTACTCTCGCCAAGCAGCGCCGTCAACAGGATGGCAAGTCGCGCATTCTCGCCCTTGCGAATTCACAAGAGCAAGCTGGGAAACATCGTGTAGGCGTGGAAGGAAGTGAGGAAAGTCAACAGCTTGAGGAGCTGGGCCCGAGTGCTTCCCGATCTCTTCCTATACCGTTATCTCAAAGCACCTTAAAGTTCTCTTTTCCACACACATTTCTTATTCAAAAATAATCACAGAGTCACAGGAAGTTGCAAAGAAATATTCGGGGCTGTCCTGTGCACCCTTCGTCCAGCCTCTGCCAATGTTAACACCGTGCAAAATGGCAGAGCGACATCAAGAACAGGAAGTTACTTTGGAACATGGGCTAGAGCTTGTCAATTTCTTCCCTTTCACCTGCACTCGTGTGTGCTCACGTGCGTGTGCGTGCACGCATGTGTCTGGTCTATAGAAAGTGTTGGGAGAGGCCATTGTTGCCTTCTTCTTATTTATAGAGGGAACAGATGTTGGTTTCCTCATTAAACATGATGCCAGCTATAGTTACTGTAGATTATCAAGTTGAGAAAGTCCTCTATTCTTACCATCTCGAGAGTTTGTGTTGAGACTATTGAAGTCTGTCAAACACGATTTCTACTTTGAATGACAAAATTCTGGGACTTTTCCTTTCTTTCTTGGATGTTTGATACAGTGAATTACATAGATTGATTTTCAAATACTGACGCATTCCGCATGGCTGGAGTACACCCCCCATGATGTTCAGTCTGGCAAGATTTGGTGCAGTTTTGGGGGGTTCTTCCCAAAGCTTCATGACAGCTCTTGGTCTGTAGGGGTGTTGTGTTGTGTTGTGTTGTGTTGTTCTGTGTGGTTTTCAATGGCCTTTACTTTTGGCCTCAGGGTAACAGTGGCCTCTTCAGGTGAGTTGGGAATTATCCAGCCCCCTTAAAGTTCCCAGAAGACATTGTGTAAAATCATTGTTAGTTTTTCTTCTTGGAATGTTTTGCAACGTTATCCAGTGAGGTCACCTGAGCTTGGATGTTTGTATGAGGATCTGTGTCTCCTGTGGTCGTTTCACATCATTCAAGCACCCAAGCGTAGCTTTCAGTATAAAAGTAGCGACACATTTGAGTTCATTTTAAAACAAAACAGCCCCAAGGGTTTGTCTTAAAGAAGAACCTGGTGGACTTTAAGAGACAAAACAGATGGGTTTGCACAATAGAGGCAGCAACAAACGCGAAGAGAGAAATCAAATCCACGGAATCTTAAACTTTCAAACCATCGAACCGAAAATTGGGCCCTAGAGCTGATGCCAAGTAGCACGTATGACAGAAACTCACTTCATGAAGAAAGACTGAGGAAGAACCCCTTTTTTTTCCTTCCACGCAAACCTTTTTACGTTTCCATTTGAATGGCAAGAATATTATTTGAAAAGATAAGAACTGTGATTTATCTAGAAGGGCTTCATTCCTTAGTTAGGAACTTTTAAGTAGGAGGCGAGACTCCATTCAGCTTAAAAACTGCATCCTAATTATATATCATGTATATTATTGCATACTATGCATTTACATATACCGTATCAGTATATCATATATGATTTATAATCTTGTTATATAATATAATTACATGTAGTTTCTCTTTATTGGATAGATAGTACCACCGTTGCATGTACAAGTGGCCAGTGTCTTCTAAGCACCCCCGCCCCTCTGATTCTGGGGGTGTGGCTGTGCCTGGGTGGGTTCGGACGAGGTACCGAAAAGCATCAGTGACAGCAGAAGTCACGGGAGGCCGCTGGTTCCGGACTCTTCTAGAACAACTTCCATATCATGCTCACCTGCTTGTGGTGGGGAGAGGCCGGGCAAGTCCCGCGGAGGCTCCCTAGGGCACTTCGAACATATGCGTGCGTTACACCTGTTACCTTGTAATTAATGGTGGCTGTTGCCGCGCGAAGTTGATGGGGGGTTTAGACTCTATTTCCCAAAACTTGGAATTCTTCATTCTCCTTTGTATGCATTCCACGACTACTATTGTTCTCACTGCAAAATTAATTTTTTTTGCTACTCTTTGTCTTGACAGTATTTGCAAGGACACAGAGACTGTCCTTTCCTCGTGCCTGGTTTACATTTCTCCGTGCCGCGGCCACCTTCAGGCAGCGCGAGGGGCACGCAGGCGATGTCCCCTTGTGCGCTACAGTGTCTTTTGAGGGCTGGGCTATTTAGGAAAAGAAATCTGGAACAAAACAGACAAATTTAGGGGGGGGAAAGCAATAGTTTCTAACCATTTTCACATTAACTTTGTCCAGATACAGGACTATCTGAGCAGACCAGGGGTCTACGTGATCCTGTCTGTACCATGGGAGGGGATTTTTCCAAAATTTCTTTGTGGTGAAATATTACACCATGAACTGAAAAGGCTTTGTAGGATCAGAAGCATTTTAAGGAGATTCAGCCACACGACACCATCTATATATTAGGAAGCCTGAGCCTGAAGAAATAAAGGTCGATAGAAGTAAATGCCCCAATAATAGTTTCTGGGCAAGGGTAAATTCTGAATTTAAGGGGATAAGGTATTCTCGCAAATCATGTTTTTTTGTCTCAATATTAGTTATCATTTCCTATTGGAATCTCTATATTATACTGAAGTTTAATTTTATTTACAGATTTTAGAATGGATTATCTGACTTGCTATATCTTCATATTATATTGTTTTCCACATTGTAGATGGTCAATCCTAATTTTTATTTAGTCACGACTTTGACCTCAGCTGTGGCCCCTCCTATAGAATTAGAATACACTGCAACTTTTGTCAAATTCAGTGAGAGACAACACGGAAGGATATCAAACTTGTTTCCGCCGTCAAAATGGGTATCCAAAGGCAGTTTCTGCAAACCGATGTTGTGGGTGATGTCTGGCCCTGTGCCACCTGGCCCTCTTTGGCAGCTGGCTGTTCTGAGTCACCAGTCACAGAGCCCATCCCTACCCGCTCTTCCCCAGAAGGAAACTGTAGTAAGATCAGTGCCTTTCACCATCGCCGGCCTCAGCGTAAGGAAACACTGCTCTGTGGTTTATTCTCTGCAAAATGCAGCGGGAGCCTAGTCAGCAACCAGACCTAATAAAGTGGCTTTCGGATCTGCGGGATAAGCGTTCGCTGAATCCATTTCTCTTACGTTACAACACAGGCCGCGTGCAAGGGGAGGAAAGGAGCTGGTGACATATCGTCTGCCATCAGAAGGACAAGACAGCCATTCATTCACAACACTTTCATGCGGGACCACGGCCACTGGAGCGCGCAAAGCCCTGTGAACAGCTCGTTTGGCAGTCCTGTGGGCGACGAATGAGCGTGTGGGTCCCATCCCTTCAGGAGACCCTGGTGTGCTGATATTGCCGACCCTGTAAGGTCACCAGCAGGGCTCGCGTGGGTGTGGGTGTGGTCACAGAGACTGAAGAGAACCCAGAGAGGTTTATTTGTTTCTGTTTAAACTTTATACATTTCGGGGGCGCCTGGGTGGCTCCATTGGTTAACCATCCGACTTCGGCTCAGGTCATGATCTCGCGGTCTGTGAGTTCGAGCCCCGCATCGGGCTCTGTGCCGACAGCCCGGAGCCTGGAGCCTACTTCGGATTCTGTGTCTCCCTCTCTCTCTGGCCCTCCCCTGCTCACGCTCTGTCTCTCTCTGTCTCTCAAGAATGAATAAACACTACAAAAAAAATTTTTTTAAGTAAACTTTGTACATTTTTTCTTGTTAAAGATACCAAGTTTTGGTGACGGTTTTCATAAGATGAGACATATTTAGGAGTTAAATATAAATCCAGGGTGAGATGTAGCAGTGACGTGTTCTCTGACTGTGTAAGAAATCTAGTACAACACACAGTATTAATGATGTACCTACCATTTACTTAAAGCAATAATTACATGTCGTATCCTGTAAGCAACTCTCTTGGGGCATTTCTAAGGTAATAGGCTTATATTTCTATAGTGCATCACTAATTTCTACATCTTGAGGTTCACAGAGATAAGCTCAGAAGAATTTCCTATGATGTCATGTCTTTAAAAATATTCACATGCTCTGTATATATAGGTTTTCTTTTAGATGCGTATAGGTTTTGAAACATGGTACAAGCTATCTGCAGGGCACGTCTGACGTGTGACGTTGGATGAAAGTCCCGTCGGCCTTGATTTAAACACTGCCATCTGCCCCTCCTTTGGGAGCCCCTACTCTCACTTTCACTTAAAATACCTTCTGGCACAGACACAAAATGATTCTCATAGAATGGACAAGTTAGTAGCCACAGACTGGCCCTTGTGTCAGGCAGGAGGTGACCTCAGCGTCCAGCTGTGAGAACAGGGGGCAAAAGAAACTGTGGTTTCAGACTTTGTACTCTTGACGCCCAAGGGTGTTCAGTTACTTCAGCGTCCAGCTGTGAGAACAGGGGGCAAAAGAAACTGTGGTTTCAGACTTTGTACTCTTGACGCCCAAGGGTGTTCAGTTACTTCAGTAAAGAGTATCTAACAACCTGCTCAGAGGGGGTCTCGGCCTGCACCGGAAAGGGGTCAGATCATGTGTGGCGGCCGTCACATCCTTCATTCTTGCGAAATGCCGTGAATTCTCTCAAGGAGCCGAACTTCACGCAATGACATTTTCCTATTTCTGGCATAATAGAGGATGTCTTATTCCTTGCAAAAAAAAAAAAAAAAAAAAGAATCTCACACACACACACACACACACACACACACACGGCACAATGTGAATTAATTAAGCTGTTAGGAGACAGTTTCACATTTTCTATACAGACTGCAGGTGGACTGGAAAATCTATGTATATCCTACCTTCCTCCAAAATGTACCTCTGCGTTCCTGCCTCTCCACGGAGCTCCTACTGGACTTTTCTCCTTTCATGCATTTCAAGTAAAACTTAAAACGCACACAAGAAATGGCTTAATGCCCCAGCAGTGGTCACTTAATTGCTCAGGAAAAACACCTTGCAGGTTCAACCTGAGCCCAGCCCCCAGCCTTTGCCGCCCCGGGCGAGCCGGGCCTGTACGAGCCCAGCGCAGGGAGTCTGGGTTCCTGCGGTTCCTGCAGGAAGCAGGGCATCCCTTGTCAGGCCCCACCTCACCATCTGCTGCCCCGCGTTTTCTCTCGCCCATTCTCTTGGTCCCCTGGCCAGACAGACAGGCATTGGCTAGTGCTGTTGCCCTTGAGACATGCCTGTGACCCTTGGTGTCAAGGCACAGGAAAACAGAGCAGGAGGGAATGCAGTCACTCACTCACCCCCCTGCGGTCCGTCTCCCACACAGTCTACCTGCATTTGTTTTGCTTTGTTTTACCCTCAACGTTTCAGAGTCCAGAGTCGGTTGCTTTTTCTGTTTCGTCCAGTGCGTGGCTGCAATCGCCCAGAGAAAGGCTGCCACGGGCCTATGGGGGAGGCTTCTCCACTAAACCCCCACCCCACCGGGCACGTCAGCCGCTAAGGACGCCAGAACACACGCGTGCAAGCCCGAGGACCCTCCGGGACTACCGTTCATGCAGTTACTCAGGTCAAACCCTCGGTTCCTCTCCATCCCGTTATTTTTTGCACAGACATCACTCGGTTCATCACCAACATTAGACAAGATCTCTTAAGGTGTGTTCTCTTGGGGGCATCTGGGTGGCTCAGTCAGTTAATCACCAGACTCTTGATTTCAGCTCGGGTCATGATCTCACGGTTGGTGAGTTCAAGCCCTGCATGGGGCTCTGTGCGGACGGCATGGAGCCTCCTTGGGATTCTCTCTCTCTCTTTCTCTCTCTCTCTCTCTCTCTGTCTCTCTCTCTCTGCCCCTCCCCTGCTCACGCTTTTGCTCTCTCTCAAAATAAACAAACATTTAAAAAATAATAAAGATTGGGGCGCCTGGGTGGCTCGGTCAGTTGAGCGTCCAACTTCAGCTCAGGTCATGATCTCACACTCCGTGGGTTCGAGCCCCGCGTCGGGCTCTGTGCTGACAGCTCAGAGCCTGGAGCCTGCTTCGGATTCTCTGTCTCCCTCTCTCTGACCCTCCCCCATACATGCTCTGTCTCCCTCTGTCTCAAAAATAAATAAACATTAAAAAAAATTTTTTAATAAAAAATAAAATTAAAAAAATAATAAAGATAAATAAATGGGTAAATAAGCACAACACATCCTATTCTTCTACAAAGGTACCAAACTAAATAACTCACGCGCTGTGAGATCACGACCTGAGCCGAACTCAAGAGTCGGGCGTTTAACCGACAGCTACCCCAGGCGTCCTCTGACACTGGGGTCTCATTTGCACACGATCTTGTGTTTCCCCTTCGTTCCTATGGATTTAACCAGATTGTTTCCGTCTTTGTCCACTGGGACTAAACAGGCACCTCTATCATTTAGCTCTTCAGTAAACCCTATAAGATACTCTTGTATGACAAGTTTTTCATGAATGCGTTAGTTGAGTGTTAATATTTAATACAATTCCACAGTCATACATGATAAAGAGCCATCGTATGTCACCTATATATCATATACGTAAGACGTTCAAACCTCTGGTTATAAAATAAATAAGCCACAGGGATGAAATATACAGCGTAGAGAACGTAGACAGCAGCATCGTAATGATGTGATTTGCTGACTAAACTTGCCACAGAGAGCTAATGGGTAAAACTGGCGAATCTCTGTGTTTACATCCAAAACGAATACAACGATGTATGGCAAGTATACATCAATTTAAAAAAAGAAGCATAATGTAGTGTATATACTATACAAACTCATAGGGGGTTGGTGCTTCTATTCATATCCCAAGTAGTCGATACGATTCAAATGTGATTCAATGACGGACTCATGTTTTATGCCTCCGGTTTTTATTTTAATTGACAGTCCTTTCGTACACCCTTGTTTCAGGGCATACCTCTAATTGGGTTCAACTTCGAAGTGCAGAATGATGTAATTCATTACACTAAGTTTCAGTTAAAAGCCTTTATGCGTTCTAGCCTACTGGCTGTGCACCTGGTCACAATAATTGTACAATGGAGTAGCTGGCAGGTGGTTAGGTCCTCCTTGTTTAGATTGATTTGTTTGTTTGAGCTAATTAGGAAAAGCCATTTGGGGGTGGGAGGGAATCTCCTACGGACTGACCCCTTGAATCCACCAGGTGATAGCTCGTATTCGACTGGGACTACGTGCAACGCTCACCATTTTCCAGCTGGGACATCTGGCCCTGATGCCTGTGACCACACCACCAGTCAGAGACGGAAGGAAGAGTTACAGCGTCATGGGCCCGCCTAACAGCCCGAACTTCGGGCTCACACCACCCTGCCTGGCTGTGACCAAAGGTCAAAGGAAAGACGAGGGGTGTCTCCCCGTGTCAGTGAACAGGAGGCACGGGGGTCCTCACCCCATCTGTGTGTCACTCTCACTCTGGCAGAAAGAAAGAAGACACAGGCAGGCCGTCCTTGGATTTGCCAGTGCCCACAACCTCACAGAGGACCGAATCCACGCCACGCTCCGTGATCAGTCCATAAGAAAGAAGGGGGTCCACTGTGGGGTCCCTGAACCCACTCTGAAACGCATTCCTCTAATACCAATTCCTCCTGGACCCATTCTTCCAAAGAAATCGTGACGAGTGAGTCTCCGCTGAGTAGCAAACCCTTTTATAGACTCGAAAATGGTCATTAAACTCTTCCTCCTTCTGTCTACCCTTTGTTAGGGTGACCGACACAGGTAACTTCTTCCACCAGTAACCCAGTGAGTCTTTCCTCCCGATCTTCACGGGCTTGCGACGACGACATCATTACGTACATGGGAAGGAGAACACCACAGAGTGTAGGTATCCTGCCTTTCCTCCACAAAAATAAAACTTTACTTTCAATGAGCGATGTTACGCTGGGAAAATTTAATGGCAGTGAGTGGCAATTACGTGTCCCAGGAGTTAATGAATTGTCCAGAAGAGAAAGCAAGAACGCATTTTCTCAAGGAAAGGAATTACGGTCCACTGGATGGGCATTTAAACTTTTGAAACATCCAATACTGTATTTCTCACTGAAGGAAAAGACGCCTTCATAACAGTCAGTGCAGAGAACTAGGTGTTTCCTGGCATCGTTAACAGCGTGAAGCCAGTGGAAAGTTACCGAAGGGAGGAAGGGTGGGAACTGAACATCTGAGTCAGAAGACGTGTGACAAGACTGGTATGTAGGTGTACTTTAACAGAATGTAGATTGAATTGCATCCTGGAATGAAATATTAATGTGTAGTCCAGCCTCTATCCACAAAATATAATTTATAGAAGAGAGACCTTTAGCTCCTGGAAAGTTGCTGTGGTAGAATCTGAATAAGCCCCGAATGAAATGAAGAAACCCCTGGACAATACTGGTTGATGGACAGATGGACGTAGAAGGCGTTGCCAAGTCAGACAACCGTAAGGCATATAAAGGGATAAATAAAGCGAAAGCAGGGACAAGGGTGGGGTAAGCTCCCACCTGAGGGGTCTTGGAATCCTGAAGATGTGGCACAACATTAGCTCTCCTTCCCTGCTGACGGGAAAGCAAAATAGTGCAGCCACTGTGGAAGACAGTTGGGCAGTTTTTGACAGAGGGAAACACAGTCTTATCATACAACCAGCCATCCTAGGTATGCACCCAAGTGATCTGAAAACTTATGGCCCCACAGGAGCCTGTGCATGAATATTTATAGCAGCTTTATTCATGATTGCTGGAACTTGGAGGCAACCATGATGCCCTTCAGTAGGTGATGGATAAATACACCGTGGTCCATCCGGACAATGGAATGTTCTTCTGTGCTAAAAAGAAACAAGTCATGAAGCCATAAAAATACATGGAGGAGGGCGCCTGGGTGGCGCAGTCGGTTAAGCGTCCGACTTCAGCCAGGTCACGATCTCGCGGTCCGTGAGTTCGAGCCCCGCGTCAGGCTCTGGGCTGATGGCTCGGAGCCTGGAGCCTGTTTCCGATTCTGTGTCTCCCTCTCTCTCTGCCCCTCCCCCGTTCATGCTCTGTCTCTCTCTGTCCCAAAAATAAATTAAAAAACGTTGAAAAAAAAAATTAAAAAAAAAAAAAATACATGGAGGAACCGTAAACGCCACTGTTAAGGGAAGTAGGCGCATCTGAACAGGCTGCGAGCTATTTGATTCCAACCCTATGACATTCCAGAAAAGGCAAAACTCTGGAGACAGTAAAATGATCAGTGTTGCCGGGGGAATGAGGGTGAGGGAAAGAATGCATGTGTCGGGCACTGACTTCTTGATTTCAGCTCGAGTCATGATCTCATGGTTTGTGGGTTGGAGCCTCACATCAGGCTCCACGCCGACAATACTGAACCTGCTTGGCATTCTCTCTCTCTCTCTCTCTCTCTCTCTCTCTCCCCCTCCCCCCACCATGTGCGTGCATGCTCTCTCTTTCTCTCTCTCAAAATAAATAAATAAACATTTTAACAAGTTGGTTAATACTTGGGTAGAATACTTGTTAACGCTTGGAAACTGTTTCCACATCCGTTGACAAGTTGGAATATGGACGTCACCTGCTGGGTAGCCGTCCTATACCAAGTGTATTTCCTGCAGGAACTCTCACGCGTGAGTGCCAGAAGGCATGTCTGAGAATGTTGGTAGGATCGCTGTCCCTACCACCCACCCATTGGAAACAGTATCAGCTCTTTCAACAGAGAGTAAACTCGGGTAGAGTTAGAGAATGGAATCCTCGAAAGAAAATGGATGTGTCTCACAACACCAAGAGAAACAAGTGAATCACAGAAAAGAAACAAACAGGAGGGATCCAGTTATGCAACATTCAAAAATCACTACCCCAAACAGATTTTTAGGAGAAATAACTATAAATAGATATAGTGGAATGATGAACACAAAATTTGTGATAATGTTGTCTCTGGGGGAAGGGTGGGGGGAAAGGAACAAAGCTTGAAGAAGATCCCATTGGAAGTTTATAATACGCTGGCAATGCTTACTCTGTTATCACTAATATTATACATTATTTTACAGGTGCTCTTTATGAATCTGCAGGAAGTATGAATATTCAAAGTAAAATGAAGGAAGCTTATATTTTATTGCTTCACTCTGCATCAACTTTTGCATTTTGTGAAAGGATCCAATGAAGCATGGTCATGCTTTCTGTACGTAGCACTAATTTTGTAATGTAAGGTTATAAAGAAGCATTAAGTCCGATGCGCCTCCTGAATGAGGACGATGCGGCTCAAAATGAAGGTCCCCAAACCGTGATGCCTTCCTTTCTGTGTGTCGTGGTGCTGACGTGTTTATTTCTTTTCATTGGGTTCTTGGTGATGATTGCATATGGACACACCCTTGCTTGCATGCTAACTTCCCGGACGCCCTGGGATGTGAAAAGAAGCCTGTAAGGTGACCTTTGCCCTGATGGACAGACAGTTGGTTGCAAAGTCTTGGCTAAAAATCCTCTGCTCTTGTGGGGCCTGGGTGGCTCCATCGGTTAAACAGTCCGAATCGTGTGTTTTACGCTGCAATTATCATTGTTTGTATTGAGTAGTAAACTCGGGCCATAATCTCAAAGCTATCTCAAGAATCTCGGATTTCTGTTAAATCTGAGAGGCCCAGGGGCAGTAACTATTTTGAAAATCGTCTTCAAAGGGGAAAAAAAGTAGCTTTGACAATAGCTTTAAATGAACTGTATACTATTCCTAAAAATAATGTAACGTTGACGTATGGAGTACTCTGCTGAGGGGTTGTCTTCAGAGACGGGGTCCTCACTCTTTATCCCAGCGTTCTTTGCAGTTTCCAAGAAGGTCAAGTTACCCCACAGAGATGAGCTGGTGGGATTCCATATTCAAATTCATTTACACGGTCACTTCTGCCTACTCGTGACTGAGAAAGAGACACAGAGAGGGATTCCCCGAGGTCATTCTTCAGCACCGGCACAGCTCTTCCCCAACGAGGTAGGTCTATGCTTGAATTTTATATTGAGATTTAGATCTTACTTCACTGTGGACAGCATTTCATTCTTTCTCTTTGTGTCCATATTATAAACAGAAAGTGTTTATTATTAATATTAATATTCACTCTTATTGATTATTTTGTTTATTATTATTTATTTTATTTATTGTCATTCTTAATTATTAATATTTAATATTCTTTATTATTTCCACACTTAATTAAAAGAATCTAATGTCTTCCCATGTCTCTACCTACCATATGTAAGAGGAGACTATGTTTATCTACTTATATGGTAGTCAGTGGCATTTTTTGGGTAAGAAAGGTCTTAAATTCCATTGTGATTTCTAAACGACTGCCCACAGAATAATGTCAGCCCAGCTACACCTTATTCGCCTCAGGACAGCCGAGGGAAAGAAAGAGAAACAGAACAGTTTACCAGGTCTCTGACAACTAAAGTCTGATTTTTAAGCTTTTGAGTCAGGCCCACATATACATATATTAAAGAGATTCCCGGGACATTTCTGCAAAAGACCCATGGTTGAAAACAATTCCTCTCCAGAGCACTGCGCCCGAGATTTCAACATTGACGACGTTATTAGGTAGTGTGGGGTGAAACCATTAACACCTTCTATTCGAATGCACTCGGTTGGGTTTTTCTCTGATGCCCCCAAAATTGGAGGCAAAAACCTCTGGAAATGTATGGTTTCTTATATGCCTGCGTCCCACCCAAATCTCATCAAACAGAACCATGAAAAATTAAACCACATGCCAAATTTGTTTATGTGATAGCATTACGATATGATAGCAAAAATGGTGTGGTTTCTAACTTTTTATGACAATTGCTCGAAAGCATTAGATTTGATCTCTAAACTGCAGAAGACATTGTGCCCCATAACGTGTGGTAATGTGGTTATTTCAACCATATTTGCTAAAGCAATGTGTGTGACTTCTGTCACCAAGCACCTCTTCTCAGGCTGTCAGCATCATGACATTTGCTCTGTTTGGCTGACAGAGACATAGGCCGCTGGGTGCAGAGTGTGGGACGTTCACGGAGGCAATGGAGGGGCCCCAGGGCCAGCGGACCTGAGGCTTTCTCCTCAGTTCAGTCCCAGGCAAACCTCAGATTCTGTCAACACTGATTGGCCAACACTCACATACGCGAGCACGCACGCGCACACACACACACACACACACACACACACACTGACACTTCTCACAACTCCGGCATTTTAACGTTACATGCAAAATCAAATTGCAGCCACGGTCTGGTGCATGTGGCCCTGAGGTCGAGGTCATGGCCCTGCGGGGAGGCTGCTGAGACCCCTTCCCAGCCTGGAACAGCCTCCACCCCTGCCTGGGCTGTCAGAGGTCGTGTTCGACGGGAGCCGAACCAGGTGGGGAAGGAGGAAGACAGAGGCCCCTGGTGAAGAGGCACCATTTATGCGATGCGAGTAAAACAACCAGAGCTGGCTACGTCCCCCTTCCTGAGACCTGGAAAGAGCCCAGAAAATAGACACTGTCTTGTCTGACTCTGACGGGTACAGAGCCGAATGGGGGCCACCGTGCCGACTCCAGTCGCAATAATCACAAATGCCGGAAATGTGGAGATGCGAGCTTGGCCACCTGCAGCCGCACAGACCCGGTGTCCAGTCCCCCGCGTCCTCAGAGGACGCCTCCCCAAACCACACGTGAAGAAATGGGCCCTCCAGGGTGCAGGGTTGAGCCATCCCCGCAGCAGTGACAAGGGGGCCTGAGCACGGTAGCCAAGGCCTGAAGGCCCGCGAGCAACACTCGTCTTCTCCAGAAAGAATACAAGGCCACATATCTAAGATTTTTTAAGTTTATTTATTTGTTTCGAGAGACAGACAGAGAGAGAGAGAGAGAGAGAGAGAGAGAAACAGCAGGGAGGGACAGAGAGGGAGAGAGAGAGAACCCCAAGCAGGCTCCGCACCGTCAGCACAGAGCCCAACGCGGGGCTCAATCTCATGAACCGTGAGATCATGACCTGAGCCAAAGTCAAGAATCAGATGCTCAACAGAAGGAGCCTCCCAGGCGCCCCTAAGACCTTCTTTTTAGCTGAAGTCATAGATGTGCACATCTTCCAGGTCAAGCAGTAGTACAAACCACAGGAACAGGTGTCCTGTGCCAGTCCATTCTGGCCCTCCTTCTACAGAGGCACGCAGTCTCAATGATCTCAGCTATTTCTTCTAGAACGACTTTCATCTGTCTAAATATCGCGTTCACCGTAGTCTTTCTTTACTTCTCAAAGACCTGGCACTGGTCTCCCATTATGGAGTTCTAGATGAAGTTTCTGTTTCTCCTCCACACGCACACACCAAGGTCGCGATGGCACGTTCAGTTAGATAACCACATTATTCACACGACTCCGTGTATATAATTACACTCACTGCCTGGCGCATTATTTACTTTCTTTCCTCGAAGCTGTTTGGCTCATTTTCAGATTTAATTTATGGCCTCCGTGGTTATCATGAGTTTGGGCAAAAACTTTCAGGGAAGAAAAACAACATGAACTGCCTCATGATTTGGTCACACATTCGCATCAGAAAACCAATCAATTTCCTTTTGTTACTGCTGTTCCTTGTAGATCTGTTTCCCGTAGCTTTTGCTGCAGACCCCTCGGCTGCCGCCTAATCCCGCGGCAGAGGTGGGAGGTGGCCATTCCCTTTAAAATGATCCCGGGGAGGGGGGGTCCCGTCTTCCCCGTAGCTTAGAAAACTTAGAAAACTACTGTTTTCTAGATTTGTGTCATCTGTGTCGCTGTTTTTGGACACAGCAACTTGGCCATGGGAGTGTTGGGCTGCAGGAACGTCAAGGAGAGGAAGGAGAGACAGAGGGATAAAGAAGTGGAAGGCGCACCTGTCACCTCCGCTGAGCCCTTGGCCATAACCGCCCTGCGTGGTGGACCCCAGAGCACAGACGAGCCGCTGCACTGCGGGCCGCGGAAGCTTGGGACCACCTCGCCACCACCGGCTGCAGCAGCCGCAGCCTCTGCCAACACCAAGTGATCGGAGCCAGAAGAAGTAAGCTTCTGCTCTCCTCCAGCCTTCTGATCGACCCCAGCTGCTGAGAAAACATAAGATCATGGCGAGTGGCTGCAGAATCAAAATGACACAATTCGTTCTGTCCCAGCTCTTATACTAGGCGACTCATGGCAGAGAAGGAGCGTTCTGGCTGGCAACCAGTAGCCAATGGTTAGCGACATCCTCTCCTTTGGTGAATAAGCACCCTTATTGTCACCCTTAGCCTGGAATTTAAATCCCATGTAACAATGGCACAAATACCATGTTTCTACCTTATAGGATTCAGTTATCTCTGTTTATCCCTCCCTTCAAAAGGGAGAGGAAAGATGTCCAATCAGTTACCAAGTGGGCCTTTGCACCTACCTACCTCCCAATCTGCTTCTGGCAGTCTCTGCCGGATATTGTAAGTCCATCGTTAATCCATTAACATGCACTATACCAAATAGCAGAGTGACTGGACCCAAGCCCACAAAAAGCAGTAGCAACACATTACCATTCTTCCTTTTGTATTCTAGATCGATTCAGCCCAGCTTGTAAAGGAAACACCTGTTTTGCCCGAGAGACACAACATATCTGAGTGGTAATCTCAGCATAAAACTCAATGGAAACCATTACCGTGCCCCCCTGTGCATGTACTTCTCCTATGAAAATCAATTTTCCAAAGAAACAGAGCCCAAAATTGAGGGGATCAGAAAGAGAAAATATGCAATTCATTCTTAGTTTCAATGGTAAGAGAAGCCACTCCCATTTTTACCTCTTGATAACCGATTTCATGTCTTGGCTTTTGGAGACAGTGACCACACACGGTTTTGGGTTCTCAGTGTATGCGATAGCCCCCCGGGACTGTAAACCAATTTTCCAAGGTGGTGTCAGTCAGCTGGTCCCACAACTGGACCTTCCTGGACCTCTCCCTCCTTCTGTACACTGGGTAAGACAGGTGAATTTCACGGGTGTAGGATCACTGTCCAAGTCCTTTGCTTCTATAATGAGCTCCATTTTGGGAAGCAATGTGTGTGAGATTCAACGATGGTGAGGAGGGAATTCTACAAGGGAGCAGCCTTTGGAAACAGGACAATGTGTCTATGTCTAGAAGAACTGTGTATTCTAGTGATGAAAATAGGTGTCTAACCTCCACCGTGAAATATGCCCAAAGGGACTGCCCTACTGTTAGGTGGCTAGATGATTTCCCCAAGGAACAGCACCCCATAGTTATTAAGCACTGGGGTCTACTCTTTTCCTGCTGGGCACTTGACCATAGCAATGGTCCCATCCATCTTGGGAAGGGAGAGTCCATGTTTTGAACCAAAGTATAACCCACACCTTTGAAGGCCTGAGTAGTTTGCATGTGGACACAATGGGCAGACACTCTGTGTCCGAGGAAAGGGGAACTGACGTCTTCAGAATGGGTGCAATGAACCGCCTGATTGCTTAACATCTCCTTTGAAGTTTGCTCCTTTCGGAGCATTGACATGCTCCCTACTTCAGAGGGGCCCTGGAACTGAATCCCAACAAAGTGCTTCCAGAAAGCGTGGTGACAGGTGGAGGGCTCTGGAACAGCCTGGCACGTAGCAAGCGCTCGGTGAACGGCGGTTGCTGGTGTTGTGTGACGTTCCATTGTAACTGCAGTTACAGTTGGTTAAAACACAATCCTGCACGACCTCAAAGCACAGCCCCTGATGGACAGTGACTTTCCAATAAAATAAGCCAAGCGACACAAATATTAGGTCTCTCGTGGCTAATCTATTTTCAGCCTCCGTCGCTCCTACTGGATATTCTCTGTCCGTCTGTGCCCAAATGGGCTGCTTGTTTTCTGCCTTTCCATTCTCCTGTTGAGCGTCATCCACTGAATTTGTCGTCGCTGAGTTTTCAGCTCTGAAACCTCCCTGTGGCTCTTATTGTATCCGGGGTGTTCTACATTCTCATTTGTCCCAGAAAATGAAGACACCCACTGAAGCATTCTGAGGCTGGCTGCTTTCCAGAACAGGGAATGCCAACACCTACCACTGAACTGTGGGCTTCTATTGACTATCCTTTTTCATTCGGTTTGAGACCTTTCTGTTTCTCGTATGACATGTGGTTTCCCATTGAGATCTGGTGGACATTTTCGTGTTATGTTAGGAGAATTTGGATACCACTGAAACTCGTTCCGGCTGGCTTTCCCCAACGCCACCTAGGAGAGTAGGAGCATACTGCCTCCCTGCTGCGGGGGCGGGGGGACAGAAGTCAGGGCTCCCTCCCACCTCTGGAGAGGCTACAGGTGCGTGTAGGGGGGTGGGGGAGGGACCTCCGTACGCAGCAGCCCCACTAAGCCTTCTGTGCCACCTCCACCGCCAGCAGGTGTGGGTGCCTCAGAAGGGTATGCGTGTGCCCTCCAGAGACTTCGCGGGGGTTTGGGACGCCTCCTTAGATCCTCAAGATGGCGCATATTTCTAGGTGACTTGGCCTTTCCTGACACGGGTGGTTGAGGAGGGCCATATTTGACTGGAATATAGAGATTGTGGTTCGCAAGTTACCTGTTCTGCTCCGCTGACCTTCTAAGGCCAGAGAGGGCAGACTTCCGCTGTGTTCCTTCTATTCGCTCCCATGAGTATTTCCACACTGTTGGCTTATTCTCTCACATTCAGACTTAAATCAGGCAAAACAAGACCCAGGAAACTCACCATTATGCGTTCCTTGTGTCCTGAGGCCCCAGACCAATGTGACTTTTCTTCTCGGTACGTTTTGGATCCTTCTGATACCTGCATCTTTTTTTTTCTAAGTTTATTTATTTATTCCGAGAGAAGGAGGGGTGTGCGGGGGTGAGAGAGAGGCAGAGAGAGAATCCCAGGCGGGCTCCACACTGTCAGCAAGGAGCCTGGTGTAGGGCTTGAACTCATAAACCATGACATCGTGACCTGAGCTGAAATCAAGAGCCAGATGCTCAACCGACTGAGCCCCCCCGGGCACCCCATGATCTCCTGGCCATATTTGTACTCAGAGGGAGGGACAGGGAAGTGTTTCTACTCAACCCCCCTTGAAGGAGAAGCCTAGAGAGAGAGACTCAAAAGGCATGAGAAGCGAAATTAAACTCAGTAGAGTTAGCTTTGGTCTTTGCATCGTTTTTTGACAGTTCTAAATTGCTGATCAGAGTCACGAAGCTCAACTCAGAATTAATTAGTGTGTGCCTAGGGAAGGCAAACTAATGTAAATATTAGCTCTGATAAAAGGTGATTAGTACGGCAAATTTAGCAGCAACACAAAACAGATTCATTTCAAATTCAAGCAGTGATGATTTAGGGTTTATCCCCTCTTTGGGATTAGATGAGTGATCAAAACCTGGGCACTCCCCCTAACACTCACAATTGTTATTATTGTTCAAGGCTCACTCTGATAGATGTGGTTGAAGAGATGGGGGAAATTGAAGCACAGCTAATATCCTAAAAAGGTTACTCTTTCTAATCCTACTAGAAAAAAATAAACAAATGTATATATAAATATAAATAAAAATATACATATACATACACACACACACACACACACATATTATATATATATAATCTAGACAGGAAGCCGAAGTCTGCGGGGAGGACAGGTTGGGACAGTGGAGCTGTTCATCAGGGACCCCTGGTCGGGGAGAGGTCATCAAGCCTTCATCACAGTCCCTAAGTCTCAACAACTGGTTGTGTCCATGTAGCACATCGTGCTGATAAGTACTGTAGGAATATGTCAGGACTCAGTAAGAGATAAAATTCTCCTCGATTAGCTGACCTTCCACGGAGGCAGGAAAGAAATGGAGCAAAGTACAACCAACCACTTCTGCTCCCGTGTCAAGGAAGCACAGGAAACGAGTGGACACAATATTTGCTGGGAAAAATACAGGATATGACCAAAAGTATGAAGAATCTTAATTCAAAACTCACTTTAGCATGACACAGAATCCCACACGTCTTTATTACATTATGCCCTGGATTTCTTTCTCCCGTAAATTATCCAGTTGCCGTAGGCAATCAATATTTTATGATTCGGGGTCATGTATAGAAATGATCACTGTAGTTCCTTCTGTGCTCTAAGGAGCCACTGCAGGAACCAAGAGTTGTCTCCGCCCCTTTCACCTCCGCAAAGTGCTCAGTCCAGGCCAGCATGTCCTTGGTTAACAGGCACCTTCTCGGGAAATAAAATCTGTGGGATCGCCATCCTCAAAGCCACAGCCCAGGCTTCTGAAACATCTTGAGCTGCAGGAAGAAAAGAGGTTAAAGGGAGAGAGAAGAGGGGTAAGGAAAAGAAGGATGAGAGAGGAAGAAGAGGGGGGAGCAGGAGGAGAAGGAGAATTAGAGGACCGAGAGCTTTGGAGACCAGACAGGAAGGACGGAGTGGGGACTTCATCTCAAGGGAGTGCGATTCCTGCTAGAGATCTGGTTTCTGTCCTGCAGAAGAGCAGATGTGACTCAAATCCCAAACTAGTCATATGTAACACAATCGCACTCCACGAAAACCGAGAAAGATTTAACATAATATCCTATACAGTGGTTCAAGATAATAGTGCGGTATTTAGATATGTGAAAACCACCAAAATGATCGCTGAAAAGGAAAACCAGTTTTGTTTTGAGAGCAGGAGACATCACTTCCAAGCTTCGTGGCAAATTCAAGGAGGTGTCGCCATAATCATGTCAACGGTACATGAATTATTTACCTAAACGTATTATTTTACTGACGTTTTAAGGTCAGATCCAATACGGTGGCAAACTACTAAACCACAGATTTATCGAGGGGAAAATGCTTAATTAATGGTTAAAATTGGATCAGTGAAAAGTTAAACATTTTATTAACAGGGAGCAATCTAGGTGTATGTGTAGTGCGTACACATTTCCGTATTAGAATGTCTGGCGCCCTTTGTTCTACGAGTATCTGTTTATAAATCATGGTAGATATGCAGCTCATTCCATATGAAACACTAACTTCTTAATAGGATGCAATGTTTGCAGGACAAGTTTGTTCGATTAGGGTCATTCCCAAGGGAGGCTTCGACTTGTCTTGCAAGAAAAAGAAAATACTCAGGCAACTCATTTTTGAATAATGGTTCCTAAACTGATAAACAAAACGGGGCTGGATGAGCGAGTCCCTGGCTCGCTGGCTGCCATTTTGCATCAGAACACGCTCACACAACCCATGACTTTAGGGAACCTTAAGTAGCTGCAAAACATTTACACCATAAAGGAACAAATTAGTGCAAAGCAGCTAAAACATTTCTCTTTGTCACTCTGTCCCGCCAGTGAGCCTGCTGTGAATTGACAAGGAATCTACTCTATCTTCTGGATCATCAATATCGCATACCTAACGTTCTACCATGAAAGTCTCAAAGCACAAAAAAAAGTGGAATTGGCCCTATTCTTACCTGTTACATTTTGCTAGCATCAGACAATTGTGATGATGTACGACCTACATATGGGAGGGAACTCAAGTAACTCTTAGAAAAAAAAAATGACTGAAAATTAAAAAGTTAAAAAAAATGGGACGCCTGGGTGACTCAGTCGGTGAAGTGTCCAATTCTTGGTTTCGGCTCAGGTTGTGATCTCCCGGTTCCTGAGTTCAAGTCCTGCGTTGGGCTCTGCACTGACAGCACGGAGCCTGCTTGGGATTCTCTCTCTCCCTCTTTCTCTGCCCCTCCCCTGCTCGATCTCTCTCTGTCTCTGTCTGTCTGTCTCTCTCTCTCTCTCTCTCTCAAATAAACTCTAAAAAAATGTCTCTGAAATGCTGTGTACATATATTTAGAGTTATGTAAATGTGCACAGCATATGTTTTCCATTCATTTATATAATCACACCTGCTCCTTAACCTAATCTTGAATACACGTTAGCTCATGTCTGGCTTTGTTCCTGGTGGTTTCCTTCCGTTTGCGGCTGGCTGACCTGCCCTTTCACTGACCCCACCGCCTGGTAACACTCCACCTTTGCAACCGCAGACACACATCCCGTCCTGCCCCCTCCTGCACCTGCTCCTGCCATCTGAAGCACTGCCCCTCACTCAGCACCCACCTGCACCTGTCTCTGCTCGCCCTGCTCCAGGCGGCCGGTGGCGTGGGACTGGAATGGCCCCTGGACACGGTCTCCTCGTCCTGAGCCGGGTGTGCCTGTAACATCACTCCACGTGTGCTCACGACCCTCCCGGGTTAAGGTCAGCTGTGTCCTGGCCCCGTTCCGACGCCCGATGCTGACTCCCGACAGCTCCGGGTGCGTCAGCCTTAAGTTAACTTTGCAAATATTCCTGTAGGTTACTTGTCAACTTCCGCCAAGACAATGACAAGGAAGATTACTGGAATTTTATTTAGTAGATACCCCATAAGGCACGTGGTAAAATCTTTCAACCAATTCATAGATTGCCCGTGAAAGATCCTTGAAAAAAATCGGTCTTAAAATACGACCAGAACTACCCACTTCGTGGCGGATATGTATCCCGCCAATCTGTGCCCAAAGTTTGCATCCACTTGCAATTCAGAATCATCAGTAGTCCTTTCCCTCTATGGAGCCATGTAGAGCATTTTAGAATGATTGAATTTAAAAAAAAAAAAGAAAAAAAAGAATTATTAAATTTTATATCCAGAAAATAATTACATAATTTTATTCAAGCTTGCCATTTGAAAGAGAATAAAATCTGAAAACAGAGCCCAAAAGCTTGCCCTTATTGGGCCAGAGCTGTTGTCCCAGACCCTGGGTGTCATCAAAGCCGTGATGTGGCCGAGATGTAGCCCTTTATGATAACCTTTTGCTACAGAGCTGGACTTCTTCACTAGCTGGCTACGTAAGCCTTGGTACAGCCACGTAATTGTCCTGGGGCTCACATTCTGTCTCTGTTCCAGGAGAGAAATGGATGGCATCCCTTCTAGTGTGGCCTCCAATGTGGGAATTGACACTCTGATAAGCAATTCTATTATTCTAACGTCTAAGCTGAATGTTTAAGTGCAAACAAACCAAATCTCACATAGTCTGAACACTCGGGCTTTCTGTTAAATACGACTGTCTCAGCTTTCCAAACTGCTGTGTCCTAGTGTTAAAAAAAAACAAAAGAAAATAAACTCCCTGAAGTATACGTCTTGGTTATTGGGTATATTTTTATGTCTACCAAGTTCAGAAGACTTTACCCTTGGTTTGCTTTCCTTATACCCATCACTGCAGAGGTGAGACATTACCAGCGACATAGTGAAAGCTGAGATGTGTGTTACACTCTGGAAAATGACCGGTACAAGAGATAACATTGGTCTGTTAAGAAAAAATTCCCTTGTTCTCCCCTTTCTGTGAATCTTTGAGGAGTACCCCGGTCTCGGAAGAGTGGTAAAAGCTCAAAATGGTGGGATGGACTGTCGTGACAGTACGAGTCAGGTGCGTTTTATCTTCACAAGGAGTTGGATGCTCACAGGGTCCTCTCTTGGACCCTCTCTTGGTTGGATATAAAACCAATGTGGTGTTGGGCTTATAGCACATCAAGTGAAGTCCCAGAACGTGTTTTCTATTCACGTTTGTCCAGTCCTACCCTCCCCCTGTGCAGAGTTCAAATCCACCACCGTGACTGGAGCCTCTGATGATTTCTGGAATCCGCCTTAAACCAGGGCCATTCTTTCCAGCAGGGGCTTCCTTCAAGATTCACGGACACTGTTTTCCACACATAAATCATAGAATACTGATAATCTCTACTTTGGTGAGGGGTTAGTTGGATTATGGTCCATTATTCAGCAAGCATTTAAAGAACAGTTGATCTGAGACACATATGTTGTGATAGACTCAGAGTTTCAACACACACACACACACACACACACACACACAGTCTCTGAGTTCAGAAGCTGGTATTCCTATAAGGAAACAACTAAGTGACCTGAAGCTTTCAAAATCACGGTAAAATGATCTGTACTTGTAGGGCTTGGTGTTGGGAATAAAACTGTTTAAACTGGTTATAATGTAAACTTTATATATCATTGATGTACCTAAAGTTGGAGAATGCCAGCTTTTATTCCAAGCCTAAGAGTGACTGATTCATTATGTTGAGTGAAGGGCCCACGTACTGGGTCACTGCACAAGGTCGTGTTTTCTTTGGGTGTTTTTCCTCTCGGTACCTACTGTTATTAAGTACGTGTGCATGACCGGCACAGTGGTATAATAGCATAAAGAGACAGTTGGGCCACTGCTCTGCTCAAAGCTGTCCCAGCTTGTGTGGGGGGAGCCCCACTGACAGAGATAATTGCTATCATTTTAAAATAAGAGCATCATCTAAACTCATTTGTGTTTCAACAGACAGCATGGTTTTCCTCATTGGCACGGGGCAGGAGACACTGTTCTGGAAAGGGCAGAGAAGGAAGAAGTAAGGATCGGAACCTATGTGGATCACTATAGATGTGATTTCCATCATGAAAATTCACGGAGGCCAGGGCCATGCTGGGTGACATCTACGGCATGGGATTCAGGGTCGTTCGTCCTTGATCACTGTTCTCTGAAACTGGCACCTGTCACTCCTGGCTGCTCAATGGAAAATACCACAGCCACAGGCTGGGTGGACATGGGAAAATGCAGGTGAGAGCCTTTATGCAGGGAATAGAAAGGTAGGAGGTGGATATCTGCAATAAAAACGGATAGTTTTCCTCCCTTATACTGTCAATAACATTGGAGTTGAATACAGAAGTGGTAAAAAAAAAACCCAAAAACAAAAACAAAAATCCAGAACCAGTAAGGGGTGCAGACAGCAGATCACAGAAGTGGTTTTAATCGTCTTGGTTACAGCACTGGGTTCCTCCACGACGGATTTCGAAGCTGTTAATGACTTACCCCTCTTCCTTTAGATTCTGCTCTGGAATCTAAAGCAGAGCAGAAGATTGGATTGGAGAATCTGATCTGGTCCAAACACAAAAATGGGATCGCCCTTCTTTCCAGAGGAGACAGAACTGGTTGAGTCAATCACACTCAGGCGGGGGGACCAGAGGACGGTCTGCATTGGGCTACCAGCTTCCGAATGAGAGCGAGAGCAAAGGCGGGGGGTGGGGGTTCTGCTCAGCCACCGGAGAGCTCCTATCCCTCCCCGAAGGGACCAGAAGTCACTCACTTTGCTGTAAGAATGAGCACTGTAGAGAATCAGATGGAAACTTCATCCCCATACTTCCAAGAAGGTAGAATGTCTAAGTAAGCCGAGATAGAAACAAAAAGCAAAAAGCGTTTGCCTTTTAAACAAGGCAAAGTTCCTCATTTAATTCCACTGGCATTCATAAAGTTGTATTACCTCGATGAAAGGATAGGTTGCTACAGCTCCACAATAAAGCCCAAACCAGAATATCGTGTTCACTCCTGGGCCTAATTCCTTAGAATTGGAGCATCTTCTGTAACAGCTTCTCAGTGTGTGTGCACACAGGCAAGGGGAGGGGCAGAGAGAGAGGGAGAGAGAAGATCCCAAGCAGGCTCCACGCTGTCAGTGCAGAGCCTGACATAGGGCTCAATCCCTCAAACCATGAGATCGTGCCCTGAGCCGAAACCGAGAGTCTGACGCTTAACCGACTAAGCCACTCAGATGCCCCCACACAGGGTAGATTTTAATCCAGACTTATCAGTAATAACACTAAATGGCAATTATCTAAACTCACCAGTTTTAAGGGAGAGGGATCCTAAGGTTAGATATGGAAGCAAAGCCCAGTTATATACTGTCTACAGGAAACCCACCTTAAATCTAAAGACATAAGTAGGTTAAAATAAAAGAATAAAGAAAAGTAGGCCGTGCACATACAATCCCCAAACAAGCTAGCATAACAACATGAATAACAGCGAAAGCAGAGTCCAAACAAAGAATACTCCCGAGAGAAAAGGGGGGGGCATTACGTAATTATAAAGAGGTACATCCTCCAAGAGACGCAAGGATCCTAAATATGAATGTTCCGAACAACAAAGTTTCAAATTACGGGAGTCAAACATCACAGAACAGAGAGGCAAAATGATAAGCAGAACACGAACATCAGTAGGGTGATGTGATGAGCTTTGCATTTTGTTTTGCACAACTAGACACCGAGCCAGGAAAAGATTTTTAGGCTATGCCAGGCATGCGGGTGGTTCCACAGATGAGTGGGTCCCCAGCGTGTATCTGTGCATCAGTTGGGAACTCAGGAGATACTTTCTTGTAGCAGTTCAAAAGCTACAAATGCACAAGAAAGTTCCAGACTACTCAAAAGTCTACAACTGAACTTATAATATTACCAATCAATGGCACCGATGATGCCAACAGAATCTTGTGTGCCTGGAGTAGAAAGTCCAGATTTCCTCTATGGAAATCTTCAAGTAGTGTGCACGGGTTACATTGTTCTTTGCTCTCTTCCAAATGACTGTTTGCCCCGCCTTTGTCTTCGGGTGTGATTTACCTGAGGCCTCTGAACACCTAGCTTCCACAAGGAGCTGCCCGTTTATTAGACACGCCCAGATTTACCACGCGAGTCACAGCCTAATTTCTGTCTGGTCAATGTCCTCCTTCTCTAGTACAGAACTCACCTCATTTTTTTTTAAAAACACTTGTAGTAAAAACAA
The DNA here is from genome assembly GCF_018350195.1 of Panthera tigris. NCBI lineage: Eukaryota > Metazoa > Chordata > Mammalia > Carnivora > Felidae > Panthera > Panthera tigris. Next base: position 2,353,683 of record NC_056663.1, on the reverse strand, counting down.
AGAATCCAAAACTGACCATCTTAGCCATTTTTTTTAAATTTTTTTTTCAACGTTTATTTATTTTTGAGACAGAGAGAGACAGAGCATGATCGGGGGAGGGGCAGAGAGAGAGGGAGACACAGAATCTGAAACAGGCTGCAGGCTCTGAGTGGTCAGCACAGAGCCCGACACGGGGCTGGAACTCACGGGCTGTGAGATCATGACCTGAGCCGAAGTCGGACGCCTAACCGACCAAGCCACCCAGGGGCCCCCCGTCTTAGCCATTTTTAATTGCACAGTTCAGTAGCGTTAAATATATTCACACTGTTGTGAAACAGATCTACAGAAATGTTCATGTTGCAAATCTGAAACTCTGTTCCTGTGAAGCAATATAACTCCTCACCTCCCCTCACTCCCCAGCCCCTGGCACCCACCATTCTACTTTCTGTCTCCATGTGAATGTGACCTGCTCCAGGGGCCTCATATGGGTGGAAGCGTATGGTATTTGTCCCTTTGTGGCCGCCTTAACTCACTTTACCTCTTATCCTCAAAGTTCATCCATGTCACAGCAGGTGCCAGAATTTTCTTCCTGATGACTATATAATATCCTTGGATAGACCAATGTGTTTATCCATTCACCCATCGGTGGACATTAGGCTTGACTCCACCTTCTGAATTGTGAATGATGCTGCTGTTTCTTCCTAAAAACTTCCTTTTTTGAAAGAAACAAATCCCGGGGCACCTGGGCGGCCCTGTCAGTTCAGTGTTTGGCTCTTGATTTCGGCTCAGGTTATGATCTCATGGTTTGTGAGTTCGAGCCCTGCATTAGGGTCTGTGCTAACAATTGTGAAGTCTGCTTGGGATTCTGTCTCCCTCTCTTTGCCCCTCCCCTCTCACATGCTCTCTCTCTTCAAACATAAATAAACATTAAGAGAAAGAAAGAAAAAAAGAAAGAAAGAAAGAAAGAAAGAAAGAAAGAAAGAAAGAAAGAAAAAAAGAAAGAAAGAAAGAGAGAAAGAAAGAAAGAAAGAAAGGGAAAAGGAAGGAAGGAAGGAAGGAAGGAAGAGAAAGAAAGAAAGAGAAGGAAGGAAGGAAGGAAGGAAGGAAGGAAGGGAAAAGAAAGAAAGAAAGAAAGAAAGAAAGAAAGAAAGAAAGAAAAAGAAAGAGAAGGAAGGAAGGAAGGAAGGAAGGGAAAAGGAAGAAAGAAAGAAAGAAAGAAAGAAAGGGAAAAGGAAGGAAGGAAGGAAGGGAAAAGGAAGAAAGAAAGAAAGAAAGAAAGAAAAGAAAGAAAGAAAGGGAGAAGAAAGAAAGAAAGAAAGAAAGAGAAAGAAAGAAAGAGAAGGCAGGAAGGAAGGAAGGAAGGAAGGAAGGAAGGAAGGAAGGGAAAAGAAAGAAAGAAAGAAAGAAAGAAAGAAAGAAAGAAAGAGAAAGAGAAGGAAGGAAGGAAGGAAGGGAAAAGGAAGAAAGAAAGAAAGAAAGAAAGAAAGAAAGAAAGAAAAGAAAGGGAGAAGAAAGAAAGAAAGAAAGAGAAAGAAAGAAAGAGAAGGCAGGAAGGAAGGAAGGAAGGAAGGGAAAAGAAAGAAAGAAAGAAAGAAAGAAAGAAAGAAAGAAAGAAAGAAAAGAAAGAAAGAAAGGGAGAAGAAAGAAAGAAAGAAAGAAGGAAGGAAGAAAGAGAAAGAAAGAAAGAAAGAGAAGGAAGGAAGGAAGGAAGGAAGGAAGGAAGGGAAAATGAAGAAAGAAAGAAAGAAAGAAAGAAAGAAAGAAAGAAAGAAAGAAAAAGAAAGAAAGAGAAGGAAGGAAGGAAGGAAGGGGAAAGAAAGAAAGAAAGAAAGAAAGAAAGGGAGAAGGAAGAAAGAAAGAAAGAAAGAAAGAAAGAAAGAAAGAAAGAAAGGTAGGTCATGATATTCTTGGAACATATTCTTGAGAAAAAGATAAGAATTAACTGACATGTACTTTCTGATTATCAGACTTTTATTCCAAATTAGGGACCAAGTTTAAAAAACTGTCAGAGATGACGGGGAATTCGGTTCAGGCAATGTGTTCCCAAGAACTTTCTACTAGCTCTCCTTCCTGGTGACCAGAACCCGTGTGCCTTTATAATACATAACTCATTCAACATCTTGGCTGTTGTCTTCTGCGTGTACTCACACGTGTGTATCCGTAAAGCTGTGCCTGTGTCTGGCTCTCTGCTCAACTCCTGGTTCCAAACGTCCGTGACCCTCATTTTGTGCTCCGCCCAACTGCTTTGACAATGGGAACGCATCACGGTAGATCAGGAGCTCATCCCTCCCCTGCACCTACATCCTGAAAATAGTCCGCGTCTCTAAGCTCGGCCTCAAACCCACTGGTGCAGCATCCGGTGTACGAATCCAAAGTCCTGCCTTTCCTCACATGCCTCATGCATCTCGCTGAACCTTCTCTCCGATCCCCGGTTGGAAAGGGCCTTCCTAGCCTAGGGGCTAGGCGTGTTTTGTTTGTTTGTTTGTTTTTTAATTTTTTTAACGTTTATTTATTTTTGAGACACAGAGAGACAGAGCATGAACAGAGGAGGATCAGAGAGAGGGAGACACAGAATCTGAAACAGGCTCCAGGCTCTGAGCTGTCAGCACAGAGCCCGACACGGGGCTCGAACTCACGGACCGCGAGATCATGACCTGAGCCGAAGTCGGCCGCTTAACCGACTGAGCCACCCAGGAGCCCCATGTATGTTGAGGTTTTTAACCGCTTTATCGAGCTTTAATGTATATGCCATAAAATGTATCCAGTGTAAAATTACAATTAATTTTCAGTAGATTTACAGAATTGTGCAAAGATCACTAACATGCTTTATTCCAGGAAGTCCCCTTCTCTGCCAGGTGCAGGCAACACGGTAGGGAACATTATTGACCTTATATCCTTGGATTTTCATTGTGGGCATTATTAATAACTCACGTCTGATTTAGACACTGTGCTGACTAGTTTTTTGTGTCCATGTGGCTACCCCACAGCGGCTAAGGTTTGGTCAAACACCAGTCTGGATGTCAGAGCAGACACTGAATGTACAGTACATTGCCCTCCGTAACGTGGGTGGGCCTCATCCAATCAGTTGAAGGACTTTTGAGCAAGAACCGAGGCTCCAGAAAGGGAAGGAATTCTGTGTGCAGGCTGCCTTCAGATTCAAGACTGCAACATCAACCCTCACAGCAATTCCCAGCCTGCCAGCCTGTCCTGCAAACTTCAGACTTCTAAGCCCCAGTAATCACATGAGCCAATTTCTTTTTTTTTTTAATTTTTTTTAACGTTTATTTATTTTTGAGACAGAGAGAGACAGAGCATGAACGGGGGAGGGTCAGAGAGAGAGAAGGAGACACAGAATCCGAAGCAGGCTCCGGGCTCTGAGCCGTCAGCACAGAGTGGGAGGCGGGGCTCGAACTCTTGAACTGCGAGATCGTGACCTGAGCGGAAGTCGAAGCTTCACCGACTGAGCCGCCCAGGCGCCCCGAGCCAATTTCTTAAAATAAATTTCTCTAGGTAGATATATAGATATAGGTTTTCCTATCTGTATCTATGCCTATACCCACCTGTCTCTCTAACTCTCTCTCATTCTATCATCAGAGACAGACAGACAAATAAAGAGACAGAGAGAGAGAGAGACTTTGATTAATGAAAATATCTACAATGCCCTTTTTATCCCTGGCCTGTGTGTTAGCATCTTGGTCCCTCTTCAAGTTACACGTTCAAACCTTTGAAGTTGAAACGTTAAAATATTATTTCCACCAAACCTGCGGGAATTCAATGGTCCTGCAGTGTGCTCCCAAGAAAATCTACATTTAGAGAGGCAGTGACAGCAGCAAAACTTGGGTAGGCACTTTTGGTTTTCGATGTTCGCAAAGTTGCCATTCTATTTTCTTAGGAAACCCAGGAAGATGTAGATTTCTCTACTTTGAGAGGATTTGCCCCAGCACTGCACCGTCCCCCGTGCTTAGGTTAAAAAACGAGCAATGTGAACGCTGATGTCTTTAGACTTTGGAGCTTCCACTGACTCGGCAATAACTAACGGCCGATTACATGCAATTTTTAAAGGACGGGGTATCTCAAATCGGAGCTCAGGTGGATAAATCGGCCACAATGGTGTGGGGTCATGGAAATACCTCAGAACTTGCTGACGAAGGCTTCTCATGACATGATTCTCTGAGGCCGGCCCCCACTCGTGCTGGCCCCCAGTCTTTCCAGAGCCTTCTGTTATTTCTGCAAGTTCTGGCACCTTCAGGAAATTTGGTTATTTGTGCAAAGCTCTTCGAGCCTTCCAGGCTTTTACTGCCTCTGGACGCTGAAGTTGAAAAGGTAAGAATCGCCCAGAGGGCAGGAAAACCTCTTGAGGTGATAAAAATAGACTTAACCCCAAATTTTTTTTTGCCTTTTTTTTAAAATTTTTTTTAACGTTTTTATTTATTTTTGAGACAGAGAGAGACAGAGCATGAATAGGGGAGGGACAGAGAGAGAAGGAGACACAGAATCGGAAGCAGGCTCCAGGCTCTGAGCTATCAGCCCAGAGCCCAACGCGGGGCTCGAACTCACGGATCGTGAGATCGTGACCTGAGCTGAAGTCGGATGCTTAACTGCCTGAGCCACCCAGGGGCCCAACCCCAAATTTTTTAAAGCTGGTGGAAAGAATGGGCTCCAATTGAAACCGATTTTTATATTTAAATTTCAGCAAGAAAAGGAAGGCGCTGACTTCGTCTAAGAAAGGCATTAATTCTGTATCCCGAGCGCATTGCAAGGTTTATAGAGGACTTGGCTTGGTATTGAGATATGATATGCTTAAAATAAATATCTGGTTTGGAGAAGCTCCTCCCTCGTCTGATTACTTTAAATCCCCAAAGAAAAGGATACATTCCTATGAGTTTTTTGATTTAATAATTAGCCAAGAGTCGCCAGAATCATTACTTTAGTGACGGTTCCCCGGGACCTGTTACGAATCCAGAATGTACTCAGTAACCGGGCTGTCTGTTTCTTGGACCGTCCCATTGTACTCAGTGTATTACACAAAGCTCCAAATGTCCCTGCAAAGAACGAGGCAGACAGCATTATTTTGAAAGAATTCCACCTTCGATCAGATCTTAAATAAAGCAGCCTGAACTCCAATTGGGGCAGTTTTAACCATCTTGAAAACCAAACAGTGAGCGGCACCTGCGTGGCTCGGTTGGTGAAGCGTCTGACTTCAGCTCAGGTCATGATCTCAAGGCTGGCGAGCCCTGCCTCAGGCTGGCTTTGCTGTCGCCACAGAGCCCTCTTCAGAGCCTCTGAGTCCCTCTGCCCTGCCCCGACTTGTGCTTCCTCTCTCTCAAAAATCAAATAAACATTTAATAAAAACCAAATAGTCAAACATGAATAAATAAGTGCATAAAGGTCAAAGTTGGTAGTAGGATCTCCGTCCCCTTGCATTTTAGGAGGCTACGCTATCTTCGTTCAAGGAATGTTCTGCATCATCTTGCTTCCCTAAATGCTACCAATCTTTTATATAACGAAAATTATGATTCACTTGAGTAAAAGCATCCGGAGTTTACATGTTTCTGTCTTTGATGCACAAGGCACTCACAAATAAAATACATTCATAAGTACTAATTATCCTTGAATCTTCAGTATGAAACTACCAATTTGTTAAAGTGTATATTAGTGTTTAAAAGCTTCTTGGAAAACGTATAATCCAATACCTACAATTTATGGACAGGAAATTTGAGTGACTAGGGCATTTCGAAAAGCCTGCCTGGAAGGAATCCCAAGACCCGGGTGTGTTAGGGCCATGTTCCCTTGTGCGTCTTTCCTGGCTCACTGGGATAGGCTGGGTTTTATCTTCTTAGATTAAAGAATTGCTGATTTTTTTTAAATTCCAAACTTTTCTCTTTTTTTTTTTTTTTACATGTTTTAATGTGTATTTATTCCTTGAGAGAGAGAGAGAGAGACAGAGCGTGAGCAGGGAGGGGCAGAGAGAGAGGGAGACACAAAATCCAAAGCAGGCTCCAGGCTCCAAGCTGTCAGCACAGAGCCTGACATGGGGCTCAAACTCATGAACCGTGAGATCCTGACCTGAGCCGAAGTGGGACGCTTAACCGACTGAGCCACCCAGGCGCCTCAATTTCTGGGGAATAATATTACATGCAGCGTCAGCGGCTGTATTACTGGCATTCTGTGATTTCGATTCCATAACAACCTAATTCATTTTATTACTGAGTTTCCATTATTTTTATTGACCACTGTGGCTCTGTTTAGGGCTCTCCGTGCTCATTATATCCTGCAGATTGGAAATTACCCCCCGTGCACACCCCCAGACCGTGAGCTTAGCCTGGCGCTATGGAAACGGATGGAGCTGCCCTGATCCTTCTGATGTGATCCCATTACACACGGCAGAGGGCCTCGGTGCTAGCTGGTAATGAAGAATTCTTCAAAAGCAACAGATACGCTTTGGCCTGTGAGGGGGACTTGTTCCACGTGCCTTTCAGCGAAAATACAAGGACTGTCTTACAGCCTAACATCTACTTTTCACCCAGGTTCATATTTGTTATTCTTATTTCGCAGAGGCTTGCAGAATACCATTTGGTAACCAAAATCTTTACAAGTGTGCACCCGTGGGACCTGGCAATTGCACGAAAAGATTGAAGTAAGCACAATTTATTGGACTAAATTTTTTTTTTAATTTTCATTTTAGAGAGAGAGAGAGAGAGAGCACACACGCATGCAGGTGGGAGAGGGGCAGAGACAGAGAGAGAGAACCCCAAACAGGCTCTACACTGTCAGCACGGAGCCCGATGTGGGGCTCGATCCCACGACCCCACGGGGTCATGACCTGAGCTGAAATCAAGAGCCGAGCACTTGAGCAACTGAGCCACCCAGGTGCCCAAGGACCAGATTTCTTAAGAAAATAGAAACCTGATCACAAATATTCTGGGATCTCTTTAAGGTCTCCCAGTTGTCCTCCGGAAATAGGTCTCCTCGTCCCCCAGGACAGGGGCAGGGGCAGGGGAGTGAAGGAAGTTCACCCAGCACAGACCCGTCCTGCATGGCAGGGCCTGACTCTTCAACTCCCTGTTTTACTTTTTCAAAGTGAGTAAATGTCGAAAGCTCCCCCCATAGAGGTGCGTTAAGTTTTATGGAGCAAAAACGCCTGGCCATGCAATTAGTTCACAAAAATCAGTACCGAGTAGATGACAGGGCTTCACGTTGGTGTTGGGGACATCAACATCTATGGATTCTTACTCACGTTTGCTAGGCCGAATTTTCGTGAGACGTGATGTTTGCTCCTGATGACTAGGTGGCCGTGCATCCTGGCTTGTCTGGGACAGTTTCAGCTTATGGATGTTCATTCTACTGACCATGTTAGAAACGTCCCCGGGTCCCAGGTCCGCTGTGTCCATTGCCCCCTCTGCTTACAAGGGGCTTCTGCCAAGCAGAGCGGAATCTTGGCTGTCGGCAGGGACGCGTGCTTTGTGGCTTTAAAAGAAAGAGGAAGAATTGCTCACGTGCTGTCAGGTCTGGCATCAGGATTATTCTTGCCTCAGGAACAATGTCCATCATTGCCCACATGGTGTCACTTACGGGCACTCTTGTGACATCCTATCCCCAATACTTTTCTCGGAGGTTGACACTTACAACCCAGCCATCTGCTGCTTCCTGCCAGGCGGTCCCCTCCGGAGAAGCTCCCGTAATTCAGGTCAGTGAACACTTCTGGGGACTTCCCAGGTCACGTCTGGGGGTACAGACATCAGATTCGGGGGTCGTTGCCCTCAGAGAACCCAGGGACACACAGGGGAGGCCCAACTATAAACTGACAAGCCCTTGGAGCATTTTGAAAATCTAACAGACTTTTCTGGACTCAGACCACGGAGATTCTGATCTGTTGTGTCTGTGTCCATGGCCGACATTTTCCATTCTTCTTAAGCAGAAGCTGGTGACAACAGGACCACATTTATAGAAACTGGCTCCCTGTGGGAGAGGGTCAGTGAAGATTTTGTACTGGGGTTCAGAAGTCTGGCAGAAAGATTCCTTGTTAGTGACAGGTGACAAAACATTTGACCCTCAGTCTTCATGGCACACAGACTGTGCCTTCTCTGGCGGGAGCAAACTTTGTAACGGGGTGAACAGAGTAGCTGGGGAAATGGCGATCTTGGCGACAGAGGGGACCGGACGCGTGTAACTGGTGAGACAGCACAGGTACCTGTGGCTGGCTGATGGTCTCCTCCGTTGCTGGATACGTAGAAGACTACTCTTCCCTGCGGGACACGGAAGTTGGGTGGGACAAGTTTGGACTGTTGCTATGCGCACAGAAGTCATTCCAAGGCTACAACTGTCGCGGCTGGATCCACCTGTCCTTTTCTTTCTGTTTCGGGCCCCTAAAGGCAATGTGTACCCGGTTTAGATAAAAGATGGCAGAGCTCAGATCACATGTGGCTGATGACCCATCACGCATGACGTCAGGGAGATTGCGGGGGCCATTTCTCCGACACGGTACCCTGGCCTAACCCCCGCCAGTAAGTTCCCTTCTTACCTATCTCCTGTTCTCACCCTGCAACAGCCAATCAAGGTTTTCTCCCTCTGAATTCCTGAAAACTCCTCAGGGACGTCTTGACTGTCTGCATGGTCCAAATCCTGCCTTACCTGAGATTCCATCAAATCTCCACCCTGACTCTCCTAGAGGTTTATTCTCTCTTTTCGTGTACTGCTTTCCAAATCTTTAATTCTATGAAACACATCCTAGTTCTATAAAAACACACAAGACATCCTCCTTCACCTTCTTTTAAAATTTTTTTAAAACAACTTTAATGTTTATTTATTGTTGCAAGAGAGAGAGAGAGAAAGAGAGAGCAGGGGAGAGGCAGAGAGAGAGGGAGACCCAGAATCCAAAGCAGGCTCCAGGCTCTGAGCTGTCAACACAGGGCCCGATGAGGGGCTCAAACTCATGAACCATGAGATCATGACCTGAGCCAAAGTCGGACGCTCAACCGACTGAGCCCCCCAGATGCCCCCCTCCTTCACCTTCGATTAGATCATCTGATGATAAAGTGTGAAAATCCACATCAGATTAGAAGGTGAAACGATGAACAGGAAGCTAAGTGAGGGGTATTGGGGACCAAGTTTGCATTTACAAAGTGTCCTAGAGCAGTTTACCCCTTTACAGAAATGATACTTGACGTGGAATTAAAGAGGCAAACAAGACAAAGGTTTCATACTTCAGTCTTTTGAGACAGGTCAGCAAAATTCCCTGACAGGCCTGAAGGTCTATGAATACCAAATAGCTTTTTCTCACGGTGCTGAACATTTCTTCGGCGTCCACATTTCAGGGCCGCTTTGGATAATTTAGAATGCCAATTATAGGAATGCATATAAGTTTTGCTACTGAATGTCAGCCCGAAAGAACAACAAAAAGAAAGCTTGACTGTTATATGAGGTGCACTTTAAGTACAAAAATCTTAAATATAAAATACAAAGTGATGATGTTCAAACAGATATGGAAAACAAAATTTTTACTAAAGGATTTTTTTTTAAGTGTGCGGGGACTAAGTCCGGTATTTTTTTTTTATTCTAAATTTGAGAATCTTTTCTTTAAACTTTCCTACACATCAAAATCAACAGAAAAAATTTCCCTGAAGTTCGGTGTGAATTACCAGGAAGAGGTCTTTGGGGTAGGATGGGATCTTTTTCTAGAACCATGCAGTAGGGGACAGTACTGAATGCAAAGGTCGGGTTGCATGCTGGGGGGTAGACAGTGGGTGGTGAGAGTTTCTCTTTGATTTCTCTCAATTTTCTTCTGCCTTTCTGTTAATCATGCTTCCCACTGGGTTCCTCTTTTAGGACATATGTTTTGTAGCATAAAATTATGACCCATCCTAAGGACTCTCTGAGCTTGGAAATGCTAGAATGTGCTGGACTGAAGTTGATTTCACAAGCTGTATTTGTTTGAAAGCTATAAATTGCGTGAATGAAGCTAAAATAAATAATATATCCCTCATCGTAAATGTTCACAATGAAAAGGTAAGAATGTATAAAAACACGAATGTGGAATATCTTGGGCAATGGGATGCGAGTGATTTAATTCCTGTTTAATTTTTTGTATCACCCCATTTTCCCCAAATGGTCATTACCAACAATGCTGTTTCTTTTTTTTTTTTTAACGTTTATTTATTTTTGAGACAGAGAGAGACAGAGCATGAACGGGGGAGGGTCAGAGAGAGAGGGAGACACAGAATCTGAAACAGGCTCCGGGCTCTGAGCTGTCAGCCCAGAGCCCGACGCGGGGCTCGAACTCACAGACCTGGAGATCATGACCTGAGCCAAAGTCCGACGCTTAACCGACTGAGCCCCCCAGGGGCCCCAGTACTGTTTCTAATCAAAACTATGCTCTGTACTCAGGCCTTGTCAATAGGCACAGCATTCGAGCCTCCTACGCCCAAGCCTTGTTAATAATTTCCTGAAGGCTCAGGACCGGCCTTCAGGCCAGGCTGGCTCTGTTGTCTGGAAAGAGGGCTGTCACAGCCCCACTGGCCCAACCTCAGGGTGACAGGGAGCCGTGCCCCTCACGGCGGCCGCGCCACCCGCACCCTCGGCCTCTGTGGAGCTTCATGCCGTGAGTGTGGCCACCACGTGTCACCGTGCAACACCGTCACCATACTGTTGACTGTATGCCCCCTGCTCCGCTTTTCACCCCCATGACCTGTTTATTGTAAAACTGGGAGTTTGTGCCATGGGAACTTTTATTTGTTTTTAAAGTTTATTGATTTATTTTGGGGGGGGAGGAGAATGAGAGACAGCACAAGAGGAGAAGGGGCAGAGAGGGAGAAAGGGAGAGAGAGCATCCCAAGCAGGCTCAGTGCCATTAGTACGGAGCCCGATGCGGGGCTCGATCTCCTGACTGTGACATCATGACCTGAGCTGAAATCAAGAGTCAGACGTCCAGGCATTGTTACGCCACATAAACTTTTAAATGGGAAGTGGGTTGGCCCCTGAAAAAAGCCAATTTCACACTCTACCCTTTGGTCTCGGACCTCTCCTTACGATCATAATGCATGTGTTGGCAGGGAGGAGTCTTAGAAAAAAGGGACAAGGGGCGCCTGGGGCTCAGTCGGTTAAGCCTCGAACTTCAGCTCGGGTCATGATCTCAGGGTTTGTGAGTTCGAGCCCCGGGTCGGGTTCTGTGCTGACAGCTCAGAGCCTGGAGCCTGCTTCCGATTCTGTGTCTCCCTCTCTTTCTGCCCCTCCCCTGCTCACACTCCGTCTCTGTATCTCTCTTAAAAAATAAAATAAACATTAAAAAAACTTTAAAAAATAACTTGGTTTGGCTGTATAGCTTTAATCTAAAAATATCCGTGACCCTCCTTCCACCTCCCCTGCTAAGCGTGGCCCTCCAGACAGGGAGGAAGGTCTCGCGGCTGCCTCTGCGGCTTTGCCTTCCGAAGAAACGTGTGTTCATTTACTTTACACATTTCCCACAGGCCCCCCTCCCCCAGCCGCGGCATAATGATGGTTGTGTTCACTTGTTCCCCCATCGTGGGCCCTGTGAGGGGGTCCTTGAAGGGAGGGGTGTTCAAGGGTGGGCTGGATCTCCCTTCAACCTCAGAGGTTAGGGATCTCCCCCAGCAGGATGCAGAGGGACCCTCCTGTGTCAGAAGGTGAATGTGCTCCTTGAGCCTAAACGCCTCTGAGCTTCCTAAGAGCAGAGTGACATGGTGGGTGGGAGACGGCTCGTGCCACTGGAGGCGACCCTGGAAGGCCACGCTGGGCCCTCTGGGCCACGTTCCCAGCTGCCCCCAGCCCTCCTGTGCATCTCGGACCTCTGAGGAACAGTCTGGAAATGAGGTCATCTCAAGCTCCAGGTGCAGTGGTTATGGAAATCAGAAACAAGAACAGTGGGCTCCCTTTCTCGCGGTCAAATACGTAAAACAAATCTGAAATTCGTGGAGTCAGTCGGAACAGGGCGTGGGGAAAGAGAGCTGGTCATGTCAGCAGGCGTTTGGGTAGTCGGGTGGTTTGGTGGGAAGAGAACCTGAAGGCTGGGGACTGCGGGGGTCAGATCTGGAAGAGAGCTGTTCCTGAGTTGTGCCTATCGCTCAGGGACAGGGCCTGTCCCCTCGGGGGGGGGGGGGGGAGCTGGGCTGAATCAGGGTCACTCTGATGCCCCCGGGTCATCTCGGGCTAGGTAGTGGGGCCAGAGATCAGCAGGTGGGTCCTGGGCAAAGGGGCTGCCCAGGCTCTGATGGGGACGCCGTGTGAACGGGATCCCCAGCATTTGTGCAGAGGTGACAGTTTTAAAGGAGGCAGCAGGGGGTAGCGAGGTGGGGGCGGGCTGGGTTCAGTGGAGCCCGGATGGAAAACGGCAAGCCCAGAAAGGGGGTGGCCCCTGCACCCACCTGGGTTTGCTGATGGGCATCTGGCGCTTGGGGTCCTGCCACCGAGGCTGGGAGATGGGCGTCCCTGGGCGTGACTGGACACGTGGGCAGTTTTTTCGAAGCTGGACTTTCTCATGCAGGCACATTGGGACTGGGGTCACTTAGGGGTGTGGCTTGGGCTGTTGGAGCCCCCGTTTTCTCCTCTGCGCACTTCTGCACAGGCAGGGGCGAGGCCTTCTGAGCAGAGGCGCGGAGGGGCCCGGAGGGTCTGGACGGGAGAGAATGTGTCTGCATCTCAAGACACTGTGTCTGCTTCTAAGGGCGTCCCACTCTCAGCCATCGCTCACCTCCGCTGTGTGCGACAGAGGTTACAGCACATTCATGCAGCTGCACCCGCAAATGTGACTCTCACGAGGGACGATAACATTTCACAAGGGACAGTAACAACAGATAAGATGCGCCTTATGCACACATTTTTAAAAGACTGACTTTCTTTTCTTTTTTTGCAAATTCTGTAAAACTTGCCTTGTGTCTTCAGCCTTCCCTCCAGATGTACAGAGTTAATGAAATCGCCTTTATGGACTGATGCCTTGAGAAGCTGACGATACAGAGGAGTTAAATCGGTTCCCACATTCCATTACTTGTTCCTGTAAAAACCCGGTTTTCAGATCTCCACTTTAGTCATTGAAATGCTTCTTGTAACTGGTCCATATATTTAATTGGCGTCTCCTGTTTACTTCCTCGTAAAAGCTGGTATGAGCCTAATTACGTGCCTTATGATAGATGATATCTGAGAATTACGGCAATGTCGTGCCTTAACGTTGACCGTGGAGATTCTTGCTACAACAGCTAGAGGAAAACACAGCAGCCCCCTGCTATTAAATACTCCCTGTTTTAACAATGAAGAAAATGAACCAGATACCAAAGCTCAGACTGGAACCCACGATGTGAGATAAATATTACTTCCCACAGGCAATGGAAAGAATAAAGAAAAAAGAAAACCCCACACTCACGTTTATTTAACCCAACCTAGCTCAGATTTACTTGGGAGAGATTTTTAAAGCCCACAGAACTCTGGCTCACATGGGAAGCCCAAAGTTTCTGTTTCAACTCACCCATTGTCAGGATGTAGGAAATCAGACCGGGCTTCTTTGCCATTACCTGTCTTGGGCACCGGCCTGGGGTTCCCAGCTCACGGAGACGCCGCGAGGATCCAGCCTGTTGGCCTCAGAACGGCCGGTCTGCGTGTCCACTGCCCCGACCGTGGAGGGACCTAGCACAGCACTGCGGTCTCAGGACCATTCGCCTGTTTCCAGCCTGATTTTGCTGTTTGACAGTCATACTTGGACTATGCTTTCTGTAGTCTGGACTGACTGGTTTTTGCAAATCAAATTGTTTTCGCTCGTAGCTTCACAAAGGTGGGGAGAATTATATTCTACGGGCTTCAGAGTACGTGATTGTTTTATGAATACTTAAGTGATAATTTTTTTTTATAAAAAATACCAGACGAAGGTGTTTTTTGAGGAGCTCAAAGTTCCAAAGCTATACAATGGAACCAGAATGAAAGGTAACTAGAATGAACAATCGTTTCATTGTTTTGGCCATTTTCTGCGAACCTCTGGAGTGTGGGTTTCATATTGTTTCCTTTGGCGTTCTCAGCAAATTAACGATAAGGATTTTGCTCCAGAATATGTAATTTGACTGGATCAACTCAAGGTTTCTGCTCCTGTTCTCATTTTAATTCATAAGTGAGTAATTGAATAATAAAAATTCCTCTAGTGTGATAATCACTGTTTCATTTTTTATTCATAATCCTTTTAATTCAACAATATATGATTTTTGTCTCCTAACTTACTTATTAAAATTAAATGGAATTTCTAGACATAAAGTGTGCATATATTTGCATAGCTAAATTGGCCTTTAGCAAAATATTACCATGGAGACAAAGTAACAGTAAATCAAGTCAATTGATTACATTTTTTGAATTTCTAAATTCTTAAATAATGGTTGAATTATTCAAACATAAGGAGTTGCAAGTAAATTACAGCATTAAAATCTTAAAATTGCAAAATAGCACTTTGTTAAGTGTTTATATAGAATGTATACAGCTGGAATAAAAAGAAAACAATGCTGTATGTGTGTGTGTGAATATGTATATGTGTATATATATATATATGTATACAGACACACACATATATATACAGAATACTGAATATCTCTCTTGAATATATATATATATACATATATATATATGTATAATTTATTAATTTTAACTTCTTTGTGATGAGACTGGTGATACAGAATTTCCCAAGTATTTTCAAGATGAAATCAAGCATTTTTGTGCCAATACCATGCTGTCTTGATGATTACAGCTTTGTAGTAGAGGCTAAAGTCTGGGATTGTGATGCCTCCTGCTTTGGTCTTCTTATTCAATATTACTTTGGTTATTCGGGGCCTTTTGTGGTTCCATACAAATTTTAGGATGGCTTGGTCTAGTTTCGAGAAGGATGCTGGTGCAATTTTGATTGGGATTGCATTGAATGTGTAGATAGCTTTGGGTAGTATTGACATTTTAACAATATTTATTCTTCTAATCCATGAACATGGAATGTTTTTCCATTTCTTTATATCTTCTTCAATTTCCTTCATAAGCTTTCTATAGTTTTCGGCATACAGATCTTTTACATCTTCAGTTAGGTTTATTCCTCGGTATTTTATGCTTCTTGGTGCAATTGTGAATGGGATGGGTTTCTTTATTTGTCTTTTTGTTGCCTCCTTATTAGTGTATAAGAATGCAACTGATTTTTGTACATTGATTTTGTATCCTGCGGCTTTGTTGAATTCATGTATCAGTTCTAGCAGACTTTCAGTGGAGTCTATCAGGTTTTCCATGTATAACATCTGTCATCTGCAAAAAGTGAAAGCTTGACTTCATCTTTGCCAATTTTGATGCCTTTGATTTCCTTTTGTTGTCTGATTGCCGATGCATAGACCAATGGAATAGAATAGAGACTCCAGAACTGGATCCACAAAAGTATGGCCAACTAATCTTTGACAAAGCAGGAAAGAACATCCAATGGAGAAAAGACAGTCTCTTTAACAAATGGTGCTGGGAGAACTGGACAGCAACATGCAGAAGGATGAAACTAGACCACTTTCTTACACCATTCACAAAAATAAACTCAAAATGGATAAAGGACCTGAATGTGAGACAGGAAACCATCAAAACCCTAGAGGAGAAAGCAGGAAAAGACCTCTCTGACCTCAGCCGTAGCAATTTCTTACGTGACACATCCCCAAAGGCAAGGGAATTAAAAGCAAAAATGAACTATTGGGACCTCATGAAGATAAAAAGCTTCTGCACTGCAAAGGGAACAATCAACAAAACTAAAAGGCGACCGACGGAATGGGAAAAGATATTTGCAAATGACATATCGGACAAAGGGCTAGTATCCAAAATCTATAAAGAACTCACCAAACTCCACGCCTGAAAAACAAACAATCCAGTGAAGAAATGGGCAGAAGACATGAATCGACACTTCTCTAAAGAAGACATCCAGATGGCCATCAGGCACATGAGAAGATGCTCAACGTCGCTCCTCATCAGGGAAATACAAATCAAAACCGCACTGAGATATCACCTCAAGCCAGTCAGAGTGGCCAAAATGAACAAATCAGGAGACTATAGATGCTGGAGAGGATGTGGAGAAACGGGAACCCTCTTGCACTGTTGGTGGGAATGCAAACTGGTGCAGCCACTCTGGAAAACAGTGTGGAGGTTCCTAAAAAATTAAAAAATAGATCTATCCTATTGATCCAGCAATAGCACTGCTAGGAATTTCCCTAAGGGATACAGGAGTACTGATGCACAGGGGCACTTGTACCCCAATGTTTATAGCAGCACTTTCAACAATAGCCAAATTACAGAAAGAGCCTAAATGTCCATCAACTGATGAATGGATAAAGAAATTGTGGTTTATATACACAATGGAATACTTCTTGGCAATGAAAAAGAATGAAATCTGGCCATTTGCAGCAACGTGGACGGAACCGGAGGGTATTATGCTTAGGGAAATAAGTCAGTCAGAGAAAGACAGATACCATATGTTTTCACTCTTATGTGGATCCTGAGAAACTTAACAGAAAACCATGGGAGAGGGGAAGGAAAAAAAAAAGTTAGAGAGGGAGGGAGGGAGGCAAACTATAAGAGACTCTTAAAGACTGAGAATAAACTGAGGGTTGATAGGGGGGTAGGAGGGAGGGGAAAGTGGGTGATGGGCATTGAGGAGGGCACCTGTTGGGATGAGCGCTGGGTGTTGTATGGAAACCAATTTGACAATAAATTTCATATTTAAAAAAAAAGATGAAATCAAGCAGGCTGACTCAACACCATGTTTCTACTGGCTGTGGAGTTTGCTGCTCCCAGGGAGATCCCCATGTCCCTGAACGGGATCAGAAGTGCAGCCTGTCCTTTGGTCTCTGAATGGCAATACTTGAGGTGAGTCCCCAGTGACCTCTCTGCGTCTGCATCCTCCAGAAGCATGGAGATTTGGGAAGGGACAGAGTGGTCACTTCTCAGGAATGTTCAAGTCCTCTGAGACAGCAGGATCGTCTTCCTGACCATCAGGCTTCCCATGGGGTCTCTCGGGGCCTCTCCAAGGTACTGACCCTCCTCAGAGTGGACAAGAGATGTGCTCCCGGCCACCACATCATGGCCAACAAATCCTTGAGCAGAATCCATGGGCAGAATCCCCACGTAAACAGGAAAATGGAGACATAAGTCTTTAGGGCCCCAGGCACAGCCAGTGTGTTTCCTAACACTTTCATGTAATGTAATCACCCTACCTTCATATTTTAAAACCAGATTTGCTTTTCGGTTTACCTGATTGAATGTTTCTGTTGTCTTTTTAAAAGATATCTAGACACTTTGTTTCCTAATAAGATTAATAGCACTCCATGGTCATGCATAATTTGTAGGGCAAATGTGATTATAACATGGTAAAATAGATTAATAATTAGATAGATAGAGAGATGGATAGAGATAATCCCCCAATAACAATGGCTTGAAAACAGGGTGTGATTCTGCCCATTTGTCAGATGTGAGCATAGAAGCTCAGAGAACAATCATTCAAATCCGAGTCTGACATTAAATTCAGTGCCCTTTCCATTCCTATCTGTAAAGGAACAATTAAGACACTTGAAAGTTTCAGAGCAATGTTAATTTGATCACTTGGTTTTTAATTCCTTCTTTTTGTGCTATTCTGAAAACAAAGCTAGCGTTTCAGAAATTAGGATCTAGGATTCTGGCTACTTTGCATGTGCCAAGAACATCAAGTTCTATTAAGTGAAGGTAATGTGGGGACAGAGATAGACAAAGTGCTTACAAATAGTTTTAAGTTTGTATCCCATCAAAGAAACATTTATTTTTTAATTGATAAATTAATTAATTAATTGAGAGAGAGAGAGAGAGAGAGAGAGAGAATGCATGCAAGCAGAGGAGGGGCAGAGAGGGAATCCCGAGAAGGTTCCACGCTGTCAGCACAGAGCCTGACACGGGGCTCAAACTCATGAACCATCAGATCACGGCCCGAGCTGAAATCAAGAGTCAGAATCTTAACCAACTGAGCCAGGGACCCTGCTTCTAAGAAACCACCATCGTGAGCGTCCCGGTCCTCAGTTTGCTGTGTCAAATAGGCTTGGTGACACCCGGCGCTGGGGCGGATTGACCGTGCTGGTGCTCACGGATCTGGCATGATGTCAGCGCTCCCTACGCCAATGTCACCGTCGTGTGTGAAGTGCTGTGGCACGTGGCAGGCTCTCGAGAGCCCACGTGGGACTGAGGAGCGGAGCGGGGCTCCCAGGAGACACAGACGGCGTGGGAGAAGAAAGCCCAGCCCCCGTCTCTCTGCTCACACACACCCTGAACCCTGCCCTTCTCCCGGCTCCCGGGTCCCGACAGCTCATGAGCAGGACTGGGCCCTGAGGCTGGGGACACAGACTCTGGACAGCGAGCTCTGGATTTCGTGACAAAAGGACAGTCTGCCAGCAGGATGTACCACTCAGGCTGCGCGTTCTCCGCACAGCCTTCCCGATGGACGGTCACTGTTGGGCTCGGAAGCTCATTTCTAACTTAGCAGGAGTCCCTTCTAAAGACAGCAGGTGGGCATTTTGTGTCTAGCTCATTTAAACATGCTTACGATGCATCGGGACAGCGTAGGAATGGCCTTGAGGGATTCGTCCCGATGGAGACCCTCTGGCAAACAATGGCGAAGGCCCAGTTGGCAGGCGGGCCGCGGAGGGAAGAAGAATCCCTCGCCCGGTAGCGGGGCTCCTTCGCCCCAGACCTGCTCCTCCAAGGACAGCTGCGATGGTTGATTTTCTGCATCAAGTTGGCTGGGCTGAGGAAGGCCTGGAGTGGTGGGCACTATTTCTGGGTGTGTCTGTGGGGGAGTCTCAGAGGCGGTCAGCCTTTCAGTTCGTGGAGTCAGGAGTCAGTACACAGATGGCTCCCCGGTGCAGGTGGCCTCGTCCAGGGTGCTGGCTGGGGGACAAGCAGAGAGGGAGCAGGAGGGGCTGGTTGGCTTTCTCAGCAGAGGTGCCCATGTTGTCCTGCCCTGGGACCTCCACGCTCTCAGTTCTCGGCCCTCAGACTGAGCGTAAAGGAGGCCACGGGCTTTCCCGGCTCCCCAGCTGCAGATGGCCGACGGGGGACTTCTCAGCCTCTGTAACTGTGTGAGCCGGTTCCTATCACAGATACACGTACAGATATATGGATATATGCTATCGCATATCACATGTATCTCATCCACAGAGATCCAGGCATGAGGTCTACGTCTACATATCCCACTCATCTGTTGGTGTTATTTCTCTGGAAGGCCCTGACCTGACTAATACAAGGACCTGCATGGAAGGAGAGAATTCGAAGTCATTCTGGGGCTTAACGCTGACCCCACGGACTTGGCTAACTGCGATCCCGGCAGTTCACAGTAATCGTACCGAGAATCTCCCCTGTATCTTGAGATTCTGATTTAACCGATCTCAGTGAAGCCTTAGGCATCCATGGCCTTTCAAGTTTTCTAGATTATTCTAACGTGTAGCCATGGTTAAGAACCACCGCTACAGAATAAGAGAGTAAATAGTACATGGTCCTATGTCTCCAGATGTCTGGGTCACAGCAAGGATACCACAGTTGAGAATTTCACAGTTTAACTCCAGGCTGGAGTTCTCTGCTTCTCCAAACTTTTCTAAAAATAATATATGAATATGTACAAAATGGGATGGTACACCTTATCTCATGTGACCCTGTAATAAGGTCTGTTATACATAGAAGGGAAGCAAAACTGCATCAAATAATCTGTCATCACTGTTGGAATTTTTTACAGAGGCAGAGTCAGTGGTAGGAAAGGTTATGTGATCTTCCTGAGATAATAAATCTATGAAAACTAGAAATCAGTAATGTCCCCTGAAGTCTATCCCTCTTTCGGGTCTGACCTGAATGACAGTCACAAAACAGACACGTGTTTTGAACGTGGAGGGAAATTCAGTGACCATGTAGCACAGTTTCACGTGGGAAAGAGAAGAAAGAGGGCTGGGCAAATAGGAATCTGAAGTCCGGAATGATCTTCCTCTACAGGAAGCGCAGAGGGCTCGTCAGTAGGGCAGAGAATCAACTGTGCTCACAAACACCTTCAATTCCCCTGCAGAGTCGTGTGTTCTGTGGCATCGCACGTCTGTGTGCACATCGGATCCACTTTACCGCGACGGCTTTCCTCCTCCTCGTTCACCCGTCCACCCACCAAGCATTCCGCAGAACACTGAAGATGCACAGGTTTGTTCACGAGCTCGGGAAGGAGTAGATACTTCCCGTGCAGTACAGTGAGTGTAACATGCACGTACAAAGTGGCTGCTGAGAAGGGAAACCGGTTCTGACTTTAAAGGCATCGGTTCCCTGAAAGTGCTTCGGCAACGTGCTATGTTTCCTTCTTAGGAGCCTGAGTCTCCAACACTTCACGGCTACTTGAACGTGGACAAGGTCTTTCTCTGAGCATCCCTGCATCGCACAGGTGCCGTTTCCTGCCCCTGTTGCTGTGTGAGGACCGCAAGACCGAGCCCGTGGAAAATAAGAGAGTGCTGACCTGGTTACTTTAATATCGTTACTTTATGAAACAAAGGTGGTGGGATTTTGTTGAAGTCGTTTTTCTTCATTTTGTTGACTATCGAATCATCTGTGTTTACACGTGGAGAAAGCGTGTTTAATCCACCACTTTCAGAGGAGGAAAGAAGGCCAACATGGAGAGAAGCCTTCTCAAGGCACTTTGTTGCTGGCACCATTTATGCCTAAACATTGCGGGGATGGCTTTTCTACATCATGCATCACATCATAAACATAGTGAGTGTAACCTCCCTGGTGGCCTAATTTCCGGATTAAACTCCCTAAGTGTTTCTCAGATACTATTTCAGTGACGGCTCCATAACTTAGGCAATTGAAAGTTATCATTGAAATATTACGTAATTTTCCTACAAGCGTGAAGCAATCCAAACATCTTTCTGAGGAAATGTTTATGCAAAGCCACAGACTCAATTGCTTTTGGCCAGCCTTGATTGGGGAACTCTTCGAAATGAAAGCAATTTCAACAACTCAGACACTTTCAAAGGTTCCCCTGGCCCAATTTAATAAAGTGCCTTTTTCACGAGTGTACCTGATACCAGAAACATTTGGGTCAGTGCCCAAATCAAGGACCTTGTACATTGTAGAGATCAAAGCAGACACTTAAATTGCTTCAAACACACCCCCGAACCTATCACCTTCTATCCCCTGACTCGGAATTTGCCAGTAGACTAACAGCATATTCCGCGTTTACTTATGGTGCTTGCCACCCATTCAGCCTCCCCACTTAGACTCCCTGAGGACAGGGATGTCATCTGCTCAGACTGTGTCCCCCAGTTATCTAGGCCAATGCCTGGTATACACTTGCAGCTCAACAAACATGGACTAAATGAATAAGTAGAGCTAACATTCTCAATGAAGGTATAGAGGTGGGAATAAGAGTTCAAGGCTCTCGGTAGGATCGTCCCATTTCTAGCCTATATCCAACAGGACAGAAAAAGATCTAGAATAAACCCTCCAAATTTAGTGCCGTTCCACAGGTAATGTCAACCCTTAACTTCCAAAAAGCCCAGATGTTTCTGGACTTTCTGCCTCCCTCACAGAGTTCTGTCTTTCCTTGCCATGAACAAAGAAACTGGTGTGGATTCTTTTCCCCTTTCTCTTTGGTTCTTTGAGTCACAGGGACAGAAGCAGGATGGGGGAAGACAGTCACATCTTTCCCTATGTTCTCTGCTCACGAATTCAGTGATGAAATGTGATTATGTGCCACCGTCTTGCAATGCTGTAGGTTCGTGGTCACCTATCCCTACCAGACATTAAGAGCAATTTCACTGTTTGGAGAAAAGTCTATGAATTCTACGCTCAGGGTTACAGAATCTTGGTGTTTGAAATATACATCACGTATTAAGATATTTTTCCATGCCTTAGAGGAGATTTTAAAATGCTGGATAATAAACTGTTTTTTTTTATTTCAAAAATCATTCTGGAAACAGGAAGAGGTCCGTGCCAACCTGAAAACACGTCAGAGTCGTGCAATGTTTACGAGCATTTCTGGTGTTACCCTTCAGCAGTCAAAATTCTTGAGTCATGTGTGTGTGTGTGTGTGTGTGCGCGCCTTGAAGCTGTTGACACCATCGACATTAAACCACAATATGGTATTTTCTCCTCAGCCACTCGTTCCTTGCAGTCTCTAACAGAACCGAGTAGCCCCAGGCCGTGTATAACAATAAAAGGTCAAATGGAAACACAGTTATGATTATTTTTTTACCCTGCAGGAGTTTAAAGATTCGATCCAGGTGAACATTACCGGGTGACGCTCTGCTCCGTTGGCCTCTGGAAGGGGTTAGGACATCAATGCCCGATGACCCAGCACAGAAACATCACGTCTGATCTGCAAGGACAGAGACGGTACCTCACGTAGGTACCGTAGGAACCTACGGTAGGAACTGAAAATGTAGACGTGTGTGGAGAAAGAAAGGGTCAGAGTCACCCCAACCTATTACTACATGTCCATCAATATGGGGATTTCTCATAGCGAAACAGTAATAGAGAAGAAAAATATTCAGAATTTTAGAGAATGGAAATTCAGCGCTTCCTCCCCTCGTTTCAGTCCTCACTCCAAAGCCCTGGGTGACGTTTGTGAACCTAGGCGTCTGTCCTCTTGCTGTCCTGCCCACGCTACCGCCAAAGCACCTCACAGAACCATAGAAATGGCCCCAGGAGCCCAGGCTGGTGGCGCCCTGACAGGTACCGTGGGGCAGGAGACCCGTCACGGGGAGGCATCGAGGACCGAGGGGCCTGTGTGAGTGTGTCTTCTGTGTCCGGGAAGGACCAGCGGACCACATCCCAGAAGCCGCTTTTCATATCAGAAAATCATCCCCACGGGCTCCGCACCCCCAGCACTGAGGAAAACAGATGATGTCTCCGTCATTTGTGATGCTGAGCCAAAGTACCACAGACCGGGGGCTCACAAACAGACGTGTGCTACTCCCAGCTCTGGGGTTTGTAAATCTGGGATCAAGTGCCAGCTTGTGAGGTTCCGGTGAGACCTTCTATTAGATGGCAGATTTCTCGCTGTGTCCTCACGGGGAGGAAGGAGCTTGGGGGGCGTCTGTGGAGTCTCTGATGAGGGCACTGATGGCACCGTAGAGACCCCACTCATGACCCCCTCACCTCCCAAATCCCCACCTCCTGACACCATCCCATTGGGGGTAGGATTCCAACGTGCGAATCTGGGGGACACACAATCATTCAGGCCACAGCAAACAAGCTGGTGATTTTCTTGGGCAAAGGACTCAGATTCTTCTTCTTTTTTTTTCAATTTTGTTTTATGTTTATTTATTTTTGACAGAGAGTGAGGCAGAGCATGAGCAGGGGAGGGGCAGGGAGAGAGGGAAACACAGAATCCGAAACAGGCTCCAGGCTCCGAGCTGTCAGCACAGAGCCCGACGCGGGGCTCGAACCCACGAAGTGTGAGATCGTGACCTGAGCCGAAGCTGGATGCTCAACCGACTGAGCCACCCAGGCGCCCCTCAGAATCTTCTTGATATGCTTGTGCAGGGAGTGAATCCGCTTTCTTCCCCGTCATCAAACTCAGAGCCCCGTGTCGGTTCTCAACGAACGACAGTGAGGCGACAGGAAAACACAGGCCTCTGTTTCATTCCCTGGTACCTCGGACCCTCGGAAGCCTCAGGCGGACATCCTCCTCCCCAGCAAGGCCGGCCGCTCCCCCTGGTTCCACCAACTGGATGGAGAAATGTCTCCTGTGCCCCCACCCCCGATCTTCTCCAAAGGCCTGAACCGTGAAGCAGGGGGCAGAATGAAATACGTTGATACTGTTAAAATGATCGTTTACAGAATATTTTCCGTTAATTTTACATTTTATTTCATTAAAACTGACAGTAAATGCACATATTGTAAAATTCAGAAGTAGCAAAAGACAAACAATTAACTTCCTTTGACATCTGGGCACCCAGTTAACCTCTGCGGAGTCAAATGCTATTACTCATGTTTTTTATGTATCGTTAAGAAATTAAGTTTAAGGATAAATAGTGATTAATTCTGACACAGCATGTTTTTTAAGTTTATTTATTTTGACAGAGAGAGAAAGAGAGAGGGGAGGAGGGGCAGAGAGAGAGGGAGAGAGAGACGATCTCAAGCAGGGTCCATGCTGTCAGCACAGAGTCCGATGCGGGCCTCGAACTCATGACCCGTGAGGCCGTGACCTGAGCGGTCACCAAGAGCTGGACGCTTAGCCGACGGAGCCCCCCCACGTGTTCCTCTGACAATTTTAAGATGATCTTTTTTTTTATTTACACATTAGAAGAAATGATCATAATCTTCCAAAAAGAACCTCTCAAAATATGGACAGAATAATACACATTTGTATTCTAACATCGTATATATTATTTTTTAAACAGATCACATGAGACTGTAATGATATCCCATGATAATCCAAATCAGCGTTTAAATAGGAAAATACTCACGGATCTCCATCCCACCCAAATAATTGGATAGCTAAAGCTACAGGAAAGATTAGTGAAAATACATGTTACATATGAGGCTTAAAATGTGAAAACGGAGAACGCTAAATCTTACGAAAAGGCAAAAAAATAGATTATATTTGACATTTCCCAAGCGGGATTTCCTCCATCTCGAGAGGCCTTTTGGATCAACCCTCTTGTCATCTCCTCCCCAGTCAAATCCATGAGACTATTCCTTCTCCAGACTTTCAGATTGTTTCTCATTAAACCCGAAGCCCTTTCCCTGGGACGTGGTGAGTGTCTAAACAGTATCCTCCAGAACCACCGAGGCTGGGGTTTCTCCAGAGTCAGCAAAGCTGGTGTAATGAATGCTTTCCACATACAAGTATAATGCAGAAGATCAATTTCCTAACTTTTATACGAAATCAAAGTATCGCAGGGTCTCTGAAGTCATTAGCATGCCCCAAAATAACTCCCCGTTCTTCGCCTCCTGCCTCAAACAATTGAGAAGTAGTTACCAGAGGCGGAGGGGGTCACAGGGACAGCAATGCTATCAGAAGTGCCCCGGCCGGAGGGTCATCCCCTCTGACCCCCCTGAATCATGTAGGCTGTGCACCCCGTTACTGGCAGCGAGTAAAGTCTGCAAGACCCGCACCTACAGGCTTGGAGAAGAGCAGGCTCCCCTTTGAGGAAAAGCAAATCCCAGGGGAAAGGAGAACCTGTGAGGCTGATGGAACGTTGTTCCCAAGCACCTGCCCAGAGGCCACCTTCTTCCCGAGGGAAGGAGTGTGGGGGTGGGGGCACTGGGGAGGGACAGCGCACCTGAGCAGGACACACACCGTCACTCCCACAGTGAGGAATTTATACCTTACTAATTATTTCCTATATTTCAAAGAGGATTGCATGTATGTGCAAGACATGTGATACGCATGGTCGCCCAAAAATCCTAACCCCCTCCAAGAATCTAAATCCTGAAGGTTAGAAAACACTGGCAAATCAAATAAATTATTAAAAATCTACAATTAATGATGTTCACCTTACTCATACTGAGTTTCATGATTTTTAAAATTTTTTTTATATTTATTCATTTTTGATAGAGAGCACAACGGGGGAGGGGCAGAGAGAGAAGGAGACACAGAATCCGAAGCAGCTCCAGGCTCCGAGCTGTCAGCACAGAGCCCGACGCGGGGCTCGAACTCACGGACCTCGAGATCATGACCTGAACCAAAGCTGGACGCCAACCGACTAAGCCACCCAGGCGCCCCATACAAAATGATCTTTAATTAGCACTAATTGTTATCATTCCAGCAGGACCAAAAGGAGGCCAGCTCAACAGCTTTCCCCTTACAAGCTCTCCGCCTGGGTGACAGCTCAGTCGTGTGCAAAGAAGCAATGACAAAACTGAGAGGGAGTTCCAGTGAACACGGACCATGTCCCCGTTAGCTTACTAGGTGCCACGTCCATGTGCAAAGAGGGGACACTGACGGATGTCATTCTGCCAGCCACTCCGTGAGGTAAGAGCCACCCCATTCCTGGGGCACCTGGGTGGGTAGCTCAGTGGGTTGAGCGTCCAACTCCTGGTTTGGGCTTAGGTCATGGGATCGAGCCTCACATTGGGTTCTGCGCAGATACTGTGGAGCCTGCTTGGGACTCTCTATCTCTCCCTGCCCCCTTCCTCTGTCAAAATAAATAAATAAATAAACTTTAAAAAAAGAACTATTCCACTCCTATATTAGAGAATTCCTAGTTTTGGACAAGGAGGATTAGAAAGTTCCTGTTAATTGCCTAAGACATGCAGCTGAATATACCAAACCCAGATCTTAGTGCACGCAACTCCTGACTTTGCACACTTAATCGCAATCCATCAGTGCGATGCCGACCTTCGGTTTGTTGAAAGATCGCATGGACAGACAGGTGAACTAACCCCATGGTGTGGCATTTTAAAGGTGAGAGCACACGGCAAACAGACCAGACGGGCCGCTCGTGTCTCAGGTATTTTGGGGACCCCCACGCGAGGCAGAAATAAATGTTTTTGTGTTCCCATCTCCCCTCTACCTGACACAGTCAGGCCACACTCTCCAGGTAGCTCACCCGTCCACAGATTTCCACCACCACCTGCCCTCGCACACGCAGCACGTTCCTGGAGGAGGAAGGGCTGTCTTCCCCCAACACGCTCATCATCTTGTCCCCGGCAGAGTGGCAAGCTGGGCACTCAAAGCCCACAGCCCTTCCGAAAAGCAGGCGGAGGTGGCCGCTGGGAGCCTCCCGTGACCCAGACCCTCCTCACCCATCCTCCTGCACAGCTGCGCCCCTGCCTCCCTCCCGGCGCACCCCCCTGGATCCCACAGGATGCGAGAGCATCCAGAGCCCCCGCGGGGGTGGGGGGGGCTCTGCCCTTGCTCAGGTAACACGTCCTGTGGGCTGTATCGTCCGTGAGTTAGATCTAGGTTTTTGAGTGCAGCATTTAATTTTTTGCAGTCATTCTCATACATTCTATTGAAAATATAAAGAACTGGGGCGCCTGGGTGTCTCAGGGGGTTGAGCGTCCGACTTCAGCTCAGAGTATGATCTCAAAGTTCTTGGGTCCGAGCCCCGTGTCGGGCTCTGTGCTGACAGCTCAGAGCCTGGAGCCTTCTTTGGATTCTGTGTCTCCCTCTCTCTCTGCCCCTCCCCCACTCACGCTCTCTCTGTCTCTGAAAAATGAATAAACCTTAAACATTTTTTTAAATAAAAAAGAAAATATAAGGAACGTACAAGCCTCAAGTCGCTTTTGTTTCGTAATGCTAGCACCTTTAACAAAAATTTTCACAGACCACCGCGAGGTGCACACGCAGTTGAGAGGGAGATCCAGGACGAAGGCAGAAGGGAGGCCCGCAGATAGTGCTGAGTTGGAAGTCGCAGTGGGGAAGTTTCCTCTTTTTCTCCTCCTTCGATTCATTGAGATTCATTGAGTCCATTCAGAGAGGCTGCAGGTAAGTTGTCTCACAGCCCCTTCCTGCCTGACACCAGCCCACGTGGGCGCCCAGGGGGCTCGAGGACCTTCTCTGCTCATCTCGTGTCAGCAAATCCTACGTAGAAAAAAAATCTTAAACCTAACGCCCAGTCATTTAAAACACGGGGGCCCTGGGTGGCGCAGTCGGCTAAGCGACCGACTCTCGGTTTCGGCTCAGGTCACGATCTCGCAGTTGGTGGGATTGAGCCCCACATCGAGCTCTGCACTGACGGTGTGGATTCTCTCTCCCTCTCTCTCTGACCTTCCCCCACTTGGGCTCTTTTTCTCTCTCTCTTTCAAAATAAACAAACGTAGAAAAATTAAAATGTACTCACACAACTTAAACATATAACCTTCCTGGATGTGTTTCCAAGGGACCACAACAACCTTCCACTGAAAACTTGCACCTAAGTGAGCACATATCAAGCGGTGAAAGGTATATCAACAAAGTGGTGAAGAGTGGGAAACACGTTTCCTGTGTACGTTTACGTGATTATGTTCCCCTGGGCCTTCCCAACGGACGCAGGATCAAACCTCCAAAATATTGCCCTGTGCCCTCACGCTGTGGGTTGTTGTAGGTGACACATGCAAATATGTATTCGAGTCTAGAATCAAGGGAGAGACTGTGGATAAATTTCTATAGGCTCTTCGGAGGTTTCTCATGTTTGCTTGCAGCTCCGTTCTGTGTCTCCCTCTGAAATATTCCGGTAGCCTACGACTAAAAGAGACCTCTCAACAATGTCTTTGTCATTCCCCTCCCCCCACAGATAGAGGTGGGCTCCATTTCCTGGCCCGCAGCATATGCCGTCGCTGAGGCCCCCACCCTGCACATCTACGGGCCTGGGACCAACGTAAGGGTCACACTCACCTCTCCCCCCGCGAGCTCCGAGCTCCTGGAGGACAGATGCACTTTCCTCCCCTGCGTCTCCCACTGGTGGAGTCTATCTATGCGGTAGATGTTCGTTGAATAAATGACTTCATTTGCTCAACAACATCTGAGCAGTTGACCCTTAAATGGCAACATGGGGTCCACACGGACTTGGCTTGGCAGGGTCTTGTAACTCCAGCGTCTCTCCTGGCCACCGATGGCCACTCTACTTTATCTCCTCTCTGTCCCCCCTGCCCCCGCAAGACTTTCTTCAAAGCCTCTCTCTTCTCTCAAGAAGAACCTTGGGCAAGTCTAAGTGTGCAGAGAACCGACTTCCAAAAAATGCCTGTCCAAAGCCAAGGCATACAACCTTCTGCATATAATATTCCACTTCCTAGATTACCCCCTCATCATTCCATTCAGTGTAGGCTAATTTTGTTAAATGTTCGCAGTCAACATGACCCAATTTGAAGAGTTCTTCAAGGATAGCTAAGGGTTTCAAGACGTCATAATCACAGATGGAGAGACAACATGACTAGGAGACAAGTAATTTTGACTCAATTACTAAACCCTGAGATCTTCCAGTCATGCAACCCAAGACCTAATTTCATACGATGTGACAGGAAAACAAGGGACTGTATGATTCACTGAATTCCTTCTGGTCCTAAAATACTGCAACTGATTGGAACATATTTTTAAAATATAACCAAAAGGAATTATTTTCAAAACATGCATAAATCATGTTTAGTATAGCAATTACATCACACTAAATACACTTAAAGATGTCATGTGTCAGTAATGCATTATTTAAATATTTTTAAAAGATTAAAATATAATGCTGTTGCCTATTTATATTATTTAAGAAATTACTATTGTGAACGAAATTCACTATTCTGCCAAGAGTCAAATTTCCATCATAAAGGATCACTATTTCTTTTCTTTCATTTAATGAAGTTTTTTTAATGTTTATTTATTTTTGAGAGAGAGAGACAGAGTACGAGTTAGGGAGGGGCAGAGAGAGAGAGAGAGAGAGGGAGAGAGAGGGAGACACAGAATCTGAAGCGGGCTCCAGGCTCTGAGCTGTCAGCACAGAGCCTGATGCAGGGCTCGAACTCATGAACCGTGAGATCATAACCTAGGCCGAAGTTGGACACTTAACCGACTGAGCCACCCAGAGACCCCAAGGCTCACTATTTCTTTTCCTTAATCAGTAAGACATGCGAAGCTGCTCATGTTCAGAGAATATTCACTTTGCTACTTTCACAAGTAAGGACAGACCCTGTGTCCCGCTGGCCATGGGAAGCACTTCTTTGTGGTAATATATCCACCCAAGGACGCAGTCTGTAAATCTTATTTTACAATCACAGTGTCCTGGGGATTCCCCTCATTGTGTATGCTTTCCATAGAAAATAATTTTCCTCTTGGAAAGCAAAACTTTCCCTTAAGAAGAAAATCATTCATTGTTAATGGAATAAGTCATCCCCATACGGTTGGCTCATCCCCAAGACCTGAATGCCTGAACTCAAAATGGGAGAGTGGAATTAATTTACGAAGCAAAAACAAAACCTATACATGATGACGCAAAC
The DNA here is from genome assembly GCF_018350195.1 of Panthera tigris. Taxonomy (NCBI): domain Eukaryota; kingdom Metazoa; phylum Chordata; class Mammalia; order Carnivora; family Felidae; genus Panthera; species Panthera tigris. Next base: position 2,323,812 of record NC_056663.1, on the reverse strand, counting down.
ATTGGAAAAAGAGCATAGCAGGGACCTTCTGGGAGGCCAGAGAAACTTGATGTGATTTCAAGAGGCTCAGTTATTAGCCCATGGGGTGTGATGGTAGGCAGGCTGTCCCTGTGTCCCTGAGATTTCCTCCGGATCCCAATCAGGGGGTGTCCTCTGCAGACAGCCTCCACAGAAGGCGCCCCAGGACACGGAGTAGGCTGTTCTGGAACAGGACCGCTCAGAAGTCCCCGGCAGGCTGGGGCTACAGGGACTGTGACAGCGCCTGGTCCTGGAGCCCAGCGGATCTGCAGGCCTGGGGCTTAGACCAGACAGAAGAGGCACGACTCCGGTGGGGAGGCTGGACATCGGCTGTCACTGAGTGTATTCTGTCCTCGCCATGGGCCCAGGGAACACAACTCATCTCCACAAGATGAAAAACCGATGAGGTCAGGCCACGTGTCTGCTTTTTCAAGGCAAAAAGAAATGACTTCTGAACACATTCTTATTAAAAGCCCTTCATAAGCAGATCAGATCAATATTTTACAATCTGTGGTGATATTTAGCAACTACTGACCCCATGGGGGGTTCACTTAGGGCTCATCATGTAATTGCTGTCGCTGGTATATTTCAGATGGTATGTATACACCTATATATTTATATGCAGTTAGGTATTTATATTTTCATTCTACTTTTGAGATCGCGGGGTATGTTAGAAATGCTGATGTATCCCACGTGACTGTGCGGTAAGGGTAAAAAGGGAAGAAGTCACAGGAAAGAATCACAGGAAAGCCTATTTTTTTCACGTATTTTACAAAAGCAAAGGTTATTGCAGGTTCCGCAGTAAGGTCTTCGTTCTTTTGGGAAGTGATTTCTCCCTGGGTAGGTGGATCTTAGTCGCTTCCAAGGAAATTCTAATTAAAAATGTTGACAGAAGTCTTTCCAAGACAAAACCCCTTGGGGCGCATGTACTGTCTGGAAATGTGAACAGATGAAAATGTTAGTTTTACGACCTCCGAAATCCGAACCTCATTGAGGTCCCAACCACAAGCACAGCCCTTGTCACAAAGTACACTGGAAGCAGAGCCCCTTGGGAAACGCAACCTTGGAGCTGGCTCCTGTTCTGCTAAAGCATCATCCCACACAGACAGAACGCCCAGCTTGCTTGCTGAATGAAGAAATCGATTCAGGTATGTCACAAGCGACGAAGAGTGTATTCCGGCCATGAAACCGCATCACGACTGAAGTTTGTAAAAGACACAGAGCAGATAATTTGAAATTTTGGGGACACTTGCCCAGCTCTCATTATGGGACAAGAGAGACGCGGATTTCCCCCACTCTTTTTCTTCCCCCACATCATTCATAACACTTGCTCATTTTCCCAAGGCCCGGCCACTCTGCTCAGCTCTGCAGGCATTCCCCACGCTGGGCCCTCGCCCAGGTCATTCCTCCTGGTCCTTCAGAGCTCCCGTGAACACCACTTCTGCAGGTAATGTTCTGATTGCTCAGACGAGGTCATTGTCCCCCCTACTTGCTTCCATAGCGAGGGCTCCCCTTCCGGTGCTGGAGCAGGAAACAAAACAGGAAGTCAGGAGCAGGTGCCTCTGAATATTACTGAAGCTATTACATTATTGAAGCTTTACGACAACTCCAAGGCAGAAGAATCATCATCTGTTTTGTTGCTAAAGAACCCAAGGTGCCCGCTTCCTGCCGGCTAACCAGGGCCTCACCCCCAGGCCTCTCCGGCCCACTGCCCCGTGTTCTGAGTACACCACCCTTGTCCCTGGGGTCAGGGTCCTCCCTCTGCTTGCACCACAAAGTAACGACCAATTGCTGCGCATTTTCAGCACTGTGACAAGTGGTTTTCAAATTGCCCCCCTGTTGCGGGATCCTTCACATGCAGGATCAGACCCAGGGATGAGCTTCTCAGGCTGGAACAGCGTGGAACAGTCTGGAACAGCCTTTTGCTTCTCCTAAAGAGACAAGCAGACTTCAGGGCTGTGTTGCAGCAAACGTCTAAGATGTTCATCAGTGGCTCAGGAACCCAAGGAAAATGAGGCAGATTGTCTCCCACACTTCTAAAGTGTGTGCGCCCTGGGAAACCTAGACACATAAAGTCTGAAAAGATATGGCTGAACTTACACATATTTGAAGATAGGTGTAGATATACAGATACAGAACAAATACGGGTGATGCATTTATAGGCAGAGATATAGATAATGCAAACAGAGATGAAGGTGTGGACACATTTGTGTGATCTTCCCAAGAGAACCTGACTGAGCATCAGGCCAGGCCACCAGCTATCCCTCCAGCTGAACTCTCAGGCGGGGAGGGGGCTATCTTGTTGGAGGTAAGACTTACTGGGCCTTATCTTACATGAGGCAAATACTCAACAGGAAATATGGCAAATTCTCCTGGGCAGAGCAGAACTCTTACTGGGCTTTGCAGACTGTGCCCTCGGAGAAAGGTCAAGTTTCATGAGGACTCTTTCTCCTTTTCTGCTTCTCTTCCCTCTGACGTTCTCTCGTAAAGCCTCCATGTTGCCTAAAGACCAAGGTGAACCTGGGATGGAGCCATTCAAATATCCAGTGATCTAGACTCGACCAGTATGCACGGAGCACCTCCCATAAACCTGGGCTGTCTCACACGGCTCTGACAGGTGCACCCGTCCCCGTAGCCTGGGAGTCACCCTCCCTCCTCGTTGCCTTCCCTGTGGGCTCAGCCATCACCAGAGGCATAGGGCAGGCGCTTCCCCAGACCGTCCTGATAGGAATGCAGCCTCCAGCTCAGAGCATGGCCATGGGTGTCACGGTTGCTGTTATCTGGGGAAGCAACCCCTTCGTACATGACTGCTTATCTTTATATATGTTCTAATTTCACTGCCATTCTGTCTTCCTTTGTCTGAAACAAAATCACTATATACTCCTTTTATTTCTTTAATTCCTGCTTTAAAATTTCCTGGTATCCTTTTCTCCCGAGTGAGCTCAAATTTATATTCCCACAACAGACTTAATCCATTTTGGCTTCAAATATGTATCACAGTCATGTGTCTCAAAAGACATTCTGCAATATTCCCATATTAGAATATATATAAGATATTCATTAGATCTAGCCCACATTAACAAGCAAAGGAAAGTTCAGCGATTTGAAATCCGCACTGGTATTTTCCCCTGAATTAGGAATCACTTTATCTAAAAAGTATCTTATTACATGACTTTGAACATAATTTAGGTCAGGAAATTAAAAAAGAAAGATAATATGTGTTGACTGCTTCCTGAACCCACGCATAATCGATTTTAATCCTCTCCAAGGCCTGCTCGGCCCCTTAAGAACCATTAACCCCACTTTGTAGCTTTTACAGATGAAGAAACAGGTTCTGAAATGGGACCCAGCTTGGCTGGGCTTTTTGGAAGCTAATATCTAGCGGCCAAACGGTCGCTTCACATCGCCACATTCTGTACCCCATCCTATGGATGAAATGTAAAAATTCACTCCATGAAAGAAATGGTCAGAAGGCAGCTCTCAGTCCTGTTGCCATTTCGGAAACATTTAAGGGTATTTCCTACACACTTTGGTTCAACAATTCAGTCGTGGGTGCTATTGGACATTTGTAAGAGGAATTTATAAATGTTGTAGAAAGTATAAAGCTGGGGGTGCCATATTGGTCTGACAGGCTGGAAGTCTAAGCTAGTCACGTGAAGAAGGAGTTACATGTGGTGTATGCATGAGACACCCTTTAATACAAATATTTCACAAATGGTTTCAAAATACCAACAGCCCAAGATCAAGGAGACCAAGTCAGGTGCAGAACATAGGCAAATGCCTAACTGACCAATAAGAACTTGCTTTGGAACAAGAGTGTGTTCATGGAGGCTGAGTTAGGCTGAGTTACGAAAAACACAGGATAGTCAATGTCCATTTGAGCAAACTGAAATCTGAACAAACTGCATGTTTACATGAAAATAGTCGGATGGAAATAACGTGAGAAATATCTCTCACCTACCCCCTGGGGTCTGTGTCTGGATTCTATTACCAGGTCACTGGTACATACAAGAATACTCTAAATGTAAGTACCTGTAATATATCATTAGAAAACATCTAGGTATTGTCTCTGTGAATGATAAATAATTTAACACATGCAAACCCCCTCTCCCCCTGACAGACAGAAGAAAACCATATTCTTACCATATTCTTGGTGACTCATATGGCTTTACAGACTCCTCTTAAACTCTATTCTGTATCCACTGATGTTTCACCACATCAGATGGGAAAACGTCTGACCCACGTGCCCTCCCACCTTCCTTCCCCCGCAGAGACAGAGGTGAGCACAAGAGACTCTTAAATACGGAGAACAAACTGAAAGTTGACAGATGGAGGTAGGTAGGGGGTGGGCTAGTTGGGAGACGGGCATTGGGAGGACGCTTGTTGGAATGAGCACTGGGTGTTGTATGTAAATGATGAGTCCCTAAATTCTACTCCTGAAACATTACACTAAATGTTAACCAACTAGAATTAAAAATGTAAAAGAAGAACATAAAAACCTCCATTTCAATCCTCACTACTTTGTTTACACATCTGTGTTGTAAAACATAGATTCTTTCGCGTAAGCATGATTCAACCTTCAAAACCGGGGATATCAGCCTTCTCCTGGGCTCATCGCTTGGTGGTGCTAATTCTTGCAGAGAAGCAGGTGAAGGCAGCAGCATGAAACCGGCATAGTCTCCCTCCCGCCATTTTACAGGAGGTACGACTTACGTGTGAAATGTGGGGTCTGTCTTCTGTGGCACTGAGGATAAACTTACCCAGACTTCGCCAGTGCACAAGATAGTGTCTAATTTCCAGCCTGTGGCAGCAATTTCCTCACTTTCCAATGACATATCTCTTACATGTTTGCGGGGAAAGCACGTCACCTGTCTCATGTCAACAAGCAAATGCAAAGAGAGGCCACAAGGTGCAGTTACACACGTGCAACGTGTCAGGTGTGTCCCTCTTAGGGAGGTACCAGTGGATCACCATCGCCGTGCATGTGCACGAGGTCCCAGGGGACACTGTGTGAAGGCAGACGGGCCTGGACGGACATTGAGCAGCGTCAACCAGTAAGCACTCGAAAGACAAAGACAGGACCCAAAAGAGTGAGAGTGAGCTGTCAGAGATGAACAAAGAGAACCCCAAGTTCACAAATAGTAGGAAAGAAAGCGGTAGAAATATTCACAAATAACAGGATTGTTAAGGGTTTCAAAAAAAAGAGATTCAGGAAGAGGTGTTTACCGTAGGAGGTGGCCCTAGGACGAAATTGCCCCTCCTGGCCAGGCACCGGGAACTAGAGACCACCCCAGAGCCCAAAGCCTAAAGCCCAACGGATCTACTTAAACCTGCCAGTCCTCAGAGCTCACCACCCTCTTCCTGCCTATCCCGTGGAAACCCCAAAAAAGGCTGTGGCCTAAGTGCCCCTCTGGCTCCTATCTTCTGCCTCCTGACACCTGACCATGGCTGCCATGGCGATGGCCATGCCCCCTGTCTCTAGGACCTCAGAGTGTAATGGATTCTGATTTCTTGAGTTTCTGCTCTGCCTCCTGTAGCCACACTTGCCTGGCCATCTCATGAAAGAACACATCATCAGGAACAATCTCTTTAAGACAGTCTCCACGGTGGTTTAGCAAGTGACCAAAATGGAGACAAAATTATAGAGGAGTATTTCGGGGTGTTTGTACAGTAAAGACAAGAGATTTAGTTTCAGAGAGGGTTCTGAGAGGGACAGGCAAGAGCATGTTCTTAAATCAATATGAAGGCAACCAAGTAATGAAAGCAAATGCCCACCCTATATTCACACACAAGAAAACACATGTGGTGTCCTTTCCAGATTTTTTTTAAGTTTAGTTATTTATTTTGAGAGAGACAGAGACAACACAAATGGGGTAAGGGCAGAGAGAGAGGGAGACAGAGAATCTCAAGCAGGCTCTGCGCTGATGACACAGAGCTTGAACCCATGAACTGTGAGATCATGACCTGAGCTGAGATCAGGAGTCAGACGCTTAACCAGCTGAGCCCCCCAGACGCCTCTCCTTTCAAAGTTTTAAATAAGGTTGTGATCGGATCTAATGTTCATCTCATCTCATAATGACAGCTCGGGCTTCAGCAGGGAGAAGGGACTGTCTAGTGCATAAAAGTTTAATAAATCTGACCAAATAGGAGATTCCCCATGAATCTGATCAAGAGGCCGATTGATGGCTTGAATCAGGGCACTAATGTTGGAAGGAAATAGACACCATTTAGGATGTACTGACTGATGAGATGGCTGAGAACAAAGATCTCAGAAAACTAGATTTTCGGATTGGCTGCCTGGTTGGTGATGCCACTGATGGAAATGGGGACGTGCACGAGTTAGTGTAAAGGAAGGTGTGGTGGAGGGGAACAGGGCTTCTCTCTGGGCATGGTAAGTGTGAGCCCACGGACAACTCCGGGTAGAAGGGCAGAAGACACCGCTCTGAGATACAAGGCTGTACACACACATCAGGGAGATGTGCCATATACAGACGGTGACGAGGACTCAGTCGTGGTTGCAAATGTACATCTGTTATGCTCTCGATGTTCATGGCTTTTAAGATTTTCTGCAAGAGCCCTCAGTCACCCGACAAGAGCATTGCTTTGTGCGATCGATCTAACTCTGGAAGTTTGCTGGGATGGTTCAGCCTGAAGATGTAGCTACAAGGAGGTTAAGCGGTTGAGGGTGACCCCTGGGGAGTGGCACTCTAGCTGAGTGGTTCCCGCTGAATGAAGGCCAAGTAGAAACTCAAGAACATCGATACCTGTATTGTAACGTTAGTTCCTATGCAACGTTTCTCTAGGAAACGAGGGAGCAGGCGGGCAGAGAAAGAATAGCTACAATGATGAATCATTTTCTGTTAGCTATTTCATCACAATAACTTGTGTTCATAACATATGAAGTATTATACAGAAGCTGATATAGGCGCTTTCTCCCTAATATTTATTCTACGGGTGCATGAATTCATTTACTTGTCAAACCCTTCTTGACTACTTGCCCTGTGTCGCATGGCCTTTTCTGTGCTGGGAACACAAAGCAGAAAAATGATGGAGAAAGTTAGCACCTTCAGGACTTCATACAGCCTCCTGTGGAAATAGAAACAAACCCTAAACAAATAAATAACTACGTATTTTCATGTATTGGAGAAGTATTATAACTTAAAACCGTAAGAAAGAGCAGAGCCTTGTGAAATTGATTTCTTGGGCCGCAGCTGACATTTTTGTTCCGCGTAACGCCACAATGGATTAGAATGGGGCAGGATACAATATGGTGTGTGAAAAAAAAGTCTCAGAGTATAACATGTGCTATAGGTACTGTTGCCTAAACTTTTCTATCACACATACACACTCACACACAGGTTGATCTGTGCCTCTCAGCCGTGTGTTGTGTGTGTGGTTATTGGTTTAGGCATAAAGATTTGGGGATCGTGCTGGGTTAGATGATACGATTGCGGCAGGAATGAATTGGGTAGAAAGAAGTGCTGTACCGCACAGGGAATCATCTCTTTGAGGAGATCATCCTTGCGCTAAGACCCAAATTACGGGAATGATTTAAATTTGTAGATATTTGCAGAACAGAGCTCAGGGAATGGGACACACGTGTGTGAAGTCTGAAATAAATCTGCCATATTTAAGGAAGATAAACTTGGTAGAACATTGCAATGAGCCAAGGGAAGAAAGAGCTGAGATGAGAAGGAAGCCCAGCCCGTCCCACGTCTCCTCCAGTGACTCCCGCTGGTCTGTCGCCTGTGCGGGGCTCACCCTCGCTCGGCTGTCCTCAGTGCTCTCATTAGACCAAGCAACGAAGACATGGTCTCCTAAGTCAGGGTTCTCCAGAGAAGCAGAACGAATATCCTTATCGACAGGTAGGTGGTAGATAGAGGGACAGATAGATACACAGGTGGGTGGGTAGATACACAGACAGGTAGAGAAAAGGTTCGTTGCAGGAATTGTCAAGCACGGTTGTGGAGGCCTGGAAGTCCCGGGATCAGCCGTCTGCAAGCGGGAGACCCAGGAAAGCTGGCGGTGTGATTACATCCAACTCTAAAGGCCTGAGAACTGGGGGCTGGTGGTGTGAGTCCCAGTTCACGGGCAGGACAAGGTGAGATGAGATGTCTCAGCTCAGTAGTGAGGCAGGAAAAAGGGGATGAACTGTCTTTCCCTCATCGTTTGTTCTATTTGGCCATCGGCAGATCGGATGACGCCCGCCCTCACTGGGGAGGGCCATCCATCCTACTGACCCCAGCATTTCAGATGCCAACCTCATCCAGAAACACCCTCAGACATACCAGAAATAATTTTAATCGGGGCACCCTGTGGTCAGTGACCCAGCACGTAACCCTGTTCTCTACCCCAGGTGGCCAGGCTAGCGTCACGCCCTGTCTCGACAAAAGGGAGGGACACATGTCCACATATATCTGTGCACATTGTTTTCTGTCTTGAATCAGAAAAAAGCAACATTAAGGAGATTCTCTCATTTTAATTCAATTTAAATACATATTTAACATCCTTTCTAAGGAAAAAATTAACAAGAGGCCATGACTTAAAAATTTCAACTCTTGGGGAGGCTGGGTGGCTCAGTCGGTCACGCGTTATGATCGACTCAGGTCATGATCTCGCAGTTCGTGAGTTCGAGCCCCGCGTCGGGCTCTCTGCTGACAGCTCGGAGCCTGGAGCCTGCTTCAGATTCTGTGTCTCCCTCTCTCTCTGCCCCTACCCTGCTTGCACTCTGTCTCTGTCTCTGTCTCTCTCTCTGTCTCTCTCTCTCTCAAAAATAAACATTAAAAAAAATTTCAACTCTTAACAAAATACAGGGGGAGAACAGACCCCAGAGTGCACCAGACAGAGATGGAAGGGCTCGGTCTCCTCTATAAATTGCAACCTATTAATTCTCAGTAGTGGTTTAATCGGGGATTTATTGCAAGAGAATGTAACTACAAGTGATGTAGCACAGGACACAGAGGTGACCTTCTTGGTCCAGTCCCTGTGGCAGTGTTTCTATGTAATGGTGTCCAAATGGCCCAGTAAGTGTGGGGCAGGAGAGAAGGTGTGGGTCGGAAAGCCACTGTTGCCATAAACCCCATTAGAAACCCTGATAGATGCAGTGAGCAGGGAAAATAGACCTTTTTAACAGAGCTAACAAATCTTTTAATACGTACATAATCTTTTCTGAGCTGGTGCGTGTTAGAGGTCAGATGTTGGAAGGCCTGAGAAGGAGGACGCTCAGTGTCTACCTGCTGAGAGATTGGACGGGTAACATTTGGTTCCAAGTTAAATACCAAGATGCACTATCTTATTTTAAGGTTAAGAGGAGTTTATTAATAATTTTTTTAAGCTTAAACTTTCACTAGCAGTCACTTCCAAGTTATACGAATGTAAGGCATTAGGGACATTTGAATACGTAACTTGTCCGTGTTATTTAAGAGTCTGGGCTCATGACCTCTGATAGAGAAAAGCCCTGTCCGTGACCGGAAAGTCGAGTCAAGGACAAGAAAATAAAGCAAGATGAGCTTTGCACCATCTGAATAAAACCTTCAACATGCATCTCAACACAAAGCAAGTCAACCAAGCTTTCATCATCTACGAAACAAGAAGAGAGGAAGTTACTAAGAATTAACAGATCACTTCCCACATGTAAAATAATTCTCGGTGTTCTGATGATACCAAATTGTATCGTGATCGTCACCATTATGCTAGATTTACTAGCTGTTATAGAACACGGCATCTTTGCTCATATGTTCAGTTTTTAAACCGAAGCATGCATGCCAGAGTTACACGCACACACACACACACGTGCGCACACACACATGCACGTATATTGAACTATATCATTTAATTTTGCTTTTTAATTTTTTCCACAATCATGGCACACGGTTCTGACGTGCCAAAACTGTCCTTTTAGAAAGTGGGCGTAATTAGACTCGTCACACTCTTCTCTAGAAGTTGTGAATTTGCCCGTACGTAGTTTGGTTTCTAACTAAAATGATATCTGAAACTCTGGATCTTGCATAGAAGCAGAAGTTCAACTGCCTGCCTGCTCTCTTTCCATCCTCTCTGCCTCCTTCTGCTCTTTTGGTCTTTGATTCTTTCCCCACATTTTTATTGTTGTTGTTTTTTGCTTTGTTTTAGCACAGTGTGTGCGCAAATATGTTAGGAGAGGAAATAATGTCCAAGCACATGAACGAAACCTGTTCTGTTGGATGCCTAATACTTTTTTACAAGGAATGTAATACCAATGACCTTTTTTCTGACTATGAGAGGAACACGTCAGCATTCTGAGTCTGGCATGGACCAGATTCTTCGAGCCGGCCAGGGCATGTGCACAATACCGTATTCGTGTGATAATAATTACTCTGAGCCACAACCGAAGAACACAATGGATAAGAAGAGGCCCCCGGTGCTGTCACCCGCCTGCATGATCCACCCTGCGGTCACCCACTGGAGCACACTGAGGGGCCGCGGTCTGGCTGCTGCCATGGGGTCCATGACAGACCACACACGGCCCTGCCCCGGAGGAAACCCCAGTGCAGCTAGAAGGAGAGCTTCCGAATAACCACTACGGGGCTGAACAGAGCAAAAGTGCTCGGAGAAGACAGTTAATTGGGCCGCAGTGACGGGGCATCAGGAAGGTGTCATAGATGGCAGAGTTCGGATGGGGAGTTAATTCAGCAGAAGTTTGTCAGAAGAAAGGGCAGTCGGAGGCTCCAGGCGGGAGGAAAACCGGGATCAAAGAAAAAGATGGGTAAGCACCTGTCGGACTTACCTGTGGGACAGGGACAGAGGCCAGTCCCCCAGCGGACGTCATGCAGGATGGTTCCCTTCAGCCGGGGCAACGTGGGCTCTCCCAGGTAGATGATTAATAAGTACCCCCTGATATTCTATCACTTCTACTAAAATAGTGTGTGAATGAGAAGTGCATTTGTTGGGCAGAGAATTTTGGAGAGCCCCGTGTGACGGGACTGTCGTGGGCACGGGATGGACCTGCCCACAAGGCGGCCTCGCGCTCAGGTAGCTTTCGCTCTTGGAGGAGGAAACGACAACACATTCAGAGGGAAACGAAGATCTGACAGACGCTCTGATCACTGGCGAGGTCAGCAGGCTCGCCCCCGTCCTCGGGCTGGAGGGACCCCACCCCTGATGTGCCGCAGAGCCCGGAGGGACTGGGGAGTCCAAGAGTGACAGCGTCCATGGGCTCTGCGTGGACACTGACACACTAGTTACAGCGTCTCCTGTCCGTTGGTCTCTTCCCGTGTCTCAGTGTCTCTGTCTCTGCTCCCCGATGAAAAAACTTTTAAGCCCCCCTCCCCTGCCCAGGGGCAAATGCAGTTGAGATGGAGGGAAGGAACCGGTCTATCATCATCAATCTCTGTTTCTTGAACAGTGAAGGTGCTATGATCGCAGACCTCCTGAAGGGGCCTGCCTGTCCTCCGTGCCCACCACATGTTGGCGTGGCTCTCAGGGAAACTTCTCAGGGTTTAGCGAGTATCTTGCTTCCCTCCCCTGCAAAGCAGAGTGATCCATCTGGGAGGTGATTCTAGGACGCAGAAGCAAGGCAAGGGGAAAGGAGACACCAGTGCAGCAAGGCAGGCTGGGAGGGACCAACACCTGTGCCCAGTCTCTCAGGGATACACAGAAAGCCCTAGAATTTCCTATGCAGGAAGGGGGGCTGGCCCACTCCCCGCTGCAATCACCCTGAACATCAGAGCAGGCTTGCTGGGTGTGGAGGAGGCCTGGGAGCAAAGGTATAGAAACTTGGTGTGCGCCTGTGGGGGATCTGTTGGTTGGGCCACCTGTTGCAGAACCTTCCACCAGAGAGCAGTGGGAAGGGGCCAGGGGCTAAAGGAGCAGAGCTGCCTGGAGGCCCACGGATTCTGACGTTCTGGGCCACCTCAGGCATCTCTAAAGGACAGGTGCACAGGCCCATGGGCCACAGGAGTTTCCTCACCAACCTCAGCGGGGAAGCCTTTGCTCAGACACTGCCTTGCCATTTGCGATTTGCTTTCAAATGACTGCAGGTTCAGACACAATTGTCTCCTGATAGAAGGTTAACCTGAGCGATAGCTAAGAGCACTAATGATCAAAATAGCGGTCGACAAGATGGACATGTAATGTTAAAAAATGCGGGATTCCGTCCTTGAGGCCACACAGATGCGGAGGTCACATGGAGAACTTCGTTCTGATTCTGTAAGTGTGCTTTCCTTAATACTTAGCATAATGCAGACTAAAACTAAGTGAGGGGGTCAGAGACACTTGTTGAAGTGATGATCCCTGGGGCCCCCCGGGGGCTCAGTCAGTTAAGAGTCCAACTCTTGATTTCAGCTCAGGTCATGATCTCACGGTTTGTGGGTTCGAGCCCCCACGTCAGGATCTGTGCTGACCGTGTAGAACCTGCTTGGGACTCTCTCTCTCTCTTTCTTTCCCTCTCTCAACATAAATAAACTTAAAAAAAAAAAAAAGGATGATTCTTTTTAGCCAATAACGCAATCTCCTTAAATCCTGGTTTCCCCCTCTAGGAGACAGAGATGATAATCATGGTCTTGAATATCCCAACTGATGTGATCACCAGATTGAAGGGTATCCTGGTGCACAAGACCGTTATACCTTCTGTCCATGGCAGAACAAACTCGTCCGCGGCTGTTTTTGGCTGAATTATCTTATTCAGCAGCCGACATAGAAAGTAGGTATTTTGAAGTGTTTGAATAAATATCATTAAGTGTCAACGAGTGAATGAAGCCATCAAGAGGATTGTTTGGGTTTCCATGATGACGTCATGTATGACCCTATGTGCACTTGGTACTTCCAGTCAGTAAGTTCTGGTGCATCTGCCCCAGACACCCTCCCCTTGCCCCCATGCCCCCGCCCTCAGACAGGCTGTTTTGTGCCCAGCCCACTGCCCCACTCCTGTGCCTACCCCACCCCGTGCTAGACTACTAGGTACGTGAGGTCAAGAACAATTTTATATTCAACTTTGAACGTTCACACCAACACGAGTTGAAAACAGAGTAGAAACTTCATAGATGTTTATTGAGCAGAAATAAACTAAAATGTTAAGTCATGGGCTCAAAAAAACTCAAGCTATTTGATGTGTCATGTTGAATCTGTCATATATCTGATGTGTTATTAACAGTTTGCAGTGAAAACATTGACCATAAATCTGATTAAACCATTCCTAAGAAACCAGGCTATAAAACATGAGCTTTTTTCCCCCTGCTTTCCAAATTTTATGTGCCCATAAAAATAAACCAAATTCAATTTTCAATGCTTATTTCTTAACCATAATAATTTAAATATTGTCCCACCCATAATTTAAAATCCTACCCTTCCTATTAGGCACAAACTATATTTTAAAAGCAGTTTCATGAAAACAATAATTTCTTAATACATTGCAATCGAGTCTAAATTGTCAAGTTCAATTATTAGGGACAGTTCTTTAATATTTGGCCAAGTTTTGACTATGGCAAATCTCACCATCTAATCATAAAACATGGGCGTAGATTATAACCTGTTTTCCAATCTATCACCATTCTCTGGTTTCATTAAAATATTAATCTATTTTCTCTATCGTGAATATTTTTAGCATTCTGGTTGAAGGCATTTCTTTATTAACAATGACACTGGTCATAAATTTTGCATTTTTATGATGTTGCAATTTCCCTGCAGATGTTACTATTAACATAAATATACTTAGTAGCAGATCAGTAGAAGGCAACAGTTTCAGGTACAAAATCGTAAAATACAATTCCTCATTGTGTTTTGGGGATGAAAGCTTCCCCTAAAATATTTATGTATTAAGAATAATACCAGTTTTATTTTACCTTAACTGAGTTCATTTTAGAACTCCCAGGGACCCAGCGATGGTTTTGCTCCTGGTTTAGAGGTTTCTTGGTATGGAAATTACCTCCCTGTGGTACCGAATATAGTAAATAGAAAATGTCATCCAACGTGAATATAAATACATTTTTAAATGTCCTGAAGTCAGTGGGATTCTACGGACAAGGACTCACCTGCTCGTTTGCGCTGGGACCACAGTTCCATCGCTGGTTTTACGCCCACAGTGTGACTTCTCTTTTACTTACTTACTTATTTATTCGTTTGTTTGCTTGTTTATTTTTGTTTATTCTGCGAGGAGGGGCAGAGAGAAGAGGACAGAGGATCCGAAGTGGGCTCTGTGCTGACAGGCTGACGGCAGTGAGCCCGGCACCAGGCTCGAACTCACAAACCATAAGATCATGACCTGAGCCGAAGTCGGACGCTCAACGGACTGAGCCCCCAAGGCGCCCCCAGAGCGTGACCGGTCTTGAACCAGGCAGGCACCCATCACTGGTGGCTGGGGCTTACGCTGGGCCTGCATCCCTCATAATACACAGGGTGCTGCATTATCTTGACAGTTTAAGGCTCCTTTTCTTCACATTGTCACAGTAATTATAGCTTTATTTTCAAACTCTCACCAAGTGACATTTTTAAAAATTGCTTCAGATAGCACCAAGAAACCCCTCCGCTGTTTATTACCTGACAACTAGAATCGATTTCTTCTTCTCCCTACTCACAGTGCAGAGAGCTATTCCTGGGATGGATGCAATTATCGGATGGATATGTAGAAAACAGAAATTCTATTGCAGCTGGAATGTTTTTCCCTTTCAAAATTAAATCTGACAGCTTTGTCTTGAGTGGGAAAATCAAGACCCATTTTTAAATAATGAAGATATAAAAATGATGGCCTAAATGGTTGCTTGTCATGTGATGAAAATGAATACTGGAATTTTAGCAGACCTGTGCTTTTCATCATAATTACTTTAAATACTAACTTTAGTGTGGATTTGCTTCATATTTATTTAGTTAAATAAGATACGATAAATGAAACATTTAGAATGCCTCTGGCACCCAGTAGGAGCTCAGAAGTTTGTGTATATTGTACATATATTTGCACGTGTGTTACACATCCGTGTAATGTTATGTGAATTTCACATGGTCCTGCATTTTACGGGAAACACTGAGTGGCCTTTTCACACAGTGTAAAAATAAATTTACTTCTGGAATATGATGACACAGTTTTCTTTTAAATAAAATTTATGCATTTAGAGTCTTTTTTACAAGTTCTTTATTTTTAATGTTTATGTGTTTTTGAGAGAGAGGGACAGAGCGTGAATGGGGGAGGGGCAGGGAGAGGGAGACACCGAATCTGAAGCAGGTTCCGGGCTCCCATCTGTCAGCACAGAGCCCGACGCAGGGCTCGAACTCACGAACCCCACACAAAATCATGACCCAAGCCGGAGTTGGAAGCTCAACCCACTGAGCCGCCCAGGGGCCCCTATGCATTTGGAGTCTTAAATGTTACGGCTTCTGTAATGCAAGCATTTTCCTCGGTTATAGTACTGGAATAATAAAACTCCAAGGTGAGTGTAAGTAGTGAGCAGCTTGATGGCTACCTCCAGATTGGCTTCACAAGAACACCCATGTAAAGCACCACAAATGAGTGTATCCACTACAAATCTCTACGTTGAGGTGGAGTGGGGGACACGTACAGGGTTGCAGGGCGCTTTCAGACTCCCTCACACTTTATCGGCTCTCCTCCACCATCACTGACACTCTTACTGCACCTGTGCACAGAGGTTGGCGATTTGAGAAACTTCCGTCAGATGCCTTCCGAGACGAGGCAGCAACGTGCCGTGCTTACGATGGAACACGATCTAAAAAGTGGCAGAATGCTAAGCGGTATGTGCAGTATAGTTGTAAGTATTCCAAACCGTCTGAAACCAGGGAAGACAGGCTGACGAGAAAAGGGCAGAAAGAAACATCAATGACTGAGTTAAGGTGGTGGGACTAGAAGTTTCTCTATTTACAAAATCTCCATAAGGTCAGTATCATCGTGCAGGGTGACCAGGGAATGTATGACTGAAAGGCTCAACAAAGAGCCCAAACTCCCTACTCCCGAGAAGTGAGCTTTGATGACTAAGTCCTATCACACTTACCCCACGGCTCTGGGCCTGAGTCCCGCGGCCCATCCCAAGCTCTGTTAGAAATAGAGCATCTGCCATCACGCTCACTTACCTAGCCACGGGGACCCCTCACACTGGGACTCACAGCGCAGAATCTTTAGAACATCACTCTTTCGAAGGAAATTTGCAGTGCCATCCCAAAAGGAGTACTTGATAAGGGGCATCAAATGAAAATGTTCCATTTCCATAACAAAAAGATGCCTTCCAACCTAGGACTATACATTTTTTAATTGGCTAATTGCTTTCACTAGACAACTTGAAAATATAATTATGGTGGAAATGCAGCTGGTCCGTGAACACGGGGCAACAGGAGAGAAAGGAGGTACGGACGGCTGATGGCCAAGGTCACGTTTGAAAGAGATTTAAGAATGATATACTCACTCCTCTGAATGTACAAATTAGGATATTGAGGCCCTATGTGTGAACTGCTTTGCCTGAATCACGTAGTTTATTAAGGGCAGTGGGATAGCTAGAACCCAAATGTCCAGAGTTCCAGCTCATTGACTTTTTTCATAAGCCATGAATCTCTTCTTTGAACCATTCATCAAAACTAGTTAAATAAACAAAGGAATGGATTAATTCAGGCTAGGAATGCAGATCGTGTTCAAACTTATTTTTACCAGAAATATCTTTGCTCTTTGCCCAGCTTTCAGGCTGCAGACCTGCTGCCCCAGGGAGGGAACCCCTCTCTCTCTGCCCTACAGAAATCACCCCAGGCACCACTGAGGCTTTGCTCAGTCACCCCCACCCTTGAGAGACATGGTGTAAACATTTGGAGGTAACCTGATGAAACACGACAAAACACCTTCCTGAAATCAACAATTAGGTTAAAAAGATAAGCTCCAAAAAAGAAGATAAAGTAGAACCAGCAGGGAATAATAACCTCAAGTCTGATAAATCCAATGGGCTTTAAAGAGTGTTATTAGATACTTTGACGGATATATGACAAGGATCTTTCACCATCAAAATATTTTCTTTTAATTTCTCTCTTACACTCCATTTTAAATCTAAGATAAGACTGTTATGGTATAGGATTTTTAAAAATGATGGTAATCACCAGATTAATTAACTTATCATTTCAATCGTAGGATCCTTCCATTAATATATGCTACCAGTGTCTCCATAAAAGACTGTCCACAAATACAGACTTGCAGTTCCAGGATAAGTCACAGGGATGAAAAATACAGCCTAGGGAATACGGTCACTGGTGTTGTGACAGTGTTGTATGGGGACAGGTGGTAGTTACTCCTGCCGTGAGCACGGTATATGACGTATGCAGTTGTCCAATCACCATGTTGTATGCCTGAAACTAATGCAACGTTGTGCGTCAACTACACTCCAGTTTTTAAAAAATTAAATAAAGTTTTTCATGACATGAGAAATAAATAAATAACGGACTTTGCCCACAAGCAGCTGTGAAATTGATCAAAATACTATGAAGATCAGGTCAAGTGTTTCCAACAAGTAGGTCATTGGCTCTGTTTGAAATTACTTAAGGGTTCCGTGTTGAGTTAATGTACAATTCAGTGTGTTTCCATGAACGTGTCGGCAGAGGTAGTTTGAGGAACTTTTTCCTGTACACAAAACTTGTAAATACTAGATTTAGGGGCACCTGGGTGGCTTGGTCGGTTAGGCATCTGACTTCGGCTCAGGTCATGATCTCACAGTTTGTGGGTTTGAGCCCCGCGTCAGGCTCTATGCTGACAGCTCAAAGCCTGGATGGAGCCTGCTTCAGATTCTGTGTCTCCCTCTTTCTCTGCCCCTCCCCTACTCATGCTCTCTCTCTGTCTTTCAAAAATAAATAAACATTTAAAAAAAAGTTAAAAAAATACTAGATTTAAAAACAAAAAGTTAAAAAAATTCAACTTTTCAAAGATGACAATAAAAGGACCAGAATCAACAGGAGACCAAGAAGGAAGAGAAACCCGGAACCCAGGGTCTAGGCAGCCCTGAGAAGGTGCTTCCTGGGAGACCGTGGGTGTGAGGACTTATGTTTTTAGGGGCTTGCCCTGCCCTGGGGACAGGAGGTGATGCTCCCAAGTCTAGCGGAAGGTGGACAGATTGGTTAGAGACTCTCACGGAAAGCTGGTGGTCCAGCAGGGCGACAGTGCTGGTGGATGAATTAGGGATGTTAAACTCCATCACTGGAGCAATAAGGGACGAACACTGCTCTGTGCCTCTGATCTGAGCGGCAGAGTGAAAGCAAGGACTGGACCGGGTGCTGTCCTGATCGTAATCCTGCACGTGCACAAGTTTAACGACAAAGTCACAGCACCAAAATATCCCAAAGTTAGAACCATCTTCGCACCATTTTTAAAATTTTAGACCTTTTGTAGTGCAATGTCAAATTCAGAGCAATTTTAAGTAAAAGGCGCAGAGATTCCCCACGTACCCACTGCTCCCTGCACACACACAGCCTCCCCCACCACCAGCACCCTCACCATGTCATGCGTTTGTTAAAACTGATGAACCGCATGCACACATCGTCGTCGCCCAGAGTCCACAGTCCACATCAGGGGCCCTCTGGGTGTCATACATGCCGTGGGATTGGACAAATGTATGATGACATGTGTCCATCATTACAGTGTCACCCAGCGTGGTCTCACTGCCCCCAACCCCTCTGTCCTCCACCTGTTCATCGTCCCTCCTCCCACAGCCTCTGGCAAGTATTGATCTTTCTATTGTCTCTGTAGTTGTGTCTTTTCTAGAATGCCATAGACGTGAAATCATGCAATACGTAGATTTTCAGATTGCTTCTTTCACTTAGTGATATGGATTCAAGAGTCTTACATGTCTTTTCATGACTTGATAGCTCATTTACTGTTTGCGCTGAGTGAATGATCCCATCGTCTGGATGTACCTGTTCATGTATCCATCCAACTCTACAGGACAACATCTTGGTTGCTTCCGATTCGAGCCATAAGAATAAAGCTGTTATTAGCAACCATGCAATTTTTTGTGTGAGCACTTTCCAGTTCCTTCAGGTAAAGAAAAGGAACATAATTGTAAGTTTGTATGGTAAGAGGTTGCTGAGTTTTGGAGGAAACCGCCAAACTGTCTTCCAAAGTGGGGGCACCATTTTGCATTCCTTCCAATGACTAGTGAGAGTTCCTGTTGCCCCACATCCTTGTCGGCCCGTGGTGTGGTCAGTGCTCTGGACTTGGACCATCCTCATAGGTGTTTACTGGCTCTCCTCGTTATATCAATTTGCGTTTCCTTGATACGATGTGGAACACCTTTTTGTGTGCTTGTTAGTCACCTGAATATTATCTTTGCTGAGGGGTCTGTGAATGCCTTTCTCCCATTGCTTAATCAGCTTGTTCCTTCTCTTACTGTTGGGTTTTAAGGGTTCTTCGTATATGGTGGACGACAGTCCTTCATTAGATGTGTCTTTTGTAAACATTTTCTTCCAGTCAGTGCCTTGTCTTTTTATTCTGATGGTGTCTCTCAGAGAGCCTACATTTTTTATTTTGATAAAATCCAGCTTACCAATTTTTTTTGTTGGAGTATAACTGACATACAATATCTGTTAGTTTCACGTCCACATCATAGTGATGCTGTTGTATCTAAAATGTCATCACCAAACCCAAGGTCCTCTGGATTTTCTCTTTGGTACTTTTTAGGAGTTTTATAGTTTTTCATTTTATATGGAGGTCTGTGATCCATTTTGAGATAATTTTTGTGAAGATTGGGGAGTGTGTGTGTAGATACAGTGTTTTGCACATGGACGTCCAGCTTCTCTAGAGCCATTTGTGGAAGACATTATCTTTGATCCATTGTGCTCCCTCCCTCGCTCCTTCATCAAAGAGCAGTCGGTTATGTTTATGCGGGTCTGTTTCTAGGCTCTCTACTTCGTTCCGCCAATCTCTTTGTCTCTTTCGTGGACACCACACAGTCCTGATGAGTGTAACTGTACAGTCTGATCTTGAAGTTGGGTAGTGTCGCTTCTCCAATTTTGTTCTCCTTCAATACCAAAGGAGATTATTCAATACTAAAATTGTAAAGTGAAATGATCTTGGGCTGGTGGTGGCCACAACACACGACAGAATTAAATGTAAACTCTCTCTAGAGGATTTCCCTCACGGAATTCCTGAGGAATCCAGGCACCTATGTACACGCCCACGCACAGCCACAAAGACAGGCACTCACATAAACACACACAAAGTCACTGCCACCAAGAAACAAGCCATCACGGCTCAAAGTCAACAGAGCAATAAATGACAGCCTCCAACAGGTGAAATGTAAGTGTTCTTGAGTTATCGACACACAACAGAAAAAGGTCATGTTCAAGTCCGTTAAAGAAGTAAAAGAGGGAGCTTCTGGGTGATGGAGAAACCATCAACATCGACAAAGCAGATTTGAGAAGAAATAAAATAGACCTTCTCGAGATGAAAGCTACTCTAACAGAAAGAGCCACAGACTGGACGCAGCTGAAGAGCACCCGAGTCAGCTGCAGTGTAGCCCAGGCCTGACCTAACACCACGGGACTGACATGCTCACACTCTGTGAAACGACAGGGACACAGGCTATGTTGTGTTGGAATGGCGTTGGCTGGGTTCCTTGTTTTCTTTCATTCTTTTTAGAGTCGAATGAACAATGAGCCCCTATGAATGGAAGCTTTCAAAGAGGACCAGGTATGTAAGAACTAAATTGCATTTGTATTCACACCAGAAGTCCTCAAGGAATTCAAAATCAAAAAATGCTTATTTTTTTTTAAAAAAAAAGGTTATTTCACTTCTCAGGCTAAAGATTACAGAATAATGAGAAATACAATATTTTCTCACACGGATGCCTCTGGAAAGACATTTTTGCTCTTCTAATAATGCATCAGTTAGTAAAACCTAATGACATTTATTTTTAACAGTTATTCACCGTGGTATCTTACAGGCACCATTTTATAATGTTCAATTCTATAATATATGCATAAATTGACCATAAGCTTTAGAGGTTTTCACAGTAAGATATTTCATTTACCTGAACTTCATTTATAATTTTTTACATCAGTATAACATTAGTGTTTTTGTTCTCACAGCATTTTATAAAATAAATTTTCTGTTACTCAACATGGGTTTAGTTCAATTGATTCAATTATCTTATACAGTTGTATTTCTTGAAAATATTTCAAAGTCTAATACTCTGGTTTCTCTTCAGATCGTATAAATCTTTCGCCTTTTACTAAAGATTTCCGTGGAAAATATTTCAAAGTCTAAAAACCAATGTCAAGGAAATATATAACTTTGCGTGTATTAAAGTATGTTCTGTATCAAACAATGACAATAGTCGTGACAATATACATGCCCATTAGACTAAATATTGCTAAAGCTTAAGTATATCTGGTGGGGCACCTGGGTGGTTCCGTTGGTTAAGCATCGGACTCTGTTTCAGCTCAGGTCATGATCTCATGGTTTGCGAGTTGGAGCCCCATGCCGGGCTCTGTGCTGACAATGCAGAACCTGCTTTAGATTCTCTCTCTGTCTCTCTCTCTCTCTCTGCCCCTCTCACCCTCTCTCTCAAAATAAATAAATAGACTTTAAAAAAGCTTAAGTATATCTGAATGACAAGAAAAACTTTTAAATGGTCTGTCATGACATATCACAGGGAAGTTGTCCATCAGTCATTCTTTAAGTAACAATCACTTTCTATGAAACAGTGGTCAGTTCAGCTTACTGACCCTACAATCACACGGTGTTTTTCTTTAAGACCAGCATCATATTTTGTTATGTATCGGAAGTGCTTCGTGTTGGTTATGTAGACCATTTAGAAGACGTGTATTTGCAAGGATATTTTAAGTGAAACCAATAATTTATTGTACTTGAATGTTTGGTGTAAGTGTGTAAAGGTGAAGGCGTACAGTGTGGTCTTACACTCTATTTGTATCATTGTGACAACAGCCAACACGCCGAGAACGACAGATGACCTCCTAGTGGACATGATGATCTTAAAAATGGTTTTCGTTATGTAAGGATCTTTGACACAAACGGATCTGTGGACCATACTTTAGAACCTCTAACATACGTTGGTATCTAAATATTACAACTAAACTTTATTAGAAAGAATATGGGTCTATAAAAATGCTCCCTCAAAGAACCAAACACATCTCTTGAATAATTACATTCATTTTCTCTGCAATCTGATTCACCTTCTATATTTTTAACCTACATTCTTTTATATTCTCATTAAGAGGGAAACTAAATGACTGAAAACTAAATATACACCCATATCAAGTAAATGAACACCTGCCCCTTTTAATTCTTGGATCAAAATTAGACCATCATAAAATGCTACTATTTCGTTTGAATTTTAAAACAAAAGATTAATATTTTAGTAACCCATTTCATTTTCTTTTTGTTTTAATTTTTTTAATGTTTATTTTTGAGACAGAGAGAGACAGAGCATGAATGGGGGAGAGTCAGAGAGAGAGGGAGACACAGAATCCGAAACAGGCTCCAGGCTCCGAGCTGTCAGCACAGAGCCCGACGCGGGGCTCGAACTCACAGACCGTGAGATCATGACCTGAGCCGAAGTGGGATGTTCAACCGCCTGAGCCACCTAGGCTCCCCAACACATTTCATTTTCTTGTTGGTCTGTGACTTCTCCAGTACTAATCAGCAACGTGCTTCAGGTCTGGTGTATCATCAATGCTAGTGTACCAATCCAACAGGAAGGAAAACTTACTTCCACTCAATGTGTGTGTGTAATTGTTTGCTGTCCATTTATGTCTGTCACAAATAGGGTCAGAAGAGAGATCTCTGTTTGAATAGTTACTAGCCAAATCCCTAAGGTAGTGACCGTGACTTTGCTGAATATGAGCTGTAAGGTATATCAAATGTTATATCTTTACTTTTTAAAGTGGTTCTGCTTTTTCCATTACGGAATCGGTTAAAAAGGTTATTACACAACAGCACAGAAAATGAGTTAGGCACAATTACAATAATCCACAGGCAGACTTTCAATAATAATAAAATCTGCCACCAGGTGAAAGATAATGTACACATTATCCATCAACTTCCCTGGAGATTAAAAAAAAAAAGAAAGAAAGATAAATCCGGAGGGGTGAGATGTAGTATATTCCACTTATACATCATATTTATGACAACGTATCAAATCAACGGATGATTTTAAATATGCTCTGCACCTCATGATCTGAATAATTCATGCCTTCAGAGGCTGATGTTAGCTTCCCTGGATCTTAGGGTTCGTATTTCAAACTAGTTCAGTTCTCCCTTAAAGAAAACAAAATGGAACACGACAGAAATGTGCTTTATGTTAATCCCTGCCTGAATGGACCAAGTCAAGCCGTCCCTCCCATTGTCAGATTCCATCACGTGTTGATAGTTATGCTTACCATTTACCCTCTCCACTCGGAACTCCACCACCTTGTCCAGCCTGGGCTCCTCGTGCCTTACGAGCTCTGGAATCAGTGTTCTAAGCTCATCCCTGAACCACCGTAACCCAAACCCAGAATGACCTTGTGCAATTTCTCTCTGTTAATGTTTATTTCTTTATTTTGAGAGGGAAAGAGCACAAGCAGGGGGAGGGGCAGAGAGAGAGGGAGACAGAATCCCAAGCTGGCTCTGTGCTCTCAGCACCGAGCCCAACGCGGGGCTCGAACTCATGAACTGCAAGACCATGACCAGAGCCGAAATCAAGAGTTGGCCGCCTAACCGACTGAGACACCCGGGTGCCCCAATCTTGTGCAATTTCTAAAAGAGCCATTTGCACAGCACCACGGGTCCCCCTTCAAACATTTGTCTTCCTAAAGCCAATCAGAACTTCGCAGAGGTGTATGTGCTGAGGTTGCATAGCTGTGCCATCTGTTGGACAATATGTAGGATTGCGTAGCACGCAGCATCTACAACAAAGTCCTTCAGACATGACTAACCCCAAACTTCACAGTGATGACAACCTAATCAAAACATATTGGCCACTAAAAATGCATGTCTCCACATCACGTATCAAAATTGCCCCATAACACACACATTCTGGTGCCAGGACGTGTTGTGAACAGTGAGTGCCTCCAATTATGAGTTTGGGCTCTTGTCAGCCTTTTCTGGAGTGAGGTCACAGGTTTGGCTCATTTTGATCTCGGGGTTACACAAAACCTCTACGTGATTGTCCACTTTGCCCGGCTTCTCTACTCCGTGTCACGTAAGCAAAGAGCTCTTGTACATCCCTATGTAATAACATCCCCACAGCGGGAATCATTTATTCCGGCCCGCTGGAATGTGAACCACAGTTCCCTTCTAAACATATTCCCTAGATTCATCATGCAGCTCATTGCCCAGGAATTATTTGAAACTACAAAGACGAGAGAACATCACTTACGTTTGTGTTATAAGTAGACATTTGTGTCCATTGGGAAGTGACTGAAAGCCCTGACCTTCAGCTATTTTCCGGTATACTCACCCGCTTAGCAGATATGTTCTGTTGGGACAACTGCATAAAGAAATTTGTCCATAAAGAAATTTGACAAGAACGTTTGCCCACACCCTGTCAACTCTGTAACAGGAAGGAGAGTAAGAGGGCTGGGGAAAATGGAAAGGAAAATCAGGGCACATTTTCTAATTTCCTTTGCTTTCACCTGATGATCCTTTGAGGGTTGTCTGCTGCCAACCTGAGCTTCGATCATCTTTGAGCACCTTGCTTTGCGGTGACGAAGACACAAAGTGTCAGCGGAGGCTAATTTCAGCATCCTAAAATGGCCTCTAGCGCCATGATGCAGCGATGCCCGTGGCTCTCCAAACCACACATGACTACAATGAACGCGGAGGCCTGGTAACCACCGATCCAGGTGCCAAATGAAGCAGACTCCTGTGGCACGTGTCCGTGTCTCCCTGAGAACGACAAATGTCCTCGCCACAGGTGATGCCAGAGTTGCATGGATGCTAATACATCTGCAGCTGAAACTTGGCTCTCAGAGACTTTCGTTCCATAGACCATGCCACCCCATCCACCTCCTGTCCCCCTCACTAGGTTATCGGCATGGGCACTCCACGTGGCCACAGCAGACTTTCACCTCTCGTGGACTGTGCACACACCTTCCCTCCCCCAAAGAGACAGTCCGCAGCATCATTAAACAGGGCACTTCTCCTGCATCACAAAATGTTTTCTTTTTTTTTTTTTAAATTTCACCACATTAAAATTTTATTTTCTTCTTTATGACTTGACATTATTTCTTGAAGCCTAATAAATGATTTGGTCTTGTTATTGATGTTCAATTCAATAGAGGATATTTTATGAGACTCTAAAAAAATCAATCCTTATGTCTTCCGTCTATTTTATAACTACCTAAAGTTCGTGTGGATTAATTTAAAAACCAAGAAGGAAAGCCAAAGTGAAAGCTGTAACTCCTTGATTTAAACATTTCTCTTTGATTTCTTCTAAACTTTGCAAGGTTTAATTCAGTTCAATAGGTATATAATGAAGTCCTTTGCAAAGCCCCTGTCTGGACCATGGATACAGAGACAAAACGTGATTCCTGGCTCTAGAAGTCAGTATGAGTTGGCCTTTCTGATTCTCATAACTGGAAGCTCATTGATTTAAACCATTCTCCCTGCTGAGGAAAGTGGGAAGACATGAGCTTGAGAGGATCAGAGGATCAGAGCTCACAATACAGGGAAGAATTACAAATCCAGAGCTGGGGTGGGCTGCGGTGGAGGTCCAGAGCCGTGAACCCAGCATTCGGAGCCTGTGACGCAGGACTCAGATGCCAGTTCTAGATGGGAAAATTCAAAGGCTGAGTTCCACTGTGGAAAACATCAACAGAAGGAGATACAGGAAGCAGAGACTACGGCTGAAGGTGACCTCCTCTCCATTCAGACTGGGTACCCAAAGTTCTGCAGTCTAGGAATTCAAGTGAGCTAGAAAAAGACGTGTATTCACAAGGATTCAAGCTCAGCATTAAACTATCTCAAATTCCGAAATGTGATTGATTAGACCCAGGTAGCCAAGGCTTCTAAGAGCCTGGCAGAATCTGTTGCAATGATGCCTTGAAAGAAGAGAGCACCTTAGTCTTTCATTTGTTTACTCAAATGATTTTACATATAAAATGTCCCGCATATAATAAAAATAACGAGACACACACAGATAAGACCAAGCACTTGTGATAATCGAATAAATGTTTGCAAAATCAGGGAATAGGAGGAGACCCATGTGGGGTCAGAAAGTAAGGAAAAGTGCGGAAGAAGGAGCAGGTGAAGATGAAATTACCTTTATTTTTCTTTTTTGTAAGAAAAATAAAAAACTTTATTTTTCTCATTCTTCATGGATCTCACAGGTAACAGTTTGTTCAAAATACAAGTACAATGTAACCAATTATGCATGCTTGTGTGTATATTTTATGTCTATTCCTGTGCTCTTGTAAGTGAGAAGAGGGACAGTAATGACCCAAGGGGAGGAGGGAGGAATTAGGATTTCTTATTAGGAGGCACTCATCTTTCCCAGGAAGTACTATTGTGCTATTTGAAGCTGGAACTTGGGTTGTCTATATACATATATATATATATATATATATATATATACACATATGTATATGTATATATATATATATATATGTATATATATATATTGCAAACTCTAAGGCAACCACTAAAACATGTGTAATAAAAAACTATAAATGATATGACAAGAGAGGAGACTAAATGGAATAATATAAATGCTCAGTCAAAACCCCCAAAGGTAAAAAAAAAAAAAAAAAGTTGGGAAGGCAAAAGCAGAAACAAAAATCAAGTGCGAAAAAGAAAAAACAAAACAGAATATGGTGGCCATTACTCCAATCTGGGCTGTGGTTACATGGGCATTCCTTTGATGAAGACTTATTGAGATGTCCCTTACAGGACAATTTTCTCATTACAACTCAATTTTTTTCTAATTTATGTCTTTGTTGATACATATTAAATGAAAAATGTCAGGGGCGCCTGTGTGGCTCAGTCGGTTGAGCGTCCGACTTCAGCTCAGGTCACGATCTCGCGGTCCGTGAGTTCGAGCCCCGCGTCAGGCTCTGGGCTGATGGCTCGGAGCCTGGAGCCTGCTTCCGATTCTGTGTCTCCCTCTCTCTCTGCCCCTCCCCCGTTCATGCTCTGTCTCTCTCTGTCTCAAAAATAAATAAATGTAAAAAAAAATTTTTTTTTAAATAAATGAAAAATGTCATTATTACATTATCTTTAGGGCAAATATAATTTCTCATCCAAACCAGGGCACTTTCGGCTCTTAGAAAGTATGTTATTAGAACTACCCTGGGACAACAGATGTAACCAAGACACCAAGACTGTCCCAGAAGGACAGGTGTCCAGGAATGATGGTCCCTTAGCTCTAGTAAAGAATACTTCAACTTGGAAAGTGACTGCAGGCGGCTAAAACATTTAAGAACCTTTGATGTCGTGCAGGTGACCCATAAATCCAAAACACAGCTGATTAATATAGTCTTAGACACCAGTCATATTTGCTTTAAAAATTTATGAGTCAGCTACATTGTGCCAACTGCTGTGCTCGTCTCTAGAAGTATAAAAGAATAACTAATACATGGTCTAGTGGGAAAGAGAAATCCACGAACGAATAATGACAACCTGACAGATAAATGCCAGGAAAGGAAATGCCCGATTGCTAAGAGAACCCGGTGGGGAGACTTACTATCTCTGGAGTGACTGTTTTTTTGGAACAAAGCCTCAAAAGCTAAAACTAGAAGTGAAGAAAATATCTTGAAGGGAACATATGAATTTGAAAACTAGGTAAGGGATAGGAAATACTGTAAGCAGGGAGGAGGGACCACCGGGTTGGCCTATATAAAGCACAGGTGCGTCCCTCCACGCTGCATCCGTAGTCTGACAGACCCAAGTGGGAGCTTACGCTTTGCCACCTCACTCAGCACCTGAGACTCACTCGACATTGGCTGATACTGTGCTGAATTTCATGCTATGTTCATGCAGAACACATGTAACTTTATACAGAGGGCATTCTCTTTGTTTCCTTTTTAAACATTTTATCATTTTTATGTGTTTTTACTCAAAGCAAAATCTGCCCTGGCCTTTGCCATTCATTTAGGAGTGAGAGTGAGCATCGGATTGTACAAGGGATGCCAGAGGCGGGACCAATTGGGAAAGACACTACCATCCAGCCTGGGTTTCTGTATCTCTTGACCTATTATGTTACCAGTATCGTGATCGACAGTGTGTCCTGAGGTTTCACAGAAATTGGATGAAACATGAATGAAAGTGGGTTCTGTTTGTTTGTTAATTATGGAGGAAAGCTCTTGGATTCGTGATCCTGCTGGTTTTGTTTGGTTTTGTTTTTTAATGTTGTTTAGGTAAGAGTTCACATGCCAATGATATTCCAGGTCTCGGTGACATCAGTGATGCTCTCTTTCTTAGAGGAATAACGTACAGTTTTTAGGTGTTTTGGTAACATTCCCATCTTTGCCTTGGCTGCAAAAAAAGTCAGAGTGTGGTTACAGAAACTGTCTTTTTTCTATGTGATTCCTCAAACTTTGGATTCCACTGGCAAACATACCATGTTTTTTTCCAAAATGTAAACCTCTGTATATTATTTTCAAGTAACTGGAATGAGAACTATAAATATATTACTAAAAATGAGGTCTTTGGCCAGAATCAGGATTCATATATCATTTCATAATGCCCGCAATGAGTTTGTGATATATTAATGGCAAAAAAAAATCTATTTTAGTGGGCTAAAGAGTGATTCCAAAAAGATACAAGTATGTCTTATCTTGCGGGACTTACACATGTGACCTTATTTGGAAACAGGGTCTTTGCTGATGTACTTTAAGTTGTAAGTTAAGAGGTAAGTTAAGAATCTGAGATGAGATCATCCCGGAAATAGACTAGACTCTATGTTGAATAACAGGTGTCCTTATAACAACAACAAGAGGGAGATTTGGACACCCAGACCACAGAGAGAAAGACCATGTGAGGACAGGCAGAGATAGGAGTGATGTGTCTACAAACCAAGGATCCCACCACCAGCAGAAGCCAGGACAGGGCCTGGAACGGGTCCTCCCTCAGAGCCTTCCAGGGATCCCATCCTTAATGACAGTTTGGATTTCTGATCTCCAGATCTATGTGGGAATTCATTTCTATTGTTCCGAGTCAGCAAGTTTATAATACTTTGCTATAGCAGTCCTAAAAAATGAATACCTCTATATCCTGATGGACAGAATTACCAAAAAATTAGTTATGTTATCAAATCTCATGGCTACCTCTGTCAAAACAACTTGCATTAACATAATCGGGTTTTTAAAATTAAACACATTGATATATAATAATAATAGTAATAATAATAATAATAATTAAGCACTGGTAAAAGAAAAAGTCACCTAAATTCCCATATTGGTCCAATGTCTTCATCAGTGAAATAAACGCATCAACTAAATAATCTGAGTTGCTTTGAGCATTCAGTGCCCTAAGTCATTTTTTTATTTAGTAATTATGATTAAATATATATATATATGGATACTTAGGATGATATATATTGGAAATATATATACACACACACACATATATATAAGATATAGAGAGAGCATATATATGGACATAGGATATAGGAGGATATGTATAGAGATAGACAGATAGATAGATGTACATGAGACGGAGAGATTTTAAGGGATGGCTTACACATTTGTGGGGGCTGGTGGGCCTGAAACATACAGGGAAAGACAGAAGACTGGAGACTCAGGGAAGAGTTGATGTTGCAGCTCAAGTCCAAAGGCAGTCTGCTGGCAGAAGTCCCTCTTCTGCTGTCAGTCTTTGTCTGTCAGGCCTTCCACTGATCAGACGAGGCCCACCCACATGGTGGAGAGTAACCCACTTTACTCAAAGTCTGTCGATTTCAATCCTAATCTCATCTAAAAGACACCTCCGCAGTAACATCTAAGCTGGGTGTCTGACTGAAGGCAGGTGCCACGGCATGGCCAAGCTGCCACATAGAATTAACACCACATCTACGGCGATCGGGATTGCTTTTACTTCTTCACTAAGCGTTTGTGGAACTAGTATTTGAGTCTACTGTATTCTAGTGGAAAGACAGGCAGAAAGAATTTCAGCTGCGGAACGTGGCCACGCAGGACACAGGGTGACGTAGTGTAGATGGAGAAAGGTTGACGGGAAGAATCTTGATGTGGATTTCCAGGTGTGACCTCTGTGAGGAGGGCACGTTTGGACCGAGACGCGAGTGACAGGAAGAAAACTGTGCAGGATCGAGGAGCCATCCCCTGTCCACCGTGGATGTGGACTTCTCATCACGACAGGTGGGTCTCGGGTTGGCTTTTCATTAAGTTCATTAACCTCCTGAGCCACGTCTGAGGGCTGGCATTGAGGGAAACTGAGGCAGACTGCATGTGTGTCCTGCGACCTCTAAAGGGTCGACTCTGGCAATAAAGCGGCCGCTACCCCCTTCCCCAGGAAGGACAGTGACACCGGTAAAAGAAAATGTGCACAAAATAAAACAGTGAAGCGGAAATGAGAAGCAAGTTCAAGGAGGATTTTATTGTATTTTAGTTTACTCTTTAAAAAAATTATTGTTGGGGCACCTGGGGGACTCAGTCGGGTAAGCACCCGACTTCGGCTCAGGCCACGATCTCACGGTTCGTGGGTTCGAGCCCCGCGTCGGGCTCTGTGCTGACAGCTCAGAGCCTGGATCCTGCTTCGGATTCTGTGTCTCCCTCTCCCTTTTCCCCTCCCCCACTTGCACTCTGTCTCTCAAAAATATACAAACATTTAACAGACAATAAATAAATAAATAAATAAATACATAAATAAACAAACTAAATAAACTATTGTTGTCAGAACACGTAACAGCAGACCTGCCCTCCTCCCAAACTGTAAGCGCACGTTAGGGATGACCTCAGGTACAGTGTTGTGCATCCGGTTTCTAGAGCCTGTTCGTCTTGCTTGCCTGAAGCTAGATGCCTGCTGATTAATCGTGCCCATTTCCCCTCCCCCAGCCCCTGGCAACACCACCCCAGTCCTTGAGTTTACGCACTGGCCTGTTTCAGATGCCTCACAGCAGTGGAATCGCGCAGTATCCATTCAGGTCGCTGCCCACAGCAGAAATGCCTGTCTCTGCAAGGCCCCCAGGACCGCACTGTACATATACACCACATCGCTGTATCCATGACTCTGTCGATGGACACTTACACTGTTTCGTATCCTGGCCACGGCCAACGGTGCCACAGCGAACACGCAGTGCAGGTATCTCTTCCAGATCCGAATTTCGATACTGAGGATACATCCCCACGAGCGCAATTGCTGGGTCGTAGGGCAGTTCTATTTTTCACTTTCTGAGGAATCTGCACACCGTTTTCCGGAGAGGCTGCACCAGTTTGCGTTCCCCCCAACAGCGCAAGAGGGTTCCCTTCTCTCCACATCCTCGCCAACACTTGTGGTTTCTGGTTGGTTTTTTTTTTTATTATTTTAGTCATCCCGACAGGTGTGAGATGATATCCCCTGGTGGTTTTGATTTGTGTTTTCCTGGTGATGGGTGACGGTGAGCATCTTTTCATGTGTCTGTTGGCCATCTGGATGTCTTCTTTGGAGAAATGTCTGTTCACATTTAAAGAAGGATTTTAAATAAATCCTTGAGAGCCAAAATAATTTCCACATTGTCTTTTTTTCTCTTTTCTTTTTTTCAACGCATTACATGACCATCTGCTATATCATTGACCTTGAGTTTGTAAACCCCATGGCATCAGCCTGGAGGCTTCTGTCTGCTTTTTTTTTTTTTTTTAATATTTTTAATGTTTATTTACTTTTGAGAGAGAGAGAGAGACAGAGCGCGAGCAGAGAAGGGGCAGAGAGAGGGAGAGACACAGAATCCGAAACGGGCTCCAAGCTGTCAGCATAGAGCTCGACACAGGGCTCAAACTTGTGAATGGTGAGATCATGACCTCAGTTGGACACTTAACCAACTGAGCCACCAGGCGCCTGTCTGTTTCTGTGTGACGTTCAGGGAGCTGGTGCTCTGTATAGTAGCTGCTCATGGAAAGCAGGACCTGGACCCTCAACACTAGCATCTACCCAGGATGCTTAGCCAAACATAGACATGAAGGAAAAAGAAGATAATATATTGCTAAAATTCAGAGGCTGCATCATAAGCCCCACATAAAATTTTGTATGCCAGTGTGTGTAAAAGTACATCAAAGTTCTTGGAGAGAAACTCAGAAGCAGGGGAATTAGTTAATAAACTCGTATATTTTTTTTAATTTTTTTAACGTTTATTTACTCTTGAGACAGAGAGAGAACATGAATGGGGGGAGGGTCGGAGAGAGAGGGAGACACAGAATCGGAAGCAGGCTCCAGGCTCTGAGCCGTCAGCACAGAGCCCAACGCGGGGCTCGAACTTGTGAACCACGAGATCATGACCTGAGCCGAAGTCGGACACTTAACTGACAGAGCCACCCAGGCGCCCCAATAAACTCATATATTAAAGCAAGGTGTGAAGGGAAGGAGAGAGAGGAACGTTAAATTAGAATCATCAAACGCACGATCTCATGACATTTTAAAAACATAAAACAAAGCAAACCAGAACTGAAAGGGAACGGGTCCTGCAACAGTCCTGCATAAAAGGCCGCCTCGTGCAGCAGTCAGAAGCGACGTCCACTTTGGACCTCTGTCACCCAGATTCTGGCCTCTCGTCCTGTTCTCTACCAGAAGCACCAATTAGTGCCTGATCCGTGTCTTCGGGCAGAAAATCAGGACGGGTCTGGAATGTTCTGTTGCTGTTAGAATGAAGTAAAGATGCTTCTAACGATGCCTAAGGCTCGTGCTACAAACAGGGGGAGTCCCGGCTAAAGAATAGACAGCCGGGCATCCAACCTTGACAAACAGGCAACGTGGCCGCTGAGATGCAGCCCGTGGCAGCTGAGCGTGGTTGGGGCCAGGTCTGGCATGGGCATGAGGACCCGCCTGGAAAAGCAGGAGTGGGTATGCAAGGAGGGGGCATGCAAATGTGGCTGTGCAGAACTCCCTTACCTGGGGACATAAACAGCACCTGCCTCTGGTTTAAAGCCAGCAGATTTACAGGTGCACCTGAATGAGAGTGTGTGCTATGGGTCGGCTGAAGCCCCGCCTGGCCCCCCCGGAGGATCAGGGAGAGGGACAGGACCACCTGCCACACGGACCCACAATGTCCTGAATCTCAGGCATAAAGTCTGTACTTTTTGTCTGTCCAGTGGGTTTCCATTCCGACCCGTCATGTTCCAGTCATCGGCCCTGCACCCCTGTGATCCTGTTCACCTCAGAAAAATCTAGATCCATTGGCAGAATCGTAAGTGCTTCATGACACTCATGCAGGTAAATTAACACAGCGTGACAGAAAGTGGTTCAAATTCCCACATGAATTTGCCGTAGAATTTGTCGAAATGGCACGTGTTGACCAAGTTACGTTTACCTAAGTCTTAAACCGAGGTCCTGCTCAACCACTGAGTTTTCCATCATACACCGTCTGTGACAACACAAAGCACATGCTTCGAATGAATTCTATGCCGTAGCTTATTAGTCTTACGGGAGGAAATCAGGAAGAAACCAGTGTGAGAACACCCACCGCCAGCAGCCTTTGTGTAAGGAGGCGGCATTTCAGAAAAGCACCTGCAGAAGGTTAGGGGATTGGATGCACGTAGTCCTGAGTGGAAATAAGTGTTGCCCTACACGGTGGAAGCTAACGGGTACACTTATAAAAGAAATTATCAAGTTAACAGCCAAGGAAAAGCGTCTAGGACGGCAGGAGCTGGCGGTCGGGAAGGAGGAGGTGCACGGGTGCAAGGTGCACGAGTGGGATAGACAGAGAGCTGGCGTGCGCTGCCCTAAGCGGGGCCCCGCTCCAGGCAAGGCTGAGGTCCCCCTGGCCTCGCTGACGCTGGGCGTGTTAGGCCCATTGCACTACAAGGAGGAAATGATGTGCAAGTGAAGGCAGTGACGGCTTGAGGCAGAGAAGCTCACCTCGGGGGGACGCTCCGGCACTCAGGTCGGCGGCCGGCAAAGCCCAGCTCTGCGAAATAGGGGCGTGTTCTGGGCAGGCTGCTCGGCCGTCCTCTGAGGCCGTCAGGGGATCGGCGACGACCAGAGGGCAATGCCCGAGACGCCCACCATGGGTGAGGGGTCCGGGAGCCAGCAGATACCATGACAAGGTCTTCTGGGCCATCGGCCCCCGTGTTGCCACGGCAGCCGTGAATAACAGGCACGGTCTGAGGACCAGAGAGGTTGCCTTTGATTTCCCAGGCTCACACAGCTACCAAGCGGTGGGCAATGGAGCCCCATCCGGGTTCTGATTCCAGGATCCCACGCTCTTGGGCGGCAAGAGTCCGCCTCTGACAGTGAATGGGAAAAGAGGTACCAGATGCATAAGGGGGATCAGCAGAGGCGCAGGTAGGGAGAGGGGACTGTGGGCAGGAGAGAGCACTCACAAATGCAAGCACACTCCTGGCCCAAGGGGAGCCTGGGCCGGGCTGGGCTGCACAGGCTTCGCATTTGGGTGAGCTGGAGGCCGTGTCGTGTGGGGAGGCAGATGTTCGATTGGGATGACAGTTGAAGTCCTGTCTGAGATATCTGGACCTCTTATCCTGAAAGCAGTGAGAAACACTTAAGGCTTTCCTGCCACGTCCAGACTTGACGTAAATGCTGTTCCGGGCAGGCTAGCTTTGGGGAAGGGGAGGGAGACAAGGCGGGAACCCGCTGGGAGAACTGTGAGACAATGAAGGGGCAGCCCCGAGAGGGTTCGGACGAAACGGAGCCCGAGCACCTGTCTGGCATCCCGTGGTGCTGCTGACGACAGTAAGAACAATTCAAGACGCACGGGGGGTTTGAGGTTTTCAGCTGCACGCTTATTGCTGGTGAAAAAGAGACACAAAGGTTTCAGAAATCGCGGAGATCAACGGACTGGGGAGTAATTCTGGGTCCTCTGGCTCACCTTCAGAGATGGGGCCTCACTTTCGTGTTCGGGACACACATTCCCAAGGGACGCCTGGCAGAATCTGGGGATCACTGGGCTACGGCCGTTAGGGGACACGTGTGATGTCACCTTGCGGTTCTATTTCTGCTGCTGCAAAAGTTCCTGATGAGATGAGCACGGACGCG
Organism: Panthera tigris; assembly: GCF_018350195.1. Lineage (NCBI taxonomy): Eukaryota > Metazoa > Chordata > Mammalia > Carnivora > Felidae > Panthera > Panthera tigris. The sequence goes on along the minus strand of NC_056663.1, from coordinate 2,288,720 downwards.
GGCGGAGGAGGGGGGACAGGGGACAAGGACGGGGTAGAGAGCCAGCCCCCACCCCACCCTCCCGGTACATGCAGCCCGTGACTAGACAGACTCCACCCTCCCTGACACACGGGTTGTTACGGGCTGGGCAGATGTGTGCACACGGGCGACACCGCCAAGTGTGATAATGACACAAGTCTCCATGATGCCTCCGTTGCCGCCGCTGCCCCACGTGCCTGGAGGTCACACCCCAAGTGCAGCCTGTCCTTGGGGCCGTGGCCACTTGCCGTGTCCTAGGCGTCAAGCCCGAGTGTCCCCACCTGTCCGCATCCTCTACTGGACGCTAACACAAACCCCTGCCTGATCCCGCGGCGATGCTGTGACATGCAGACTGTGCCGGTGGCCCTCGGGTGACCCCGTTCGGAAGGATGGCCTCTAAACTCGCTGTCTTCCCGCCTCTGGTCCTCGCGTCTGCACCCGGCCTGGGGCCCGCCCGTGCTAGCTGCACACCTGTCACCGGGCACTCTGCCGCGCCCCCCGCGGACCCCTCACCCCAGAACAAGCTGCTTCAAGGGGTCCGGGCTCCGGAACTGCAGAAGACCCTCCAGCCGCTGCCAGTGGTGAGGGTCAGACACGCAGGTGGATGGCATCGCGGCCCGTCGGGGCCCCTCGGAGGACAGCAGGGAGGGAGGGTCCAGGGCCCCTGTCCTTCACCACGGTGCTGCAGCTGCCCATCTGGAGGAAAGGACAGGGAACGGTGGGCCCACTCTGCGTCCCGAGGCCAGGGGACATTTTCTTCCATCATCCCTAGTTGGTCCCGTGGTTCCTCCTCATCGTGACAACTTTGCCTCGTCCCCGGTGACATCCACGGCCACTCCGGGTGCACCCCACGCGGCCCCAGCCTCCGGCTCACATCCGTCCATCCCTGCGTCTCCCTGCTCCCAGCCCCTGCGGGACACCGCGCCCCAGGTGCCGTAGGGACCGACAAACGTTTGCAGGTTGTGTTGCTGAACAAATAAACGCACACGAATAACCCACCGCCTTGCGGCCCCGTCTCAGCCACACACGGTCCTAACAACACGCCCTCCGCCGTTTATTCTCAGCCCCGAACCCTCTGTGTGCCACCGCCGCCCAGGTAGCAACACCACCACGTTTTTCTAACGCCCAGTATGTGGTATTTCTTCCGGCAAATGACGGCATCTCGTTGCTGTGGTGTCCAAAATTAAGCTGGCTTCTGGGAACCATCTTCTTTGCAAACAGGCAAGGAAGGCGGTTTTCCCGGGGTCACTTCCCCAAGTCTCACAGCCGGCGACGGGGCCATCGGGAAAAAGGCGAGGGAGAGAACACGTGAGCCACTGTCTCTTGGACCATCTGCGCAGCAGCTTGGGTTAGGAGTGGAGACGTCCATGTGGCCTCGTTCGTGTTTCAATGTTGTAGACAGACAGCAGAAATCTGCTGTCCTTGTACCCGTCATTAACTACCCCTGAGCCTCCCTGGAGACTTGACTTCACCCAGGCTCCGTTGCCTCTTACGTGGAGCAACGACAGACGAACGGTCTCAGCTCTGGGGCGCCTGGGGGGCGACTTTTGATTAAGCTTAAGCACCCGACTCTTGATTTCGGCTCAGGCCAGGATCTCACAGTTCGCGTGTTTGAGCCCCACGGCAGGCTCTGTGCTGACAGTAGGGAGCCCGCTTGGGATTCTCTCTCTCCGCCCCTCCCCTGCTTGAGCTCCCGCTCTCGCTCTCTCTCTCTCTCTCTCAAAATAAATACACTTCAAAAAAAAATGTCTCAGCTCTAACATTCCATGCTTCATTTGTTTCTGTTGTGAAAAGACTAAGAAGGCAGAGAAAAATCTGATATTCTGGAGTCTCAGAAGCTGTGTGGACACGTTCCCATTATTGCTGCTGAGTCGCAAAACTCACTTAAGTTTCAGAATTTTTTTCTTTTTTCTAATTTGTAAAACCGGGCTGCAATATTTATTCCTTGGATGGTTCAAAGGATTCATAAGCTAATAGATTTGGTATCTGGCACATCTCTACGTATCAGTCATTTTCTCCAAAAAACTTAGAGGTCAATTATTTGTGCTACGCCACATTTCTACGTTCGAACATGGATTCTAATGCCCTGATGATCTGGGGGCAGTCCCCACTAAAATAATATTGATCAGGCCTCCAAGACGCAGCCGTGGAAAACGCAGGGATGCATATGGGACTTTCCCACCGCCCAGCAGAAGCCTGTGTCACGAAATGTCATAAGTACAGGAATAGAGATGATGAAAGTGAAAATAGAACCAGATCATTAAGATTAAAGAAATGAGGTTTTCCATTATCGGATGAGGATAAAATGCCAGCTTTCGTATTGTTTTTGTAAATCATTTAGTGAACAGCCTCGGGGCCGACACAGCAAGGCAGCAATAAATCAACAGCAGTCGAATCTCATTATTCTCTCCACTTCTGCTTTGATCATTCTGGTCCTGCAGCCCTGCAATGCAGCAGAAACGGGGCCGGGGCCGTGGGGTCTGCGTCCCCGGGCTCGCTGGCTACACGATGCTGCAGTGGGTCCCTCGGACGAGCCTGCAGAGCAAGAGGGCAGACACGCCAGGACGGTCCCTGCGTAGAGCCAGTCCCAGCACGGTCTCAGCATCGGCCGGTCACGCCCTAGATGCCGGTGCCATCCTCCCAAGTGTTGTCCTACGAGATGAGACGACTGAGGTCCGGAGAGGTAAAGTCGATCACCCAAGGTGGTCCTAGGAAGTTACAAAGTGGGGCTGCGAGCCGAGGCTGGCAGCTGCAGAACTCTGTGAGTTAAGTGGGGGCGCTCCTCTAGCCACCCTGGGATCCCTACGTACCTTCTGACCTCACGTGGGGTGCAGGGACCCCAGGCCTAGCCGGCGCTCACCTCACTAGTCACCTTCTGTTGAGAAGGTCTCTCAGAACGCACACCACCACCTGCTTCTCATCCCTACGCTCTCCCCACAAAATCCCGAGGGGACCCAGCCGGTGTCCGCCCTGACCCAGGAAAGGACAATCATACGACCCAGCTTAGTCCATTCGAGCTGCTATAACATGACGCTATAGACTGGGTGGCTTCTCAGGCATTTATCGTCCCAGTTCTGGAGGCCAGAAGTCTAAAATCAAGGCCATCAGCAGATCCGGTGTCTGGTGAGAACCCCTTCCCGGTCCACACTCGACCGTAGTCTTCTCGCTGGGTCCTCACATGGAGGAGGGGGGTGTGTTATAAGGGCACTAATCCCATCATGGGGTCCCACCCACATGACCCAGTCACCCCTCCAAGGGCCCCACCTCCCAACACCGTCACCCTGGGGGTTAGGATTTCAACGTGTGAATCGGAGGGGACACATTCAGTCCATAACACGAACCCAGGGGTCGAGGTAAAGAAAGCCCCCAGGGTCCTGCCCGTGATGGAGAAAGGAAGGTTCCTTTCATGCCGTCTTCCCTGAACAATCTGCTCTGGCACAAACAATACGCCAACCTCTGGGGGATTTCAATATGAAATTATTAATCATCACCCTGCTTCGGAATCGCTCACGGTTTCTGCATGTTAACTTCCTTCCAGAACTCCCTCGTTGGCAGGTACGTTGGCCTCCTGGTACCCTTCTTTATTTGCCGGTGAAGAGTAGGAAAACAACAGCTGGTATTTATTGCTTTGAATACATTAAACAGACATAAACCAGGAAGACATTGGATATAAAATGTCAAACTACACAATGAGTTCCCTCCTCCCTGGTGAAACGTAGTTGCCGTGTGCCCTTCTATCTGGTCCCCGGTCTGAGTGTTTTCCTTGAGTGACGGGGTCGCAGCTGTTTTCTTGATTCAACCTGCCTGACCCCTGAGTGAGGAGGAGGGGGGCACAGACACACACAGGGCGTGTTGTTTCGCAGATTACTTCTTTGACATTAAAGAAATACATTCTAGGCTTTTAAAAAAATTCTTCGACGAGTATACATCAGAAGGCTATCTTTTTAAAAATCCTCGTCAAATTATCTAAAAAAATTCATCAATATTTTTATTTAATTAGCATATATTGGGGGGGGAAGCAACTTGATCACATTTATGTTTTTTTTGAAAAGTAACTATGAGGGGTGCCTGGGTGGCTCAGTCGGTTAAGCGTCCGACTTTGGCTCAGGTCATAATCTCACGGTCCATGAGTTCAAGCCCCGTGTCGGGCTCTGTGCTGACAGCTCAGAGCCTGGAGTCTGCTTCAGATTCTGTGTCTCCCTCTCTCTCTGCCCCTCCCATGCTCTCTCTCTCTCTCTCTCCCTCTCTCTCTCTCAAAAATAAGTAAACATTAAATTTAGAAAAAGAAAAGTAACTATGAGACACGTAGAAAAAATGCAATTCAGACCTTGAGAATTAATTAACAATTGTACTAAATAAATGACTAACAAAACCCAGTAGTTCCGAATATCAGCACTCATGTTGTTCCACGTTATGTGTGATGAGTGTCTAGAATTGCAGTTCTATCTGGAATCAATACCTGGCAACCACCCCAGCACCTGCTTCTTTTCCAAGAGATTGCAGATAAGCGGAGAGCTGAGGTGTGGGGGTGAAGGGCAGAGTATTTGCTCCAAAACACACACAACCAATTCCTGAGGCTTCCCCAGAAGGCAAGGCATCCGACGGGCCATGCTGAGCAGAGGCGGTGGGCATTTCCAGGTCTCAAGCGTGCTGCTTGCACCAGGACATTTGAACTTCCTCCCAAAGCGGGCTGTGGTCCCACGTAGGTTCTGGGACTCCAAGCCACGTGATGCGCTTCACAAGAACGGGGCTCCTGTGACAGGGTCATGCTCACAGTGGCCCTGAAGCTGCCCGAGGACGTTCCTTTGCGTTGCCCTTCCTTCCGAACAAGTGGTCCTTTCCGGTTCCTCTTTGTCATCTCTTAGTTCCGTTGTGTTCGATGGAACACATCCCTCTTACTCATTTTTGTGATGAAATGCATCTTTGTATGTCTTTTGTTTTGCTTCATTTCATTTGCATTTCTCAAGGAATCATTTCTTTCCCCAAACGTCTTCCCTGTTTGTCCTTTGTCTATAATGGCTGAGTGAGCCACACCCATATGGAAAACGACCAGGAAAGAATGAATAACTTGGGGCACATGGGGAGCTCTGAGTTGGGCTCGAGAAGTCTGGCCATGCCGAAGGCTATTCCAGCATCTAGAGCTCAGGCAGGTGACAGACTGAAACGAAATAATTAGTGACACGGTTTGGGGTAACCAATAACCACAAGATCACTTTTTATTTTATTTTATTTTATTTTCAAATGTTTATTTTTGAGACAGGAAGAGAAAGAGAGAGAGTGGGAGAGGGGCAGAGAGAGAGGGAGGCACAGAATCCGAAGCAGGCTCCAGGCTCCAAGCTGTCAGCACAGAGCTAGATGGGGGGTTGGAACCCACAAACCGCAAGATCATGACCTGAGCTGAAGTCGGAACCTTGACCGACTGAGCCACCCAGGGGCCCCTCATTTTTTATTTTATAAATTCATACTTTTCATGGTATGCTCTGAAGAAGGTACTTAGAATACGAGCGCTCTAATTTTCCCCCAAGTTGTCAATCATTTCAGAATGCATTTTTCTCCCGCAAGACATACTCAAAAGAAGGCAGATATTATATACATTCTTCACTCTTGCCCTTTTAATCCTTGAATAAAATCAGACTTGTACATCGTCCTGGGTTTGAAGGAGCACATGTGATACTCAGCATTTTTCAGATTCACCTGCAATAGTTCTTCTGATTTAGGGGCTTTGTTTTGTTCTGTTTGTTAGGTTCACAGAGAAAATGGCTTTCTTCGCCTCATTTTATTTTATTTTATTTTATTTCATCTTTATTTTTATTTTATTTCATTGTTATTTTTTTTTATTTTCTTACCATTTGCCTTCCTCCATATTGTTGAAATCACTGTAAGACATTTACGTAAAGTCATCCTCAAGGAACTCAAATCATATCACAAACTTCAATTACCAAATAGACCTCAATCTTCACAACGCCCCTGTCTGGTAGCTGGAGCCTCAAAAAGCCATGGATAGGTGCAGCGCCCTGGCTGGCGTGGGGAGCACTGCCCCGGGAGACAGGAACAGAAGGAGTCACGAGTTCACTGTTCTGATTGCAAGAAGAAGAGGGCGAGATTACAACCAATTCCCTGAGACAGTTTTCTCAAAACAATCAGGAACCAAACCCAGCCGCTCACAAGACCTGCAGCTCTGGGTGGAAGCCGTTTCCAAAGGAAATGTGTCTCGATTCTCAAAAGAAAGGATAATGCATCCAGGGCTCTGTTCGGGATGGACTGGACACTTTCATCTGAGCACGCACAGTGCCATTTGCTTTCTGGCCAGCACTGGCGACTGGCGGGCAGGAGGCGTTGGCCTAATTCGGTGGACGAGCAGCCCAGGATGGGGTGGGGACTGTCACGGCTGCCAACAGGTGGGTGTTGGTCCTGTAGTCTGATGTGCTTCCTGCCACAAGAAGGTCACCCAGCTCTATGGGCACAGAACTCTCACGGGATTTCGATAAGCTCACTCACATTTACTTTCTAATTTCTTAACATTGTGGTCGAAAAAAAAACCAAAAAACAACCCTTAACAAAATTCACCATTTCACGCATACTGTGCAGTCGTGTTAAGCACGTCCACGTTGTTGTGAAGCAGCTCCGGGACCTTTCCGTCTTGCAAAACTAAACCTCTGTACCCACTAAACACTAACTCCTTAGTTTTTATCCCCTCGGTCCCTGGCACCTAACATCCTACTTTCTTTCTTTTTTTTTTAATTTAATTTTTCTTTGTTTAATGTTTATTTTTGAAAGAGACAGAGACAGAATGTGAGTGGGTTAGGGGCAGAGAGATTGGGAGACACAGAATCCGAAGCGGGCTCCAGGCTCCGAGCCATCAGCACAGAGCCCGACGCAGGGCTTGAACTCACGGACTGTGAGATCGTGACTGAGCTGAAGTCAGATGCCTAACCGACTGAGCCAGCCAGGCGCCCTTGAGACAGCGATTCTCAAAGCAGGACATATATCCTCACTTCTCTTTCTTCTGTGTACGCTCCACAGAACAGCAGTGCGGTTTAATAAATGATTCAGGTACAGTCACTGAGCCGCCACAGACCGAACTTCCCATGGGCTGAGGTTTCCGCTTGAGGCCAAGGGCAGTGGAAGCCCACCGACCTAACCCTATCATGGTCTGTGCAACCTCACGGAGCATCCTGGCCACTGTGATGCTCGCTCTGGGACTGATCGAAACGTAATGCTGTGGGTCCTCCAGAAAAACCCCACTCACTTATGCTCTCTCCTGCATCTATGTTTCTAACTCCATCTTACCCCTCGAATTCATGCACCCTGAGATCTTTCCCCCTGTGCTGGTCCTGCCAGGAAATAAAACAGAGTCTCTGTCTCAGCCGTGTGCTGGCAACAGGGCCTGAGCAGAGTGAGAGCCCTGAATGGAAGCAAAATGCATATGTTCACGATGCAAATACAGTAAAACCTTGGTTTCTGAGCATAATTCGTTCCAGAAACATGCTTGTCATCCACAGCACTCGGTATCAAAGTGAATTTCAAGAACCATTGGCTCAGTTGGGATCACGTGATGTTCGGCGGCACGTACTACTCGTATCGAAAGACATCGCTCGTGTATCACGTTAAAATTTGTTAGAAATGTTTGCTCATCTTGCGCAACACATGCAGACCAAGTTACTCACAATCCCAGGTTTCAGCGCTCTCACAAGATGGCCCAGTTTAATCTACCCACACGAGACCGCTGAACACTGAGCTGGAACATGGTACTAACACAGGACTCTTGGGGCGCCTGGGGGGCTCAGTCGGTTGAACATCCAACTCTTGATTTCTTGGGCTCAGGTCATGATCCCAGGGTCATGGGATCGAGCCCTATGCTGGGCTCCATGCTGAGCATGGAACCTGCTTACGATTCCCTCCCTCTCTGCCTGTCTACCCCTCCCCCATTTGCACACGCTCTCTCTCTCTAAAATAAATAAATAAAAAATAAATTTAACACATGAGTCTTGAGAACCTGGTGCAACCTGCCTCCTTGACCTAGCTCTGGTGTTCCTCGCTACTGGTGTGAAACCCTGGAAAGTGTCTTTGGGGTCAGATGTACCTGGATCCGTGCCCCAACTTGGACAGCTGCCAGCCGGGTACGCTTGCGCATACCGATAAAACCTTCCGAGACTCAGTTTCCACACAGTGCAACACGTGTACATGCCAAGTTTTATGAAAATTACATGTAAAAAAAGATATGATATGTAATATATATTATTACATAGATAGCGATATGCGTATAAGTATATTAGCACAATGTCTGATAGACCTGTTGTTCTTTCTCTTTCTCCTGGTTTCGTATAATTGTCAGAACTCTCGGTCCTTCACTTGTGTGCGTGCTTCCCAGTTTCATCAAATCCCAAAACTCATAGAATGAAGCCCTAAACCTCCCCTCCAGTGACTGTATTGAGAGATAAATAAGTAAGGTTAACTAATTAAGTAGATAGTTAATTAGGTTAATTGGGTAGGTAATTGAAGTTATGTGACATCGTAAGGGAGGGGCCCTGATCCAATAGGAATCCTGTAAGAGAAGACACCAGGGGCATGTGAGCTCAGAGCAAACCCCATGCGGGCACCGGGAGAGGACGGCTGTCTGCACGCCAAGGAGAGAGGCCTCAGGAGACACCAGCCCTACGGACGCCTTAATCGGGATTTCCAGCCTCCAGAACTAGGAGGAATGAGTGTGTGTCGTTTAAGAGCCAGTCTGTGGGATTTTGTTATGGCCATGAGCAGACTGAGACACTCCCTTAGCCATACCGATGACCCAAGATGAAAGAACGGGCTCCTCCGTGAGCACCCAGGACTTTCTGCACGTCACACCCCTGCCACCTGAGCCCTGGGCCCCGTAGTAAGAGGGACCCAGAGAGTACAGCAACCAAAATGAGAAAGGGGGCTTGACCCAATGCAGAGCACTCTGACCTGTGCTCACTGGACAATGCCCAGACATTTGCTCGTCAAGCGGTGGCTGGAGAAAGGTTCCATTTTACTGCCAAAAAGTAAAATGCCAGCATGCACTCCATCTAAGTCAAATGCTTAGAAAGAAATACACCTGTATTATCCAGCTCTTTCTCTCTCTTTGGGTAACACTTACACAGAAATATGGTGATGAATCAGATATTTCATGATTTCCTAGAATTTGGATAGGTTTTAAGAGTCCTCTACTCTGTGTTTGCAAATTCCTCACTGCTCACACGACCGAATGCCTCACTTCTTCCAGAAGCCTAAGCACCCAAAATATTGACATTCACCACCAGGAAATAAATGTATTTTTAATGTCCGCTTTAGCTAGGGTCATTTTCAGAAGCCAGTTGTTGAAATGCATACCACTAAGAAAACATTAATTAAACAACTTTTTAGACATCTCATTCATTTTAATAGGAAAAATTTTCACCTATGAAAAAGTAAGGAATGAAAGATAAACACAGATTTAAAAAAACTGTATCACCAGGGAGGCAGGAATTTAGAAGTCATCAATTATCACAGGAAGAAAGAAGCTCATTTTATTTCTAAAACATAAATTATGGTCCAAAACTCTAAAATTTTTATTGCCAAAAACATCTGTCATCTTTCCCTTAAAATACAGACTTGAATCAAATACGTAAAAATAAATTTGTACCTATAATATCCATATACATAACATAGTATCAATATTTACTACTAATAAAATAATATAATATGCATTGATATATGTTGGTAAGTTGATATAGCTGTAGAACAACAGATGTAGATAAAGACAGATATACACTTTGTTCATCAACAGTAAGCATCTTGTTCCAACTCTGTGTTCAGCAGACACTTACTATCACCAGTCATCAAAGAGAAAATATTCAAATGCATTGGTAATTTGAGCAATACAGATTAAGATAACCAGACTCTATGTTTCTAGTACAAAATTTGCAAACATATTTAAAATAAGCAGGTGATATCAGCATCACACAGATATAAGAAATCAGATGCTGCTGGCAGAAATACAAGGTACCTGAGTCTTCAAAATATGTATACTCCTCGAGTCAGCAATTCTATCCCAAGGAACGTATCCGATTGAATAATGACAAAACCGTGCTGCAATTTAGCTACAAAAACCTGGAGCTTTGTTTGCAACGTGTAAAATTAGAAGATGATCTAAATCCCAACTACAGGGGTTAGCCAAACAAATGTGGGGGGCGTGTGCCAGCGGTAGGCACACACAGTCGTAAGAGATGATGCAGAAACCGCCTTTCCCTGAACTGTAAGTGTCATGAGGACAGGGGTCATCTTTGTGTTATTGGCTAACGTAGAAGACTCAGAGTCAGGTGGAAAGTGCCGATGCTACATTAAAAGCAGCTCCAAACCAGTAAATTGGATATGAACAATTAAAAAATAAACATATTTAACCATTAGTTAATCTGGCACAGGTTTGTGGAACCCCTTTTCCATGCCAGAAACTGCCCTAAGCTGGGGAGAGCAGAGAAGAAGGCAGCCACTCCCCCCTACAGCTTATTATCCAGGAGGAGCAGACGCAGCCACCATCCAGCAGGTGGAATTAAGCTGTGGGTAGGAATGGATGTGGGCAGCCAAGTCCTGCCATGTGGGGAAATCCACCCTAGGTGCCTAGGACATCAGGGAGGGACAGACAGGCACCTGCCTGGGGTGGAGAGCAGCCCCCGCCCTGGCTCTGACATGAGGTCCAAAGTTCCCCTGGGTCCTGCAGCACCTCCCCCCCAGGAGCCGCCAGGACATCCCTACCAGAAATCCTCACTGTGCCCTAAGCTACCTCCAGCTGGGTGTCTGCCTCCTGCAACTTAAAGACCCCTGGCCAGAATCCTCTCCACTTCCTCTCCTGTTGCCTCAGCCACACCATTCTGCATTCTTTACTTCCAGAACCTGGCTATAAGCTTTTCCACTGCAATTTCATTTTTGAATAAATAAAAAATGACAAAAAACATTACCACTTTGTCAGGCATTTGGGTCACCCTCTCCCCTAACCACCAAGCTGGGCCAGTCTCTATTTGCCCCATCTGTGGGGACCTGTAGCTCCAACTAGGGCAGTTGACAAGAAGAGTAAGAAGAAGGAGAAGGAGGAGGAGGAGGAGGAGAAAGGGAAGAAGGAGGAGGAGAAGAAGAAGAAGAAGAAGAAGAAGAAGAAGAAGAAGAAAGAGGATGAGGAGGAGAAGGAGAAGGAGAAAGGGAAGAAGGAGG